>NW_028186401.1:2645013-2891609 GCF_003343005.1 Rhea americana
AAAAAAAAAAAAAAAAAAAAAAAAAAGCTCAAATTGTCACTTCTTCCAAGGTTGTTCCATTTCTGGGCACCATACAAGGCGTGAGATGTCAACCTCACTCATGTGCTTGTAAGTGAGGAGTAGACAAATTTGCTTTACCCCATCTTTTGGCTATCATTTGAGTAAAGCTATTCTGGCATGAATGGGGGAATGATGTGGGCCATGCAGAGAGCTGGCAGTGCTTGCTCCCTTCAGGAAGCAAGGAAGAATCAGAATCCAAAATGTGGTTTGGTCACAATTCATTCCCTGTTCTGCTCTTCTGGCAGCCGATCTATTCAGTGCCTGTGATTTCTTCATGCTCTAACCCAGGGGAGCAAATGAGAGGGAGGAAATTACTGATCCAGCTCTTCCAATGAGCAGTTTATAACAGTCTAAGAAGAACTATGGAAAATGAAAACAAATGAAATAGGAAGGGGAAAAGTGCCTTTTATTTGCTGTTTCTACACCGATAATGGAACATTAATTTAAACCAGGACCCTTTTTGGAAATGAGTCAGAAGTAAGCACTGGCCAAAGTGATTCTTACTTTTAAACATTGTTCCTGCTTCTGTGTTGTTCTGGGTTTTTATGACTCCTGCACCTCAGCCAGATCATTAAGGCCTTGCATTTCATTAGATCTACGCCAGCAAGATGATGTTCTGGTGACCAAGCTTTTTTCTAATACTCCTGCCTTTATGAATCTTCTTTCTTCAAGATCCCAAGGAAGTTTTTCTTTTAAGGGGTCTTCTCTCCCAGTGATCTTGTGGTGGATTTGCACATTTAACTCACATCAAATGCTAATAGGAATTCTGTGGTCAAATCCTCTCCCCCATYTCTCTTCATGCCTCACTGGGAGAAAAGAGCCATTAGTGTGTTTGAAAGTAAATTTCAAGGTTTCCTTTTTGTGTGCTCCAATGGCAGAGGTTTATTCCTTTCGTCCTTTTTATTTTATTGTGAGGCACCTTGAGTTATTTGCATGATAAGACACCCTGTAAATGGATTATATTGTAATGTATTGTGTAGGTTTAATGCTGACAACAGCTTGGTTTGGAAGTAAGATAGCAACTCAGATTTTTAGTTTCTGATGTGCCATGCAGAGAAATTCCTTTTGAGAAGCATGAGGCAAAGCAGGAGGGATGAGGAGGAGACAGCGTGAGTTAAGTTGTGTGAATAATACTAAGGAAGGTTGGCATTAAAGAGAAGACGAATACATTAACTTCTCCGGCTCCAAACTGGAGGGAATCAATGGCACAAACTTGTGTCCCTCCCCTCTGCACTGTAAAGATTAAAGTGTTTATTTTTCCTCCTTTTTCCAAGGAGAACAAATGAATGACAATACTTTCTGGTAACAGTCGTTTATGGTGAGTGTAGCTTTGCAGTGACTATACCCAGAATATTATGTCATTGTATACCATCTATTTATAAACTGAAGTYGGGTCCCTAGAGAAGCACTGTATGATAGAAGAAATGGTGAAATGAACAAAAATCTGTTGGGGGGTAAGAAGGGGAATGGTAGATTGCTCTTAACTCTAACTGGACCATGTAATTAGTGCTGATGCAAGAAGTTTGGTAGTCTGAGCGTGAAGTGTAGGAAACATATGCTCCCCTGGAACAGTACMTTTAAATCCTGGCAGAAGCAGCTTGGCTTTTCCTTCCAAGGCAAATACACAGTTTACATTAAGTAGATATTTCAGGTAATCCCATAAAAACAAAAGCTAAGTGTGAAACTAAACATTTTGTAGTCATCTCTGAAGTCCTGCACATGACTACATTTGGTGTTACATACTCAAGGTACTCTGTGGAAGTGACGTAAATATTCCTCTTGCTCCTTGCCTCTTCTGCAGTAATCAAGTTGGCCAGTCCTTTGTTGCATGCAATCCAAYGCTTGAGTAAACTGAGTGTAATTAAACTAAAGAGGAATACTCTGTTCCATTTAGATCTTGTCAGCTTGTTTCTGTATGATGTATGGTACCTTTGGGCTGATCTAACAAAGTTCTTGAGCACCTCTAACTTTCAGCATGGATGTGGTGTCACTTCAAGTTCATAGAACTATTCACATGGTTAACTTCCAGTCTGATATGTAAAGGTAAATACTAAACTATTCTTTAGCTGCAGTGGTTGAATGGTGSAGCAGTTGTGCAAAATTTATACCTACCTTAAATTTACATTAAGTGCTACTAGGAATCACTTTAGGTTTGTTTTTTAACTCAAAGTAGTCATGAATACCATGTTTAAAAGCACTTTGATTGTTGCTCTCTCAGAAAAAAATAAAAAAAAGGAAGGGGGAAGGGAGTATCTGTTGGAAAACRGAGGAAGAAGCCTTTGAAATCAGAAAGCGTAGCTAAACATAGTCAACACACTGTGCCCTGTCAGGAAAAGACTGATCCTATTAAAGCTCCACTGCTTGTAGCCAAAATACTTTAAGGAGAATTCTATGGATTTCTGTGTTTACTGATGCCAGAATGGCACAAGACTGGCTGCAATGCTTATTTATAGAAAAAGAACTGCCTAGAAGAGCCACCAGAGCGCTCCTGGTCTATGCCACTGAGTTGATGACAATGCAGTTTCTGGGACGTACTGTAATTTAATGCAGCCTTCTGAATTTGTAAAGCAAAATCTCCTGTTGTGTTAATGGTCACAAACCCATTCCTTTTAATTTAAATATATAGAGATGCTTGCCTTCCCAGCTCTAAATTTGGATTACCTCCTCAGTTTTGAGGAAATAATTAGGCTCTAACTGTCTCTTATAGATAAGTGGCAAGTAAATTGGGATTAACTCTAGAGAACTGGGGAAAGAACATGAGGATACATATCACTTGGGTGAGTGGTCTTTATGTCATAGCATTCCTACTTTGATAAAGACTCTTTAGAATCCTGTAGCTGACARGAGACCCAAAGAAAGAAACTTTTAATATTAATTTAAATTAAAACAACTGATGGCTTTAGAAAAAGGAAGAGATTCTCTTTYATAAAGTAGAAATACTCCAATTCATTCTGTGAAGACGTCACTAACAACTCGTTTAAAGTCTTCTAATAAAAGAGTGTTTGTATTCTAACAAGAAGTTTTGCAATCTGCAACAAGATGTTACTGATTGGCGAGATCAGATCTGGGTCTTGACTATTTTTGAATGACTCCAGATTTAATTCTATTCATGTCAGTGTTGTTGTTCCAGATTTGCGTATGGGTAATAGATCATACTTAGAGAAACTGGCATTGCTGAACTAGTGTTTGATTAAAAAAGTAGAATCTTCTGTTGTTCCTAGAAACAGTACTTTTATGGCCTTTTACAATAAAAAAAGTCTGAAGCAGGTGAAAGTCAAGCTCTGTAAGTRGTATTCTGTTTCATGAAAATATCTGGCATATGCTCTTTGCTTTCCTTTTGCTGATTCACCTGTTCACATGGTTTCTATGTTATGTGAAATTGAGTATTTTATCTATGAGATAGCCTAGGGTGCAGCATATACGTTGTAAAATAAGTCAGCATGCGATTGAAATTAGGATGAAATTTAGGTTGATGTACAGAGTTACACAGAATGATGTAACTGTTAATCTGAAAGAAAAACAGTGTGATCAAAATTGATAATAAATCAGTAACAGATAAAACTTTTAATAGAGACAACCTACTCTAAGCTCATACTTCACAGGTGGCTAATTCTGACTGACAAAATATTAATTTTAACAAACATCAATTAGCAAATTGTTTATAGGCTAGAAGATATTAATTACATGCAAGTGTATACACTTGTGTGTGTATATGCAGGYAGGAGTGTGTGCACATGTGACATCTAGAGCAGGAGGGCTTTTACATATCCTGCAACATTTAAATACAAAGTTGTCTTACATCTAAACAGTGTGTCTAAACACATGCATGCCTGAATTTCTCAGTAAGACTGGATGCGCTTAGCATACATAAACATTAAGAAGTCAGTGGCTAACATGAGCTATTTGTACAGTAAATGAAGCACAAAGATTAGCATTGCTTTACCTTATTCTTTCTGTGGCACAATATTTACTGCCGTGGACCTTTGTGAAATGCATAAACGTGCAATGCCCTCTAAGAAATTGAGGCAAACTGTTCAAAAAAGTCCTGTGCTCTGATTAACCTTCTTTTTACGAGGCTTGGTGTATAGGGAAGTCCTGTTCATGAAGCTATATTTAGCACATTTCAGTAGTTCAATATGAGGACACTGATTTGATGTTTCTCTATTTTTGTGTGCCTAAGCTGAGGCAAACCAGGTGGAAACTGGCTCCGCTGCAGTCAGGTGAGCATTAAACTCCTGCCAGTCCCAAGAAGAGATTAAGACACAGCTCTGATCTCTTCCCCTCCAATCAAGGCATTTGAGACTGCTTCCACATTCCAAAGGCCAGGAGGCCTTCCCCGTGGCGCGTAGTCCTAAGGGATTATATGTGTTGCTTGTCCGACAGCCAGATCAGATTGAAGTCAGTGGCATAACTCCCTGTCCAATTTCTGGGGAGTAAGGTTACACCACTGACTTTACAGGAGAAGTGCTAAATGGCAGAGTCAGCTGGACATAATGGCTACTTTGGAGTATTTTAGCCCTGTGGCTTGAGCGTTTGGGTTATATTTTAGCAACCAAGATGACCGTTCTTTACAGATATTAAGAATGCAGAACCTTGTGACTAGCGTAAAATTTAACATTTCATGGATATCACAACTCATGCTCTTTTTTCAGTAATACTAGTATGTATTGTAATTCTTTTTTGCCCTCTGTTATCCTTCTACCCTGCTACAAAATGTACTTTCATCTCTTGGAAATGACCCTCTAATGTAGTGGCTAAAATTAATTTAGGATTTTTTATTGTAAAAAGTGTGAGTGTTATTCCAGAGGAATAGCACTGGGCCTTCTGTATTTACTGTGATGTTTAGAACAGAAAGGTAATTTTTAAATAAAATTATTGTTTTTCTGACTGCCTGATCTGCAAAATCTGCTGAGGACCTGCAGATCAGTCTCTGTTCTTCTTGAGGTGTTTGCTTTTTCTAGAAATGTGAATTCTGCCATCACATCTTTCTGTTCAGTGATGGTTGCATTGCATCTTCCATGCTGAAACAAGGATGAAGTAATTAATACTTAAATTTTATTTGTAAGATTGTAAAGCATGTGGGAAAAATCTTTTGAAAAGAAACTGCTATTTTTATAACRTTTTTTCCAGTATAGTGCAGAATTTTGAATTCTTAAATAAACTTCCATGAGAGTGACATAAACCCTTTGGTGTGGGGCCTAATATAAAAGTTGTTACCTGCTCTCATCTCTCCGAAGCTTTCAAACAAATTTTAGACTGAACATGAGGTATAGTGCCTCCAGCTGGCCAAAATAATTTTGTTTCCTAACCTGTTTATTTAAGGGGGAGGAGGGAAAAAAAGTAAGAGCAGATGCTTTTATCTTCTTATTGTCTTAGTGTCAAATTTCTTGACTGTTGTGTCTGGCTGAATTTTGCCCATATTACTATACCTTTAAAAAAATTCCCTGTGTATCAAGGTTTTCTTCCATTCCAGCTACTGATTTTATTGCCTAATGCTGGCAATACTCACTTATCTTTATATCATCTTGATCTATGCTTTTTATTTGAGTTGCAAAAGACCACAGCTGCAATTCAGCCTAAGAGGATAAACTAAAGTAATTCAAGCCAAGTGAATGGCTTTATTCTCTTGTATTCATACTTTCATAACTTACTACTTGTCTGATCCATTTTCAGCTATAATGTACATATAATCAACCTTTTCAGACTTCTCTCAAGAAAAGCTTTTGTTTGCTGTGCAGTAATCAGTATTAAAGGCCCTTAAAATAGTGAAAGTCAATGACATTGGTGTATTGTGCAGATACATTGCTGTTGATACAGTGGACTGATATTGCTGTGAAAGACCAATTTCAATGCAAAGTTCTTTCATGTGTGGTGATCACAACATTTTTCACATGTTGTTCTTTACAGTCATATAAATTGGTACCCCTCTCCAATATTTCATTCTAATCTGTTTACCCCAGGATGACTACAAAATGATTTGGTGATTTTGAAGAGCATCATACGACCTCAGTCCATGAATGAAGTCTCTACAGACAAACCAGTATATATGGGCTATACAGCACTGAACATGATATAGCATTTGAATCCCAAGACAAAATCTTATGACAAGAAGATACTAAACTACAAATATGATCAAGTCACTACTAGATTTTAAACCTAGAGAGAGGCAACTATTTAAAACAGTGAAGTTTTGAAATCATTTTTTTCCTATGGGAGCATTGTATTTCATGTATAATTTAAACCTGAGACTCTTTCTGGAGATTCAGAGCCTTTAACATTAAAATTGTGATTAGATRCTTCAGTGTTGGAATGTTTGGGGAGATAATCATGTACTCTTCTCCCAGTTTTTAAATACTTGTTTTTGACCCATTTCAAATCAGATTTCTGTATGAGGTATCAGATCTCTGAAAAATGAAGCATCTTCACAGACAAAATCCTTTAAATTTAAAAGTCACCAGWTAATACACAACTTGTGATAGTCTCCAGTGCTTTATGTTCTGTTGACTCAATTGAAATGTGCAATCAAAATCTGGCCATAATTCTGAAGTGCGGAACATTCCACTTCACCCAGAGCTGTCCCATGCAGGAAGAAAACACTCTCTGGTCTCTTTGGCCCTAATTGCTTTCTGTTCACCCTCAGGGTGTCTAGCTGCTGAGACAAGCTTTTAATAGTTTCAGCAGCTTTGAAGACGGTTAATTTTGGAGCACCTTTTTGACTGAGATATACCAAGTGGAAGGGCTTACAGAAGGTGACATTTAACATAAATTGTATCTGACACAGAACAGAGGCAAGATTCATACCTTGACATTGTCCTAAAACATTTAAATAGAAATATTGCTACTTAACTGGCAATGGTTGGTACCTATGAGAAGAGAATAAAGCAAGAGCTGATCATATTTTCCTATTTTGGGTTTAGTTAAATAAGAAATAATGTTTTAAAATATTTTTTTTAATACAAAATTTTAAAATATTTATAGGTTTTTTTCCCAGCTCTTTTTTCCTCTCCCTTTGYACTCCCCATCCTTCTCCTTCCCATTTTTCCTGTTTTCAGACTATTTCAAATCTAACTCTGGAGAAGTTACAGAAGGGAGCAGAGGAAAACTAAAACTCTTTAAAGTGGTTGGGCTTATTTCACTTACTTCTGYTGTTATAACTTTTCCAAAACAGACTGCAATATTGGATGTTGTTCACTTTTCAAGTCAAGTTACAGAAAGGAATCATGAGAGAAAGTGGGCAGGGAACAAAAATAATTCCAATACTTACAAAAATGATGTAAACAGTAGAAAAATTAAAAAATTATTTTTTTACTTGTCAAGTGGAAACCACTTGAATTTTGAATTTTTTAATGAAAACATTCTTCCATTTTTCAGCTGCTTTGAGAAATCCTAAGCTGTTTTCATCACTAGTTTACTGCTTTCTACTTGTCTTGAATCTTGCTTGTACAAGATGCTATCACTTCTATGCTGCGTCTCTTCTGAATTAACTGAGCTTTTCAGCTGCATATTAAGTCTTCATGAGTCAAACATTCATTGGACTCATCAGTCATCATCCCCATATATCACTAATGCCAGCTATGATATTAAGATGACTCATGTTCTAATTATTTGGAATAACAAGTGTGCTGTTGTAATAGGACAATATGATTTTGCTTGCTACAAAATGGATCAATAGAAAGTGGCCATATAATGCAGGCATGCAAAATGATCATGAAAATGCATCCGGGTTTACCCTTATTTTCACAGGGATAATTTTTTTTTTCCCCAGTGGACCCATTTTCCCCACTATCTCCCCCAGCCCTTTGTAGATAACAAGTATTTGAAAGTTTAAACCTGATGAAGTATTAAAATTGCTTCTGTGCAGTTGAATTATTTTGCCTGTTACATGCCATGAAAAATAACTAGACAAATGAACAACTAAAGTGGCTGTGGGTATCATTTTCTCTTTCTGATTGTCACTTCAGTTTTTGATCACTCAACATCTGCAATTCAACAGAATGTAGATAATACTACTTTATCCATTGTATCTTCTATACTTTTGTTAACAAACAGGAGGAAAAGAAATCTCCTGCGGTCTTGGTGAGATGGACAATATAACAACCTGCATCATGYAGCAGAAACATGAACCCTAGAGAGACTACTGCAAATGGATATTCGTATCAACCTCCTCAAATATGATGGGCTGTAAATTGTAGTGGCTCAAGTGGTGGCATATCCTGTTCAGAGTGCAGGGTATAAAGATGAGTGGAAAGAAATGCTGTRGACTGTAACTGCCTCTCCTATCCTWGTTTAATCTACTTGTCAGGGATTGGCTACCAATAATTAGCCAAGAAGTAGGCGGTGTTAATCTCTGCTCCCTTCCAGATAGTTAAAGCCTGATACCTGAGCTAGCTACTGGAAAGTATCTCTGTACTGTTTTTTAGTTGACTAAAGACTTTATCTGTATTTGCAAGATCTAACATGGAAGGCCTGCTCTTATTTGGACTCTTTAAATGTTGTCAAAGTCATCATTATCTTACAGCAATGTCTCTCAGATTCACATGACCAAGGAAACTACTGGGCAGTTGTTGCCCCCATTTCTGTATCTTGCAGCTACATGTTCATAAATKGGAATTGTTTGATTGCTTTTTTATAATCTTATTGTTTCCCAAAGTTTTGTTTGCACTTCAAAAAGCAATGAACAAAGTTTTGTTTCTGAGTTTTAGAGTATTTGGAAGTTTCTGTGAAGCTGTCCAGACCATCCTTATTGTAGGTGGATAACAGCAAAATGCTTGCAAAGTTATGCCCCAAATCTACAGTAGCTGAAAATGAATGGTTTCTGAGACAAAGTTGCCTTCTTTTTAGTTCAAATGGAAGGCTGAAGACAGTAAAATGTAGAGGCGCATGTGGACTGCACAAAATGTAAACAGCTGGCTGATCTTTGGCCTGATCCAAACAAACTCTGTTGATATCATTGAAAATATGCCAGTTGACTTCTGTGGGATTTGCAGCAGGTTCTAAGTTGGCAACTAAATTTTCCAGCAAACAAATCTTGTCTACTTTTTCATTTTAGGCTTAGAGTTAATCAAGTTACTGAGACAGAAATGTCTTTGGCATGAACATGTTTCTCCTAGTTTCTGTTCCCTGCAACTAATAATGCTTCCGCAGAATTGCTTCCAAAGAACTCAAAGGCCAGTATTTAGATAAGCAATACAAAAATGCTTGAGCATTAAGCTGTGATAAGTATTTCCTCCTGTTTGTTGTAAGAAGGAAGGTTTTACACAAACCATGTAGTCTTAACTTTCACCAAGTTTAGTAGAGATTTAGTAAAAGGATTTTGTGCCCTTTTAACCCGCAATAACCAAAGTGCATCCTGTGTGACCATTCATTACATATGAAATGGCTGTAATTTATACCAAATGGGGTAGGTGAATTCAAACAGAGAGATACCATCGATGATAAAAAGATAACACTTCTCTGTAACAGATGCTTCATTTTATGATGGAAATGGGGAAGCTGAATGCTGCAGGTGCCAGGCTGACACTAGGCCTGTGGAGAATCATTAGAGCCTCCTCAGAGATCTAGGTTTACTCTGTGTTTAATCAGCCACAGTCAGAAGAAATGGCTCCATTTCAGCTTGATGAGAGCCAGATTACAAAAGGAAGATAGATGGCCAATAAGGTTCATCACTATAAGCATATTGTCTTAATTTGAAGAAACAAGCTGGCATTCTGTGCTGAGGAAAAGTGAAGTGCAATATGGCTAGTATCAAAACCTAGTTATTTCAAGTCTCTGTGCTTCTCAGAATGAAAATACCCTGACTGTTCTTCCTTTGACTAAAATATTTAAAAAATACTGCACATGCTGCAAATGACTATGTTTACTCATGAGWTTCCTCCGCTTTGGGTTCCAAAGTGCTGAAACCTATTGAAGTATTTTGTTCACCTTACCAATGCTCCAGCCACTTAATCACACACATATATGTAAAATAAATAAATATATTTGTGGGTATATACAGTTAAAAAGACTTGAACTGACTATTGATCAAAAAAGGTCTCTGGGTATAATATGWACATGAACCTTCTAAAAGGATTGTAATGTAGCCATCTATCATGACCTCCCATGACAGCCACTGGGACAGCGAGATTGTCAGCCAGCATAGGAGGCTTGCAGTGATGGGGGATGGGACTTTCAAAAGAATTGGGACCCAGACCAGGGAACCTGTTCACACAGAAGATAAACATAAATGGAAATGTCTCTGCTTTCAGGAGGAAATGCGTGATTCATTTCTATTGCTTAGCTTTTCCTTAGGGCTGTTTTTTTCTCTAACGCATAGACTGACTTTTCCTATAAGCTATTTCTTTAGTGATCTATGGAAGAAAGACTTCTCCTTCAAACCAGGGGAGCTCTCAGGATGAGAGCAGTGGAGCCTAATAGGATGATCGGAACAAAATAATTATTACTGTGTATTTTACTGTAAAATCTAGAGGGTTTTATCTAGTCAGAACCTTGTAGTATTGGACAATCTACAGATACCTACAACAGTGATTTTTGACTTTTTTTTAACTGTCTATCCATATGATCTTTTTTCTTCGATGGTAAACTTAAACCTCCTAACATTAGATTTAAATTTCTTAATTACCTTTCACAGAACTCTTAAAGGAAGTCCTTTGCCCCAAGGCTACCCAGATCTCTCATGTAGAACGTGATTTGCAAAACTGCTGAGCATCATAACTGTAGTTAGGGAAAACTGGGCACTAAACTTGAAGTAAATTGGGAATGGTAGCTAATGAACCGTTGCCTCAAAAGAAATGAGGAGAAAGGCTTGATACATAAAGCTTTGGAAAGTAGGCCCCTCCYGCTCTCCCCCATAACTTAATGGATTTTGGGTCAGATCTTAAATGCTAAGAAAGTGAAATATACCGAATAAAAAAGAAAACTGGAAGCATTAGAAGGATGCTTTCACAAATGTGTGAATTGTATGTACAGTTTCATAATTTTAATGAGTTGATCACAAGCAAGAAGTAAAATCTACTGTCTATCTAGCTGTGATCAGATGGAGATTTCCTATATGCTGCAGAATAAGTGTGTCAGGTGTTTTGAGGGATGAACAGTGGTTAATTTAAGGAGTTTGAGAACCTTTGAGACTGAGACTGCTTGAGGAAGAAGTGGATAATCAGGTTTGATTGATTCAGTGCAAAAGAGATAGTGAGAGGGTAGAATGGTTATGGTGGGTCAAACTTGTGAATACCTTGGGACAAAACAAAGAGTTTTGTGTTTTGATGCAGTGAAGAAAGAGGAGGAACTGAGAAAAAATATGAAACAAAGGCATGATACAGTCAGAAGAGTTGGGCCCTAAGGTGGTCTTAAACAATATTTTTTTAAAAAAGTCACAGAAGATATTGTGCTTTATTTGAGATGGAGTAGTAGTTCCCAAAAGCCAATGACTGATTAAATATTCCCACGTAAATCAGAGTAATAGTTTTCCTTTGTTTTTGTCATGACAGTGGAAGGACTGCTACTTTTTTTTTGTCTTCCTTAAATTCATTTTATTTTAAAAAACCCTTATTTATTCTTTTTCACCTTCCTTTGTTCTAACTTCACCCAACAGTACATGCATGTAAAGATGAAAGTGAAAGAACTCCTACTGATTTTACAAATCTGAAGGGGATTAGGAATTTGACTCAAATTATAAACTCTACTCCCACAGCTTTCCTAAAACACTGAGGAAACATACTTATTCATCCTTCACTCATTTTCCTAGTGTCTGAAATAAGAGCAGAATACTTACAGGCAAGAAGCCGCTTTTAAGCAGCTGAGAATACACCACATCTGTATTTCTGCAGTACCTGCTACACTGCTAGTTAAAGACAGCTTGAACTGAACTGCCACCTTTATTTTATGGCTGTACTGACACAATCCTGTAGTGAACCATGTGACCCCTAAAGTGTTTAGAAAGGCGCATTTGTGTAAGGGAGACTTTTTTTTTTTTTTTTTTTTTTTTTTTTACTCTGGAGTGAATCAGAGGCTCCTAGATAATCTCACATGAACACATTATTGACTCGTACCTTTCCTTAGGCGAGGAAAGCGGCGTTTTTCAGAAAATGATACGCTGAAGCATTCACAAAGTGGAGACTTAGGAAGCTTAACAATTGGTAGAAATATTATCATCAGCTATCACAGTAACATTATCCAGCCATTCCCACCCACAGATACACATGCATGCACATTGGATTGAGGCTTAAAAAGCCCTGCAAATAACGCATTGTAGGTGTGTGGTCCTCAAAGTGTTTAAATGTTTGAGGATGAAGTGAGCAGGAACATCTTGCATGCACCATGTGAAAGAAGGTTGGGAGAAGCAGGGGGTGGATTTCCCTGGACAGACGATAATTCTCTATCCTTCTGTGTGCTGCCAAACTGTCTCAACTAGTGGGGGGGTTAGAAACTTTCTTTTTCTCTGAAGAGCAGATCTACTCTTTTTTGGAATGCACCAAATGCACTGCAATTAAACAAGAGAAAAAATATTCCCAAGGCTCTTAATTTCCCTCCTTTCCTCCATCACAGTATTACTTAATTTAAATGTTACCGAAGTTAATAATGAAAGCATCCTTCAGTGAGTCAAAATGCAATGCCTAAGCAGAAAAGCATGAGTGGCTTTCTATGTTCTTACCTTAGCTAATTTTAATCTTGAAAATATCTAGAGCAATTTTAGGGGTACTGCAATTAACAGTATTTTAAATGGTCTCTTTTTGGCCCAGGGTAGCTCAGTAACTCAACACTTGAACCATATGTCTCATTTACCTCTCCCATTGTACAATACCTACAGCATAAGGTTAGAAGAAGTGCTATAAAGTCAATTATTCTAGGTGTATGCCACCCACAGATAGCCTATTAAAAAAGAACTGCCTTATAACAACATCTTTGCCTTATAAAAATAGGGGGAAAATGGACAGAGTATAGGTCAAAGATACCTAGGATTCTGTGAATATAACCGCCTAAGTTTTGAGGGGGAGGAGGGTAGGGAGTTGGTTTTTGTGAGGATGCCTGAGAGGTTTTGGGGGAAGGGAGGTGAAAAGAGTGAGGGCAGCCTCGACCTTTTCCTCCCTCCTCCCTTTTCCCACAAATCTGAAATGCCACTGAGATGAAGAACAGAAGTGCAAGACCTCATTTTTTTTTATGAAACTTTTTTTTCTCTTTTCTAAAAATAATTTGTATATAAATCAAAGGGGAAAAAGAAAGGTAATGCACAAGGATACAGAGGAGCTTATTAATTAGTTTGAGGTGTACTCAGTGCTCATGTATATATGGAAGGACCAAAACCATAAAATACTAAAGTAATGTATTTGCTACTGCTGAGCCCATGGAGCCTTTCTGCAATGTGCAGACCTTCTTCATCTGCTTAGTTTGCTGGTGTGCTCATCAAAAAATAAATTAAGGTTAGTCAGAAAGATTTGAGTTGTTTTTTTTGGCACTGAGACTGTATTYATCACTGACAGGATGAGAGTTGGTGGCTCTAAAATGGGCATTGGCCTTTGTACTAGATTCAGGCAAGAAATAGGAGTATTCTCCCAAGAGCACGTTTGCTATGCATGAATGACTTTCAGTGGATTTTCCCTTCCCTTTCACTGCCCGTAGCAAACCCACATGCTGAAGTCTTCTTATGTTCTATGGCGTATTSGCCTTCTGAAGCTTGCAGGTACAAAGCAAAAAACACCTTTCCCAAGAGGGCATCTGTTCTCCCCATTTCTAGCAAGGATATCATGGACCTACTATCCAGGAAAGCAAAGGTGGAGTACTACAGACCATTGTATTCACCTGCTAAAGGTCAAATTCTGCCTGACTCTAGACTGGCATACCTTAATCACCCCAGTCTAATGGCCTTTTCTTGTAGCCATGGAGCATGACATCACGTGGTGTCTATCACTGACTTCCCTGGTACCCATTTACAGCTGAGTCACCACACTAATGCAAAGCTTGTGCCTCTTTTTCTGGGTCTACTTTAACGACTTCATTGTGCCTCTAATACCAATGTGTGGAGCGAGAGAAGCCTGTGACACCCTAAGCTGCAAGAGTGTGGTAACATAACCAACTCTAGCAGCCTCAAGGAGGACCTGTAACAGTGTTTAAACCCAGTGACCCAGTAGCATTTTGGCTCTGGAAAAGGCTATTCATCTCCCCAGACAATGGTTGTAATCTCAGTTTCTCTCTTTCTCCTTTTACTATGGAGGAAACCTTACCCTTTCAAAAAGAGCAGGAAAATATCCTCCAGTGTACTTCAGATACTAAATTAGGTGGACTAGCAAGCACTGCATATACATGATGAAACAAAAAGTTTTGTCTCCCTTGTGCTGCAAGTACCAAGAACAGGTTAAATTCTTCCCTTCAAGCCAGTCAATGGTTTTATGCTGAGGATAGTCCAATCTCTATTTGTCTGTAACACCCTTCTCCAAAGTAGCTAGTACTGTTGATTAGCTACAGTTGTAGGAAGTTTGCAGTTGGGTTTCATTTGGAGATAGTCTAACCTGTGTAACAATGAAGTAGAAAAAACAATACCAAAAAGAGGGAAATTCGTTATCAATTTTGAATGAATTCTGGAGCTAGTTGTTCTCTCAGATAAGATTAAACTGAGTATGTCTTTTAAAAAGCAATGAGTGGGCATGCCTGAATTAATCACTGGAATGCCATGTACCTGTTTTCCTGCTGTATGTCCCCTCATTTCTTTGGTAGGGAGAGGGAAGAAAAAAGGCTAGTAATTTATGACTCCTATTAATACAGTAGGCTGGATGTGTTGACAATATGTCAATAATTATTTCTGGCAAGACTCTAACAGTACAGTATGGGTCTCTGTAGGATGAGTCATTTTACCAGAAGACAGATATGTGTGAACTGAGTTTTATGACAGATGTCAAATATATCGAAATGTGGTGTGAGGAAGATCATCTTATTGGCAAAGTAATGAGAGGCCAGGGGGAAGATTAATGTTACGTCTGAATTGTGCGGTGACTCCTTCAGCCTTTCTTCGATAAGTGATACTGGGGGAGAGAAGGGGTTGTCCTCTGTGTTGTGTGGGCCAAAGTAGGAGAAATTTGGGTGAGCAATAATATTAGCCAAGACACCTTAATTTTCAGGGAGAGATTAAAAAAGAAAAAGCTTTCTGAAGGGGGGAAGATTGTCAGATGTTTTTGATAAATGCGACAGTGCTAGGGGAATGGCCAGCTAACCAGACAGTATGGCCTAAATCTTTCAAGGTGACTGCGGTTGTGACAACTTAAATGGGTCTTGTTTTCAGGAAGTGCTAAGCCTCCCACCGTCTGAAAATCAAGCCCTCATGTTTCATGCTGGCTGCCACAGAGCAGAGATCAGCTGCCACCTTGGGAAAGGTAGACTTCGAAGGCCTTTCCTTTTGTAACGTGGGCACAGCAGCACTTTCTTAGCAGAGTTAGGCCCTGTGTTGCTGGGAAGCAGTTCCCCATCGCAGCTCCCTCAGTCAGGACCCCTCAGGTGTCCCTGGCATTGCAGCTGGATGTCCCTTGGGAGAGGAAAGGAATATGGAGGTTCCTTGTGGAGGGTCCCTTTTGGTATTCTGGAAGGTGTTCAGATACCAAAGTGGTGGACCTGAAAAGGAGAGGAAGGCCAGTGGTTTGTGTGATTTGCTCCCCTCCTGAGGCCATCAGGATCCTTGGGATGCACCCAAATAGCAGCTGTAATGCATACATTGCATCTGTCTGCTGGCAAGCCCTCCTCTACATCCCTTACCCTTTTACTCCTGCTGATGCCCCAGAGAGGAGAGTTCATGCAGACTTCACCTAAAAATCAGAGCACTGGATTCCTGCCTTGCCATGGGTGCAGGATGCCACAGCTGGTACTGCAGAGCCGTTTTGAGCTGGCAGATGCAGCGGGCCCCTTCCAGTGAGTGTGCCTGTTGAAAAACGTACTGTACTGTTTTTGAATCACAAACCAATATGCAAAAACGTTGTCATTTGTTTAGAAGTCCAAAGGATTAATTATTTCTCTGTTCCTGCTCCTGATGGAAAGGCTGTCAGTAACTACTGAATGAATAGACGGTGGCTGAATGACGGGGTAACTCTACTGAAGAGCTGCATTGGGAGTGGATTAGGTCTGACTCTTGGTGAAAGCAGGAAGGATAGTGCAAGAAAACCACTATAGGTGGATCATTTGTGGACCTGTGAAACTACCAGCATTATAGGGGTAAAGRGTTGCCTGCTCCCCAAGATTGTAACATTATCCAGGGTGCAGGGTTTTGAGAGAGCCTGTGTTGTAAAATGCAGGTATTTTTTTCTTCTCTGTACAGAAAGGCCTCTTTCATATGACACAGAGGTGCTTCAAAGTAATGACAAGGTCAAACTTGAAAAAAATGATATACTGCAAGTAATTGAGCTGTATTTTTAGCCCTCATTTTGTGATCTGTGTCATATATATATGTGTATGTGTGTGTGTGTGGCTTATTTCTCTTTTCACCAGAGACACTTTTGTCATATTCAGGTTTGCTACCTAGAAAAGAGGAACATGGGCACTTGGTGAACTAGAGGCACCTCTTGACTTCTTACAGCACAAAAAGGTATTGTATGKTTTTTCCTGCTTTATCTCTTTCTTGAAAAGGTCATGATTACCATTTCACCACAAATAGGACAATTTTTTCTCATTCAGCTCTAAGAGTGGCACAAATTTAACTATATTATGCTAGCAGGCACTCATATATTAATTAAAATATAGTCTAATTATTTACCCTAGTTAGTTCATGCAAATCTCAGTAGTGTAATCAGTGGACTCCCTTAAGGATTTTTGCCATATTCAGTTATAGAAATGGTTTGTCTCTTTCCTGTGTTCAGGAATAGAGTTGGTTTGGGGCTTTTACTTCCAGGTCACTAGTTCAGTGGCAGAGATAGCCCTTGTTTAAGCTGGGGATTGTGTAGCTGCAGCCACACTGACTAGTGCTAATATGTGGATAAAGCCTCCTTTCCTATTTCTTGGTAAATCTGTGCCTGCCATTCAAATCAGGATCAACTGAGTGTCAATTGAACTTAGTGATCTCTTATGTCCAAAGCACTGTATGAATGTTAACTAGTTATGTGGGGATAATGATAGTTATTGTAGGCATGTGGGAGCTGAGGCAATGAGCTGAAGTGACTCTTCTAAGACCTGACTTTGAGGAAATCTGTGACCTTACACTTGCTCCTCTGTGCTACATTTGATCACACTTACCAAAACTGTTTCTGTGAAATGGTGCTCTTCAACATGAACAGATGCAGAACAGTATTTACATGGGAAAAATAATCTGCCTGTTTATTTCATAAGAACAGGAATGCCGCCAGGCAAAACTGAGAGAGAGTGCTAAAACGATAGAGATTTGAGCCCTTATTAAAAGGACAAGAGAAGCTGGTGTCTAGAGCTGTAACAAAACTGGAGATGACCAACTTGTGTATACTTAGGCCTTATTTACCGTCATGGTTTGTTTTAAACATAAGTGGTACTAAGACTGCAGAGGGTTTTGTTGAAAGGGAAAGAAAAAAAGTTCAAAGAGGTAGAGGACAGAAAGGATAAGGTCATGTGGAAGAGGACTGAAACTGTCCGAATCTGTAACTTGTGACTATGGGAATTTCAGCAGTGGTGTTTCTCTCTCCTGTAAAGAGCCATCAGTCTCCAAATCCTGTCTCCAGAACACGGGAAATTGAAAAGAATGGGTCAACAATTCCTAGATGTTTCTTCCTTTACAAAGTTTTCTTTTTCTTTCATTGCCAGTCYTTCTCCTTCTCACCTCACCTGCACTTCTTTTCTTCAATGAGAAGATCAAGTAGTATTGACTAGTGAAAGCTGTATTGTTCCAGCTGTTATAATAGATAGTGATGTGACTCTACACAGTCTTTCATGTATGTACTGGAAAGATGGTTTAAAAATGTGTCCTTCCCCTTACCTAAGAGTGTTGCTTGACTGCTGAAATTTGGGGCATCAAATACCAAATCTGTGTTGCTTGTTGGGGGTAGGAGTAGCAAAGGTTAAGAGCACTTGCTAACCAAATTTTCTTTAGGAATTCTGATCCATCTTAATTATATACTTCCTGCAAACAGTCAGGAAAAAGATCAAACAGAAATTACCATACTGGCTGAAGAATCAGACTTTTCCAGTGAGACAGTGCAAGACTGTATAAAAACCTGCTATAAACAGGAGAGTCATCAGTGTTCCAGGTAGTACAGCCTGAATTTCTTTGAAAATCAGGTAGCCTTCAAGCACATTTTCATCATAATATATCCCTTATTCTTTTATTACGTTTCTTCTCCCTGTTCTACCTCTTGTTTAACTACATGTGAACCAAGATAACACAATTAGACACCTTGTTTTTCACCAGTCATTTCTACTTGCAGTCTTCCATAAAGTGCTTCAAATGAATTTTAATATGTTGATGGTACTTACTGAAGAGATTAATATTCATAAYAAATACCCCTTAGAAATAATTTTCAACAAATCCTTTTGACAGAGGAGTCAGGGCTGCTAACGACAATAACTACTACAAAATGCAATTTGGTCAATTACTTTAATTAAATTTCACTCTGTAATGTCTTCTCATTTATATAGTAAACTAATAGGGGAAAAGTACATCATCCTTATTTGCCTCCACTTAAATGTCCAAAAATGTTTCTTTATGTTTTAACATTTGCAGCTCTTCCAGCTTCCTAGAACATTTGAGATAATATTGCGTTTTACAAATAAAGCTTATTATTCACTAAGAAAGGTTAAGACTTTCTTTTGAATATGCTTTCACAGAATAAAAGCCTTTGCTTCATGGATACTAATCTGGTATTTACAGACTGGCTGATTTTGGATGGTGCCAGCATTCCAGCATAAATGGTAGAAGTGTCTACATTTCATTGAATCCTTTTTTAATTATATTGTTTGAAATTGGAGTAAAAAGGAACACAGCTGTCTGGAGATTTTAGTAGCATACAGGTTATAATGAACTCATGAGAAATAACAGCAGCAGTCTTTTTAATGCACTTTACTGTGTTGAACAAGGAATTTTACACTGTGGGCTACATTCTCAGCTGGAGTAAATTGCCCTATCTCTGTTTTCTTCACTGTACTACGATCTGATTTTGAGCTTCTTGCTTAAAAAAAATGTAATTCTTATTTTCAACAGTTCATATAATGGAAAAGGACCTGGCCTGGACTTATTATGTTGCAATAGTGTGTAAATATTAAGGTCATCTGTTATCTGGAAAAATGCATGAATTAAGTTAAAATCAGTAACTCTGATCCCACCCCATATCAGCAAAATCAATAAAGCTGCTTTCATGAGCACTGTAAACATTCATGGGAACAATCATAATAAGGCATATGGGACTGTAAAGCAAGCATGTGTGTCAATTCAGTGACTATTTTAGGGATATCAGTGTTAGGGGGAACCCTTCCTTTCCTGGTGGCTCTGTAATGCTATAGCATTAGCAACAGATAAAATTTGCAAGGGGAAAACAGCTCATTTTTCTTATGGGGTAAAAGCGAGGGGAAAAACTCCTCTTTCTAAGTAAATGCATTAGACAGTGAGGTAGAAACTACTACTTTTTTTCCCTGCAATTTCACAGAACCCTTGTAAACTGCAGCAGTTTCTTCAGTGGGCTTCCAGTGTGTCTGCCAATGCTATAAATTTCTTTGGGAAGATGAAGCCCTACAGTGCAATTAACTCCAAAAGTGGTACAAAGCAATAGCATGGCGATACTGGGCTACAGTATTTAGCACTTAACTCTGAAATTCTGATAAGCCCTATCAGCTCAGGGTTGTGTTTAATGTTCACTCCTGCTTATATACTGAAGATACAACCTAGCGGTCACAGTGTTAACACTCCCCAATATCTATTACAATTAGTTTTTGATTAAGAGGCCTAGCATGGCTTTTGAAGCCTTTTATGTTGTGTCAAATGGCTAGTGATGGAGTGAGATGCACAGACACCTCCCAGTAACAAAGCGTCTTGTAAAAGGTTTCAAGTGAACTATTTTATCATCCTAATGGAAACCAGATGACTCTAACTCCCCCTTTAATTTCAACTATTTACTGAAGAGTCCTTGTTTTGAATTACTTAAAGATTTATTCCAAACCACTATCTCATGCATTAAGAATCACTAATAACAAAGCCATTCAGAGTGGAGCAAAGCTTTTAAAGAATGTGGCTATGCCATTGCATTTATTCTTAAATTTAAACCGCCTTTTTAAATGACTTTCACCTTTTTATATCTGTTTTTCTTTTTCTTTTTTTTTCTTGAAATCCTGAACACATATTTTTTCAAATGTTTCTTGTCTTTTCTGCTGTTTCCYGCCTTGATGACCAGTTTGGAGCTTGGATGGTGGAGCTAACTGGTGTACATGCTCATGGCCTGATCTTCACTTTGTCCCATCCTCTAGAGAGTGTCTATTTTGGACTTTCTCTGTAGGCTTAGTAGAGGAAGAACTGCAAAATGAGGGCCTGGGGTAAAAGCTTGTCCACCATGCACAGCTTCATTATTTCAGCGGAGCAGTAAAATTTTCAGAGGACGAAAGTGTCGCTTCATATTAGGTATTGTAGCCTGACGGCTAGAATTAGTTACCCTGGCTCAGGAATTCTCTCTCTGAGAGAGGGGAGGACCAGGGGGTATCTGCTCCCTCTGTTCTTGTCCCCTATATCTTTCAGGCTCATCCTTTCCTCCTAGCTGCACCACTCTCTACATTACTGCAGAAGAAACCCTGAAAAAACTGGGCTTAACTGGATTAGCAGTGCAAAACATGTCTCCTCTCTGTTGCTTCAGTATCTGCTCCTTCCTGGCCTAGGGAGCAGACCTCACCATTTCTGTGGAGCCTTGCAGAGACACAGAAATGGCTTGTAATGAGCAAGACCATGGACTGGTTTTCGTTCCAAAATGTGACATTGTTATTTGYGTATCAGTGTTTTACCATGCTGTCCCATTCCCTGCGGATGCTACCTTCTAAGATGTTGCAGGCAACACAGCTGCAATATTCTTTTGCTAAAATGGCCTTTTGACTCAGACTGTAAAGTGCTTCAGTATATATATTAGTGGCATTAAAAGGATTAARGAATACTACAATTAATGAGATAAAGATATAAATTTTTAAGGTAAATTTATGAGAAAAAAAGATATATTTTAGGAAGGAGAGGGTGAAGAAATACAGCTGTCCAAGCATAAGAATGGGTCGTATATTGAAATGTCCATTAAATGTCTTGAGAAACCCATGGCTGTATTGAATAAGGAATTTAAACAAATAGAAGGTGTTTTATTTCTAAAAACATTAAGCAGACTTTTGTTGCAATGAATATCAATAACTATTGACCTCTTGAGACCATGAATCTTCTGAGTCACAGAAACAAGCAGTTAACGAATCAAACATCCACTCCAAATAGAGAGCTCTTCATCCTCCAGAGAGATTTCTACTGTGTGAATATGTATTTTAAAAATCTAGATCAAATAGAGGACTTCAGTATCAGCTTTGCTGTTGGTTGTTGGACAGAACGAGAGTCCTGGCCATGAGATGGTGGAGGGAAGGAATGAAATGTGTCAGGTGGGATCAAGATTCACGTCATGCCAAACAGGATGCACAAGACCAGGCACAGTTGGCATGTAGTTGTCTGCATCTTAGAAATGCTAAGGACAAGGATGTATCTAAGGTCTACACCCTCTTATCCTACCATAACAAGAACTATTTTTGGAGTGATGGGTATAACACGTATTAACTAGTAGCTTACTGTCATTARCTAGACCTCAATATGATGAAGTTAAAATGGTATGTCTTATTTTGCTTTCAGAACAAGGAGCAGGGTCCACAAAATGAAATGACCCTCTGTTTATTAGGTGGCAGAAGTGTGGTCAGTTCTCAATTCTTTAGTCCGGTTATTAGGCAAAATTACATTGTAAGCCTGAGACTRCTGATAAACTGTAAGGAAACATAAATACTTCTGGATTTGCAAAAGGCATATATTCACATGCAAAGATGATGACTTCTGCATATTAATAAAAAAATTAATAAATTGCATTCTTGTGAGAGCCAGGGAGAAAGACTCTTCTGCCAGTGTAACTCAAAGCATTGTTTTATGTGTTACTGGTCACATCTCCAGGTCTACAGAACAGTGCTGGTTCTCCAAGCTCATCATCAGAAGCTCTTTCTGTTTCACCTTGAAATATTCCAGATATTCTGGAATACCTCATACACCCTCTCTTCTATTGCTCTGCTTTCTGACAGTAYCATCTAGAAGATACTAGATGCTGTAATATTTTTCCAATGTTTTTATTTTTGTTAATGGTTTCAAATTTTATTTAATACTCAAAACCACATTTTTTTCTCTGATATCATACTAGAAAATTGTAATATTTATCTGTAGGAAGATTTTCCTACATAGACCTTTAGAATATGAGTACTGGCATGCTTATTGTTGCGGTGTTTGTAAATTCTGGTCCCTTCCAATCTAGTTCTTAAAATAATTAAAAATAAGAAGCCAGTCTATTGGTGTTGGTGAAACTGTGCACTGTGTTGGCACTGTGAAAACATGCTAGGAGAGATGCAGTTAGCCTCAGATCTAGCTGCCTTTATTTCCTAGCATCAATGACCAGGTATTTACTTACAGTCAAGTCCATTAGGACTAATTGTTGACCTAAGAATGAGACGTGAGTTCATGTATTTGTATCTGTAGCAAAACCCTGTATGCACTCAACTGTCACACCTCCCAGTAGTAATTTTGGTATTAATCTGGAAAAAAAAGACAGGGCACGGGAAAGCTGCAGCTGAGCTGACAAGCAAAACACAATTGAGAAAAAAAAATTCTTGCTCTTTAGAACTTGGGAGAGAAATGTTGAGACTTAAATATTTTAGAAAAAAGGTGTTGGTAAAACTTGTACCGTTTGCAATGTAAGTATATTTTGCTTATAACCAATAGGCAGCTCTAGTGAACATTGATGGAATGTTAAATCCAAATATTCATACATTTTAATATCTTTTCAGTAATGAACAAAAGGAGGAACTATCTTATTTTTTTGAACATATATATTTGGGGATGAAATCAATTCTTTAAATATTTTATATTCTGCAGAGCTGTCAACAAGACCAGTCTGAGAATCAATTGCAGAATAAACAGCTGTGCAATATTTTTTCAGTGATTCAAATAACTTTACTCTCTGTGAATTAAAAAATAAATTCTAAGTTGAGAGAGAGAAGAAAGAACAAGAAATGAATGCCTTAAAATTCGACTCCTCTAGGTTTAACTTTTAGATGCCTTTTAAATATTGGTTCTTGCCCTTTCAAAGTTATTTCTACCAGCTATTTTCCTAAGCTTGCTGTAAACTGCCAGTTTTCCTCTGTGTTAATTATTAATATGACCTGTTTATGTACCAGTTATCCAGCTAACCATTAATGTCTGTTTACTCATTGATGACCTTTGCAACTACATGCCAAGCTCTTGGCCAATAAATGTCAACACTTTTTTAATAATCCAAAAAATGCTCTTCATAGCTTAAGATTATCTACCTAATTTTTTTTTTAATGTGAAAAACAAAAGTTAAATGCCACTTATAATTCAGACTTTTATACGAGGATACTTCAGCCAAATGGCACAGTCAAAGTAAAAATAAAAATTTGCTATGATCTTCTTCACTTCTAGTTTTGTTTAAATCAGAACAGGAAAAAAATAGGTCCATGATATAGTCATGAATAAAATATTTATATTTTTAAACTTACCCGAAGTAAATCCTCAAATTTTTTTCTTCAGATACTCAATATTAACCTGAACACAAATAAGATATTTCTCTTCCACATATGCTACTAATAGCTAAAGGCTACATTGGGAACACAACTGAATTAAAAATGAAACTGATGACATTAATTTATACATGATTACAAATTGTGTGTATTTTTTAATTTTTGTTCACAAAATGTACTTAATTTAAATAGACAAGTAGTAGCCCAACATGAAAAAGAATTTGAGGGCACTTCCCACTCAAATTGTTGTGTAGGATAGCCTCATCCAATCTGCTACTGAAATAACTGGGACAGGCAGCTTTCTTCTTCCTTGATCCACTAACATCCTTTTCTAGGAAGAGCCTTGAAATATTATCTTTGTGATTACAATTTGCAGGTCTGAAATTGGCTTCCCACTGAAATATTTTCAAGTATTAGCATCATCCCAGCCATAAGTAACAGTGACAGCATTTACAAAGATTGCAGCTTTGATATATACATAGGTATATGTTCACATTTTCTTGCTTATTGGAGGTCTAACCAGTGAAAATTAGGAGTTTTTTTTTAGTTACAGTCTTGAACACTGGCTGTGACTGTCACTTCATGAATTTATCAAACAGAATGTAAGTTGTAAGGCTAAGGAGCAATCTGCCATAAGCCATTGTATCAATAATCTCTGGAGGGTTTTTTTTTTTTTTTTTTGGTCCTGGGTGGGAGGTAAGCTTTCTAGCTCTCT
Source organism: Rhea americana (assembly GCF_003343005.1). Lineage (NCBI taxonomy): Eukaryota > Metazoa > Chordata > Aves > Rheiformes > Rheidae > Rhea > Rhea americana. The sequence continues at coordinate 2,669,510 of NW_028186401.1, forward strand.
GCCCTCGGTTGCATAGACCATTTGGGCTCTATAGATTTTTTTTAGAGGGATTTGGTTCAGCTGTAACACATTTACTAAAAACACTGTGCTTCTGTGCAGGATGGTTATACAGTACTTCAAGCATATAAATGCCTTTCAGTTTTTCTGTACTGAATGATAACTCACCTTGTCTTTCTCGGTGAGGTAGGTAATAAATAGAAATCTGGACTGTAACTGAGACATTCTGACTTAGTTAGATCTGCTGGTGCCCTGAAAAAGACAAGTAGACTCAATTACCATGCAAGCCAGTACGTAAAGATTGTCAAATTAAATCAAAAAACCTATGTTTAAATAACTGTATGACAAAACCTGAGAAAAGGTAAAAATATCAAGCTTTTTGATCAAGCTTTGACCTAAAGTTACAGTACCATGAAAAGAAGAAAAATACCCTCTGAAACATGCATTATTGTCTTGAAAAACTGAGGGGCAAGTCTTGCTCAAATCCGTCTCAACCTAAATACACCGATAAGGCAGTTTGCAGCCATTTCATTCTATATTCCTACTTCTTATTGAGATAATCCCACTGTTTATTTCATAAATATGTAACACACAACCCACACACACACACAACTTAAAGGGAAGGATGCTTTTTTGAGAGCCTTTCAGCCAGCACCTTAATTAAGCCACCAAAACCCTTACGAGTTGGATAAGTGTTGTACTAAATTAGCGTCACCCACCACTGATGTGGAGCTATCCCGAAGTTCAAGCACAGCAGCTGTTTTATAGCCTATAGTGACACTACACACCAGGGTAGAAACTGAAGAAGCATACCACATCCGATTGAAACTGCAGGGAGACCTGCAAGAGAGTGTAATTATTTCTGTTGGAACTTCTTCAGAACATTGGGTTGTCACCCCAGTCCTGCAAAGCATGCCATGGAAACTTTAATGAGTTGTCCCAGAGTTGTAGAGGGTAAGCTTTCTTTTATGTATCATTGAAAGACAACAACTCAGCACACCTTAGCATCAAACAAGGAAATGAATTCAGTGCTGACTCAGAGGACAGTGCATAAACTGGAATTGTCAGCACCATTCCTTGCAGTAACTAGGTCTTCCTTGGAGGTCTCCAATCTAAGGACTGACCTAGCTTGACACATTTTAGCTGGTGAGAGACAAGGTTCAAATGTAATATTTCTCTGGCAGATGGTGTTATATGTTCATCTACTTTTATGTACAAAGCAATGACATATTTAACAGAGCTTTTTTCCCCTTTCAAGATGCTTATTATTTACAGAGAGCTGTTTAAATTTTCTAGATAAATATGTATTCAGAGTCTTTCCGAGCTATATAATATGCTCTATAGATCAGAGCAACTCCATTTAAAATTGTTTTTTAAAAACAGAAATTATAATTTGATAGCCTGGAACAGTGCTATCAGTTTCATAGGCAGCTGGGCATTTATTTCCCATTAGAAAGATCAGAATATTTACCCAGGGGACCAAAACGTCTCCTTCTTAGCCTTCACTCCCTCTATATGGCACAATTATTTAAATACAGGTTCCACTTGTATTACTTATTTTGTACCCAAGTGGGTGGCGATCACTTGGGTGAGTGAATGAAAGGAGCAGGGATTGGCTCATCTGGCCTGTCGTCTTCTGGTGCACTGTTTAAAGATCTAGGCATAACAGAGTGAGATTAAGAACTCATAGCTTCCACGATAATTTTTATTTATAATGTAGCCCAAGAACAATTTCCATGATTGTTACATTTCTGCTTTAGTTTTGTATAACCACAGAAGGCAGGAGCATAAATCCATACTGTGGGGATATGCGCTATCGTGTTATTTATTTGTGGAGAGTCAACAGTGTGCTTGATGCCATATGGAACGCAGCAGTGGAGACACATGTTCAGAAGCGCTGTTCACAGTGGTATAACGGAGACTTTATTGCTGCAGCGGTTTCTTAATATGGGGGTCATGCTAGCTTGGGCTTTCAAAAAATCTGGGGACCAATTTACCCACTAAGGAAAATTAGTAACTATTATTGTCRTTTGTGGGCATTGCCTTGGGCTTCCTTGATGCTAAAGGATGGTCATTAGTATATATTTTATATGTCCGTTCATAACACTTAATCCATAATCTCTGTTTCTAGGGTTTCTGTTATTAAAAGGACCATTTCAGTTGGCATCATATTCTCCTATTTAGGAATAGGACTTGTTYTTCCTTYAATTTCTTTTAATATTTTWTTTCTTTAATAAAATAATACAAAGAGCCAAATGTAACCAKTATGGAATTMAGAGCAATCCATACTTGACMMATTTTAAYTTATAGTGAAAAATGGCATCCATCAGTTTATCCTCTTYTCTAATTTATTTCTCTAGACTTTATTTCTTGCATAGCAAGTAAGTTTTCCCAGTTGTCAATGASCAGGTATGCTCCATAGGTTCTTTCATTTAAGAGGTTAACTGAGGATCTCGCAGGGTGTGATTGCAGTTTTGGCCTACATGTGATGACTGAACTGCAACTTTACATCTGAGGCTTGCTGGCTGTTACAATGTGACACAAGGAAAGATGTTGGATTTCTTGTTCTATACATTGTACATTTCATCCAACCCTGTGACTCTTTTCTTTCACGGCCCCTTTCTTCAAAGGAAATACCCTGTCAGCATGTTTTTAGTCCTCTGTCATGTTCTGCTCATGCCTCCCCTTGTCTAGCTGGGCTAATTCCAGCTCCACTACAGGCCTCCAAAAACACAAAATATTTTCTTTCTTTTCTTCCAGAAAGCTCATTCTGATTTATACCCCAGATGAAAAAAAGCATATGAACAGGGAAATACAGYTTGGATTTTGAAATTATACTGAATTATGAGTACTGAAATTTCCTGAAGTTCAGGGACTATCTGATGTGAGGTTTGAGCCAAAGGTATTCTCTGAACAAGACTTCTTAAGCAAAATGTTTTCCTGGTTGAAAAAAGAATGAGTGAATGTCAAATGGCAAATTTAAGTTGCAAAGACGAGTCTTATTTCACTCTGGATAGTAATGGTGGTGGTTTCACTGTCAGTTTTTGGTCAGTCTAACCGTGTGCTGCTGATAAAAGGTCATACTGGCCTTAGCTAGATATTCCTGCCACCTTTTTTTTTTTGTTTGTTTTGTTTACACTAGTTATAGTTACTCTAACTGGGCAGCTTAACCTGACTGAAAGTTAATCTCTTTTTCTCTCCATGCAGTTAGTTTTCAGATGGTCCAGTGAGCTGATCCTGCTGAGTATGCATTTGCGCAATTGCTRGAGCCGATACAGTGGGTTCTTCAGGGATGTGCAGCCAGTGGTGAAGATGAAGGGGGAATTGCCCCTTTTGGTAGCAGCAGAGGAACCGGCAAAAAGCCTCCGACTGGGCTCAGTTTTGGCCAGGACAGCAGTATAGTCATGGAAGTTAAGCCTATCAATTAATGTCTGTCTAAACAGGGTCACTGCAGGGTCTGTTAGCGAGATCTAATTAGAGGTCTGTTTTTTCTTTAAAAGTCCTTGCCTAGTATTTCCCTTACTTTTCCAAACACCCTGAAGTAGACAATACATCACAATGAGGTCAAAGCAGAGGAAAGGGAAAAAAATGAATCCCAGCAGCCCCAGAACAATGACAGTTTTCATTTATTATCTAGAAGTCATGTGAGTTTTAAAGTCACCAATCATCATCAAGAGAAGAATGGAGCTAGATGCTTGACAAGGAAGATGCTGTCTGCRGCAGCATAATATTCAATTTACTGCCAAGGCTACTGACTTCTGAAGCAATAGGAGAATAAGCGAAATAATTGATTTCTTACCTCAAAGGTAATATTGCATCAGAGTTACACTAGCTATGTTCAGTTTTCTTTTCTCTTTTAAGTGACTTTCCTGATTCTTTTTGAAAAATCAGAAATTCTCAAGGCTGTCTGTCTTGGGATCATACCAAAAAAAAAAAAAAAGACTATCAAAAAAGTATATTACATTGACTGCCTGAAATTGCAGACAGCCTGCAACAAAATCTAAACTGCCCCTTTGGTATTCATTTTGTTATCTCCCCAAAGTAGCATGTTCTTGGTGAAGTTTTTGGTGGGGGTCCTTGCAGAGCGAGCAGAGGGCATCGGATTTCCTTAACATGTCCCTGCCCCATTCCTGTGTCTATATATTGTCTATTTAGGGAAACATTCCACTGTCCTTGCTCATGCTGAGCAGTCCCATAGATATAAATCATACTGCTGTGGAAGCAGGCACAATTCAGTGTGACTAACGGACCCTTCTGTGCTGATGAACATTAATGGATGTAGCATCATACATGCTTATAGAGCTGAAACCAGTGGGGCTGCTCATGGAGTAAAGTGCTACTCAGTGTGAGTAAATGTGGGAATGCCTGACCTATAGATTGTAAACTATGTGGGACAGGGATCTGCCAAATTACAGAAAAGCATTTTACTGAGCTGGATAGTTTAAGTAAATCTTAACTTATATGTATATGTCAATAATCACACTTCACAGCTTGAAGGAGTTGTAACAATAGTAAGCCAACAAAATATGTAGGTGCGGTGGTATAATCTTACAATGTGGTGTTATTTCGCTTGAAGTAATGTCAAACATGATCAGTAAGGGGCAGTTTTGAATGCTCAGCAAGCAGTTAAGTTTGACAAACTTAAATATTTTCCAAAACAATTTATATTTATTAATGGCTACTACAAAATCCATTTACCCATAATCGAGTAAAACTTGAAGGTACTGGCTTTCTTAAGTGCCGAGAGTCAACAATATTAAAGTAAATAGTGGAGGACATTCCAAGATAGTATTAACACAATTGATTTATTGATGATTGCACAATGGGAGGTTATCTTTTGTTAATTGACTCTGTAAATAAGCTCATAGGCGTCTCCAGCAAAGAAAAAAAAATCTATTTCTGCTAGAAAGTCTACAGGGTGAGGTAGCTATGCCACATGTAAAGTGTCCACTCACTGCTTAACCTCCTTTTGGCTGGATAATGGTTGAGAGGCATTTCTAGCAACAAATCCTAGCAGGTGCCTAATGTACATGTAGAAGGTGACACAAAATATTTTTAGCTTCAACTGTGCTGTATATGTAATAGCGCACCTTTGATTTTACAGAAAAAAGTATGAAGCATGGAAAAAGGAGGTATCATTCTGGAGCTCAGGTACATTTACAAATGAGGTAGTCTGCATATAGTATACAGATCTGATATTACTTGCACCATTTGATCTTTCCAGCTGGTATCTGGCAGATCCATTTCTTCACTCTGTCCCAGTACCCACCTCTATGACCTAAGGCTAAATGTTTGCTGCTTCATCAAMGCTGTGCTACTAGATACTCCCCTATACAGTAATTTAAAAATACGTAAATCTTTTAGATTTGGTTCCCTTTGGTGTTTTCTGTCTCTGCTGCATTCCCTCTGTTTTGTGCCATTTCTGTGATGTGAAGGAGCACGCTTCTACCCCTGGAGTTTTCAGCCAAGCAGACAAGAGGCCCTAGCATGACCTAGACACTTGAGAGACTTCCATAATCCTAATTCAACTGGAGAACGTTTTCCAGGGCTGAACTACCAGTTGAGCATTGCCCAGGTTAGGTAGCACTTTTACCATGGTCTCATTTATTTATTTGTATTTGTATTTGTATTGTATGGCTTCAGTGGCCATAGCAGGGACTCTGCTTACTCACTGATTATGGACTATCTTCTTCACTAATCTCCGGCCCTTCAGACTGAGCAGCCCAGTAGCGACAATCTGGTAGCCTACTTTTTCCAACTTTTTTCTATTTACCTCCCAACATTGTTTCTTTCCTTCTTTTTTCTTCCTTTTTGAGTTCCCTGTAGTAATCTCATTCTCACTCTACCCCTGTCCTGTCTACCTGCAGCCATGATCAGTCTGGACACACGTTTTGGTGTGAGATACATGAGGGAAAGTCCTTTGCTCCTAATTCAACTGGCCTGAAGTCTGAATAAACATAATTTCTACTTTTGGCAGCCAACAGCAGATAGACAGGTGGAACAGGAGCACTTGGCCACAGACGTGCTGTGCAGGGGCAACCCAGTAGCATATTTCCATTCCTGATTTCTGAAAAGTCATGAACTTTCAGAGAAATTGGCTGCTTCTAGCTGGTGACCCTCATGAATCACCTGCCTTGAGTCATACTCCTTTCCATGTCATATCAACAGCCTCAGTGTACAGAAACCAAACATTCTGTGCCACTTTCCTGGGAGAGCACCCAGGTTCTGAAAACAAAGGCTCTACTGTTTCCTAATCTCAATAACAATTAAGACATCAGATTAATAGAATCTTTAAATGCTTTGACGGATGCACGTGGAATGCTCTGTTTGCATTACTATAAAGCCTATCAGTATCCTTAGCATTAAAGGGCACATGGGAACATAAAGTAGCAGGGTTGCAAACAAGACCAAACATGAAGTCTTGCACTAAAAAAAGAAAAAAGTAAAATAAGAAAAAAAAAAAAGCACGTGTCATTTCTTGCATGTCTAGTTTCTGGAATTTCTGCTCTGCGTCACAGGAGCCTGAAGTTTACCTCTGAGAGGATGTGGAATTCCCTTCCCTAATGAAATGTAGTTTCCTTTTTTATCTCCTTCCCCTTGTTCCTCGACACCAAATTGCATTCAGTGCTTCACTTAATGAATGTAGTGCTCTTGGTTAATAGGATTTCACTGCAATTCCTATGCTTTAACTTGGCATTGGAACCCAGTGTTCAGTTAGTGTTAGCTGGATATTTTAAAGTGCTATCTGCCTGGAAACAGCATGACAGCCCGTTCTTCCAATATTCTGAATAGTAATCCTTGGAATTACCCTGGATCAGACAGAAATGAAAATCTTGCACAGAGGACTCAGATTTCTCTTCTGGGATTGCAGCTTGCGCAAAGATTAAAGGCCAGATCCACAAAGATATTTAGGCACTTCAATAAGAGTGAGGTGCTTGAATATCTTTTGTGGGACTGGCCCTGACTGCATTTAGCACACCTATCTGACAGCCAGAAGTCAAAGCTTTGACCTCCGAAAATGATGGTAAATCCCTACCGATTCTCTTTAAAACAGCTGCTCAATTTTTGTGGGGATTCTTTAAAAAATTATTTTCTGGAAAGAAGCAATGACTGAATGGTACCCTTTTTAGAGCAAACTGGGAGAAGATGGTGAATTTCACAAATTCTTCCTATTTACAGGCCAGGAGAAGATAAATTTCATATCTAGTTCCAATCATTTGATCTGTTGTGACCCTTTATGTGCACTTTGTGACACCAAAGTGCTTTTCCATTCATAGGATCTATAAAAAGAGCAATGGTGTTGAGAGATTTCTGAACTGTTACGTCCCTGTCACTGTCCCAGGAGGGTTAGAGTTGTGGAAGCTTCAAGGTTGGTTCATACTTCCCTCTTACAAATAATCAGAGATAAATGTCTTTGTTTAGAAAGCCTTAAGTTTTGCATCGAAGCATCTGGGATGATATGTTTTCACATTTCCTCTCTCCCTTACATTTGGTACGCTCTTCTTTATATGGTTTCAGTAGCTTCTGCATAATCCCAGCCATTATATAGAAGCATCAGTGACTGCCACTTACGTCTTTGCCACCTTTTCTGAGAATGTGTTCATTTCATTGATCGCCTGTTTAGTGCAGCAGTTGTCCCTGCCATTATCCTTGACCTAATCATAGCATTTAGGGATCTGCCTGTCTCATGGTCCCAGATGAGCACATGGACATAAACTGCCTTACAGACCTACCGATATAGCTTGCTTTAGATCCATGAGAACAGCGTGCGAAATTCCTATTAGGTTCAGTTTCTTCTGAGCTGTGAGGGCCAAGATAGTTGTGCTTCATAATCTGCTGGAATGCCTCTTTGCTCACTTGGCATAGCCAGTCCCACAGAGAAAAGAGGGGGGAGAGGATGTGCTCGAACTTTAAGATCAGATGACGGGCACAGGTGTTAGCAGTGGAGAAGTGCCGTAGGCCCCTGGTATGTACCACAGAAATCACAGGCTGGCCTCATTCTACGGACCTTCGGAAAACAGCCCRAGATTGTGTATCATGAGTTATGACTGTGATGTAAAACTGAAAGCCTGACTGCATCTGTTAGTTAAAAAATTGTTGGGAGAATTTGGGAAGCTGCTAGCTATGTGCTTTAGCTAAATCTCAAATGAAGTGGCTGCACTTTACCTTCCTAAGTAAACTCTTAGTTTTGTTACACAGGTTAATTTTCACTTCCTTTTCCCCTCTCGACCACAAGCCAACAAGGATTAGAGCTATCAACTGAAACAGCTATTCACCATGTAAAGTTTGGATCTGTATCTGTATCTTGTCCGGTTTCCCGAGTATTGGAACGTCTTTGGATACAGGGCTACCATCTGCTGTCCCAAGAGCCACATATCRGGAGAAAGACCAGAGATCTCTCACAGATAGCAAAGGTTTAGTTGACCCGAGGTTTGGCTGAAGCAAAACCTGCATTTTTTTTCTCAAGAGAGCCAAGAGGATGTTTCAAGACTGGTACTGCGTATCCAGTTTTGTTCTTTGCAAGTGACGAAGCAGTTTTTTAGACAGATGCAGAGTGTACAATCTTTTACAACTTCATTTTTAATAGTATATACTATGTTTTCTTTCTCAGRGTCTGGCTGCCATAGGTATTCTGCTGTGTACTGTTTTCTCATGCTGTATKGCAAGTGAAGTGTCTGTTCCTGTTCCCATGTAAATGAATGTCAGAAGTCTCCTTGGCTTCCAAAGGGCAGTGTCAAACCTAAATGAGGAATAGGTARAACAGTGCTGGGATGAGGCATTCCTAAAAGCCTCTTAAGTGATACAGAAAGGAGGATTTGTAAGTGCTGCTCTTTCTTCTGAGACACTAATGAATCGCTTCATAATCACAAACTTTATAYGTAAAGCACTGTCTTTCTGACATGAGAGCAAGCTTCACCTCTGTAGATCTTCAAAATGATTCCTCTAGGCTGTTTTTTTTTTTCTTTTTTTTTCTTTTTAAATGTTATAGGAGATACATGGCTTTAGTGAATTCACTTCTCTCCCAATCAGGTCATTGCATCCTGAATTGCAATCCTATAGATGCAGGCATTCCTAAAAGCCTCTTAAGTGATACAGAAAGGAGGATTTGTAAGTGCTGCTCTTTCTTCTGAGACACTAATGAATCGCTTCATAATCACAAACTTTATATGTAAAGCACTGTCTTTCTGACATGAGAGCAAGCTTCACCTCTGTAGATCTTCAAAATGATTCCTCTAGGCTGTTTTTTTTTTTCTTTTTTTTTTTCTTTTTAAATGTTATAGGAGATACCTGGCTTTAGTGAATTCACTTCTCTCCCAATCAGGTCATTGCATCCTGAATTGCAATCCTATAGATGCAGGTATTACTTTTACTTCCTGTCTTAAACCCTGGTCTCATAGTCTTAGTGCAGATTGCTCAAGGGATTGCTATGTCTCTCATCCCTCCTCCTGCACTGGCAACTTTCCAGTAATGGGTGAAACGATCCTTTTACATAGTTTGCCTATCAGTTTTTTTGTTTATGAAACACTTTGGGTCATTTTGAGATAAAAGGCACCATATAAATGGAAGTCCTTATTATTAAATCTATAAATAATAATAGCATTAGCTTCTTGCTGTTAAACAAGCTAATTTTCATCTTGGTTGCCACAGGTACAACATGGCATTATTTGTCTTTTTCCTTTATGCTCTTGATGCCTGAAAGCACTATCAAAAATGATTTTCTCAGAAATTTTTCTGTCAGCCAAATGTTTTCGGCACAGGAGGGGCCTTGCAGAGTTTAAAAGGGAAACTGCCTTCCTAATAACTCATAGCTGTTGTGGCTACTATGTAAATCTCTTTATCCAATCAATCAGACATGAAATAAAATACACTGACCTGATGCTTGGCTAGCATGTAAATTCCAAGTCACATGAGGCTTGGGGAGTTACAGTGCAGAAGAAGGAGTGTTCATTCCCCATTTGTAAGATGATATCTGCTGTGCTCATTAAGTGAAAATATTTTGGGGCCTGTGTCTTACAAGGTAAACTTGCTCTATTGTGCAGAAGAACATTCACTGAAATAGCTAACATGGATCATCTGATGACATTAGCTTTGTAAGTAATTTCCATGATGTCAAGGGTACACTGGAGATTAAAGGAGGATTAARGCCTACTTGCACAGTCAAAGCATCACAGTAAATTGACTTGACTTGGCAGGCTGCACCTAAAGTTGGCAAGTTTTCACTAACTAATCATATAAAATCCAGGTTTGTGGTGTTAGTTAGACTACACTTTCACAGAGGCCAGGAAACGTTAAGCTTTCAAGGTGGGAGGTTTTAGGGGCTAAAGGAGGAAAAGGGAGGGGAGACTGTCAAGGAGACTTGTGCAATGTCAAGGTGCCAAGAGGTGCTAAGTAAAATAATGACCCAGTTTTACTAGAGAAGGCTCTGTGTTTTAGGAGCAACCTGGTTGGATTTCTACCCAAAACGGCTTTTCCTCCAGCAAAGTTTATTTTTTCCCCTCCCTGTTACTGTCACAAAATGCAATCTCCTCATAAAGGATCAGACCCTGCACAGGAACTTCACTGAATAAAGATGAGTTTATATTTTAAAAAGGAAACAGCTGGATTGCAAAAGCAAGGGAGGTAGGCAGCTCTTGTTTCATTAGCTAAGGGAAACTCAGGGCCCCAGAGGAGAACAACTGGGAGAGCAGCCATGACAGGGAAAAAAAAGGAAACAGAAGATCATAAAGAACTAATAATGAAAAATGGAAAGTGAGAATGAGCCAAGAAAAACAGGCAATAAATAGATTTAAAAAAGAGGGGGGAGAAGAGAACTGTAAAGTGACAAAGAAGGAAAAGAACAGAACAGAGTGTATGGATTTTCTAGAAATAAAATAAATAATACTGAAATTTCCCAAGAACTTGATGAAAAACGTGAAGTAGCTCAGGCTGATCTATAGATCTCCAAACTAGTACCTTCTTCAGTAGAAAAATGAAGGAGTTGGACACTGTGTATAATTGCCCAGCAATTTGCTTGTTGCTTCCTCTGGAAGAACAGAATGAGTTTGGCTGRGCAAGAGAGTCTAGGCTGCATTCATGCTGATGAATTAGGATCCTCTAAGAGCAGCTTATAAAAAATGTATCTCATGGTTGTTTAGAAGGATCCAATCAACTGTTCATCCATACAATAATCACTGGATGATGAGTTGGAGGTAAGCTGGGTATGGGACTGCGCATAGCAGAGTCTGAATGATTTCAGATGAAGAAAGAGTAAAGATTGAAGGAAGAGGGGGCTAGGAAGAAAAACAGATACTGGTCTGTCCTTCGTCTTGAAATCTGTCCGTTGTGATAAAATACATAAACATGGCCAAGACTTCATAGTCCAAGAGAGAACAGATTTTTTCAGCTGCCCTTCAATTAGATCCATAATAATCCTGCAGCTTTATATGGTTTACAGACGACGCTTCGCCCAGCAGAAATGGTGTTATTCTTTAAATTGTGCTGTGCTCATTAGGTTTTAATAGGAGCAGTTGTTTAAAGGGTGGGTGGGGGTGGGAGGGGGAATGCACTTGGTGATGCATAGTGGAATGTACATTAATCTTGTTAATGACAACACAGTTAATGGCTGGCAAAACATTACTTTTGAATTAACCTTTTTCTTGTGGAGGCTATACTTGAGAAACAGAGCCAGGACACCAAGATACAAGGAAAGTGCATGAAGACAGGGATACAGGATTTCCTATGATTTTATGTTGTTCTTAATTAGGAAGCATATTGGCAGCAAATGCTAACATGTGTTGGGATGTTTAGCTGTAGCCAAATAAATGTTTTCTATTACAACTCTGAATTCTTTGCCTAGCCAGAGCCCATGCTGTTTTGTTCATGTCTTACAAAATCCCTTTATAAGTCATTTTGGGGGCCAATTTTCTGTTGGCTCGTACTGCAGAGTTACTTTGAACATATGCATTCAAACTCCAGAAGGGTCGTTGTCCTCACAATTTTTTTTTAATTCTATTTTTTTTGAGGGATAAATGGGGAAGCCCTTCTTATGAAATGCTTCTGTAACCCAACTAAACAATAGCCTATAGAGAGCATGCTCATTTAAAGCAAAAAAGTAGGGAATGGATATAACTGGTTTTCTACAGTCACATGTTCACACATAGTTTGAATGAATAATGCATAATGAATCATTTATCTGACATTTAATCTCTTTCTCCTGTTTATAAATGGTCTGCAAATACTTTGCTGTGTTTTTGGTTTTGTTTTGTCATTCCAAATTATTAGTTAAATAATTTCTGATCTAGCTTATAGGTTATTTGAGAAGTTTGCTATGAGTATTCACAATTTATAACTCCTGTTATTTTTATAATGTGAACAGATCATGTAACTAGAGACTGACTTGAGTAGTACAAGTATTTTCCGGTACAAATGGAAATGTAGGCTTTTTCCTCTGCAGATATTGCTGTATTTACTTTAATTATTATTATGTARATTTTTTTTGATGATCTGATCACTTCTAGGTTGCATAGGAAATTTTGTCAATTGATGTTTCCCAGCTCTGTGTTTGAGTCTTGCATGATCAGTCTATTCTAGCATAAATTAAAGTTCCTGAAACTTGTTATTGGACAAGATGGTCCCTGCATACATACTAATACTAAGATATAGCTCATGTCTGCATAAATCAAGTAGAAAAATGAAGTCACAAAGGAAACATAATTCTTCTGAGTTACTGTATTAACCTTCTTCAGGCCCTATGCTTGCCCTAGGGGCGGTTTAAGTGGGTGACCTGATTCCCTTCGACAAGGGATGGAAGATAATCAGTCTGTAGGTGTAGAAACACTTTGATTTCAGCTGAAGAACAAGCAGGTCAGAGTGAAATATGCAAAGTTTGATCTGCAGCCATTTCATAATATCTTTGTATCCTTCTGTTCCAAACAGCAAAGGGAAGATAAGACATAAGTCTGTCTTCTTTCTGYGAAGAGCACCAGTGCGTCACTACTGAGGCACTCCTGCTAATTACAGCCTTCAGCACTGAGGGGAAAGAGAAGGATGGCAGGGAATTCCCTTGTGGTACAGGCTCTGTGTAGGTTCTGGACATCTACATCCTTTCTAAAAGAACAGAAATATTCCGGAAAGCGGGAGTGGCTTAATATGCAAGAGCAGAGCTGTAGAGGCAGACTGTGGGAATAACTAGTGGAGTACATAGATAGCTGAAGTGGTTAACGGTAAGTCTGGCTAGTGAAGGAAAATTAACAGTCATTAAGATTAGCGGTACCTCCAGACATGTCCTTCATTGGCCAGTAGCAGAAGAGTTGCTGCCCAGATCTAGTGGTAAATGATTCACTATTTTGAGCTCAAGAGAGTATAATTTGCTTTCCCAGATTTCAGGGTGGAAGCCCGAGCTGGTGATTTTTACCTGTTATGGAGGTTATGAGACCAAGGTTTTACAGACTATTCTTTGTATAACTGGGGATAATGGTGCACAATGGAGCTGGTATCCTACAGTAGAAAGTAGGGGAGATTTTTCAGTACTAAGGGCCAGGCACAGGTGTGAAATGCAGGAACAGGAATATGATTGCAAGGTCAAGGGCTATGAGCAGTCAAGTCATGCATGGCTATGAAGGGACAAGACAAGAATATAGAACATGGGCCAAAGATCAAAAARCCTCAAAATTCAATAATTAAGTACGGCTTTTGAGTTAAAGGGAAAGAAAAGTTGAAGCAAAACTTCAATATGGATAGTAAGACAGCAAGAAGTCAAGGCTGGATGAAAGATGAGAAACAAAACTAGGAGTAGAAGGAATGGAGACCTAACCAAGAGTTAAGCAGTGAGGTGAGATGCCCCTTACTACCCAGAGCATGAGACCCTGGTAGTTCTATCATCCATGCAAATTCCGATATTAATTTGAATGCATAAAAAGGAGTAACAAATTTCTGATATTTCTCTAAAGTCAGCTAGCTTGCCTAGAGTCTGCCAACCTGTGCAATCTATGTGGCCAGGAAAAGGTTTCATTACAACATTTCTTCCCAGCTGCCATATTTGCAGGCATAAAACTAGTGATTTTCAGAGCTAAAAAAATGCCCTGAATCTTAATGGCATTAGAATATGAATTCTAATTTCAYTGAACCARTCGAAGTCTCTGTGTCAACCTATCYTGTACCATGAATACGCATATATGACTTCATGCACTGGGCTGATGGAGATTTGTTTCCTCAGACCATTCTGTTACATTAATTAAAGGTTACTAGCTTCAAATCAGGTACAACAAAGTTAGAATGAATGTGTAATTCCTATGTTTTTTCAGTGCATTGTTTGGCTGCCACCATATTTTAATTCCAGGGCTTGGTCAGTTTATTATGATCAGAAAGTCCTTCACAAAAATGAGTATATCTGCCAAGCCTATTTTGCATGGACTTATTTCCTTGCTGCTAAAGGGGGAAGGAAGGTGCGCAGGGACTTCCCATTAAGTAGCGTGTACGAAAGACAATGAACAATGGAGCTAAAAATAACTTGCAACCAAATAAGTACAGCAATTGTTGGATGTTGCTGCAAATATCAATTTATGATGAAAAGAAAGTACACAAGTTGCAGTATTTAATTACTTGTGAATGTAACTAGCTGCTTGAAAACTTAGGTACCATCTCATATCAAAAATCCCATACCATAAAAAGAAACTTGCTTTTAATTTTCATCTTGAATTGGACCCCTTTAATCACTGTAAGAGTTTCAAAACCATTTGACTCAGATAACACGAGGCTTTCAGGATGGCATGGTCGCTGACTGGCATCTTGACCCTTTGCTGTCTCAGTTCCCCCTCTTCTGGCTTCCCTCTAGCTGTAGTAATCAAGTTGTATCTGTGTGAGGCTGCTGTGTTACCAGTTTGATGTTCTGCATAAGTCTCTGTTGCATTGGAATGGATTGTTCAATAGAGCATCCAAGAAAGTTCAGCTGCACCTTAGAAATCAGCTTCAAAGAAAGGTAGAGGTTGCAGTGGGACTGTTGTGAAGCTAGCAAAGATTATAAGYAGACCTTTGGAGTCAAGGCTGACATTTGCAGGCTTGAGGCCTGATGAAGAGCAAAGAAATGTCAGTCTTTATAACAGAGTGGACTGGGCTGCTTAACAGGAAGGAGTGTCAAAAGAGAGAGTTTATAGGTGTCTCTTGAAGTTGAAGTAAATGTATATCATTCTTTGATATGAGCAGATTTCTTCTTGATTTACCTATGAATGAACATCACATGAGCTAGAATTGGTTGATCGATGCTTGAAATGACATGAAGGGAAGCATAGAGATGGGAATACAGGTTAACATTTGATGGGAGGCACACATCATCTAAGCCTGGCTTATACTAGAGTKAAATTGGCCTGTCTATCTGATGTGTTGGGAGTTGGACCTCTGCACTTGTTCTTATGGCTCAAAGAAACGTTCAACCTATTGAGTGGTTATTCACATCTAAACCTTTTTAAGATCACCCATTATTATTATTAACAACAGTGAGCATTACTGAGGAGGAAAAAATAATATCATTCTTTCCACTAAAAGGTAAAAACATAATAGTGAATTAAAGTTCTAAATGATAGGATTGTTAACATAATGCCTTTTGTCTAGAATGAACTATAAAACACACATATATACAATGGAGAAACCCCTGTAAATGTGTAATAGACAAAAAAATATATATATAATAAAACCGTTGAAAGAATGCATTTTCTCAGCACCAAGGCTATCCATAAAATTTTTACAGTTTTCCACTATATAACATTATCCTTCATAAAAARTGATATTTTAAAACAAAAAGGTTGGCGAAAGAAACAATTGGTAGTTAACGGAAGGACGGGATTTCAGCACTGTGCCTTTGCTGTGAACGGTGGAATAGAAAATGAAAAACATTTGGGGCATTATATGAAGCCCAGCAGTCATGCTCCATATGGTTTGAAGAGTTGAGTAGTGCTTGACAAAGATTTTACGACTTCATTTTCTTAACATTGAATATGATTCCTTCAGTTGAGGCCTCCCACCCCATTCCTTGTCTTAAAACTCTCCTGTTTTTCAGACAAAGAAATCTGTTTTGTTAGTATGTATCATTTGTATTGATTTTAATCCCATCTGTTTTAATCTGTTGTTTTGTTGCCAACACAGCCTTTCTAAGGAATGTCCTCTAATCAAGGTGTTGAGGCAAAACTGAGGTAATCGAGTCCCTGGATTCTCTAACAATTTCTTATGTGACTTGATGCAAGTTATTTAATTTATTTCATTTCCCYAACTGTAGAATGGAAAAAATAGTACTTCTGTACATCAGACCTTATAGTGATAAATTTTAGGATAGATAGCTAAAATCATCCATATAAGAGGGCAGGTGAATATTTCTGGATAGTTTTACAGGGCAAAAGGAAATGGTAGATTTGGAGCAAAGAAATTCCTGGCTCCCAAACCTGTGCCCTGATCAAGAGATTAAAATTTTATGTATTAGTTCTAATCATGACTTTCAAAAACAAATATTGCTCTGCTCTGTCATAAAATAGGGATTGATTAGTTATTTGTTCTTCAGTCTGCCATGTGTGCTGCCATCAATAAAAGAGAGTCCATAACCTTCCCCAGAAATGCATGTGGATTATTCTTATTTTTATTTGATATTTTAACCATAGAGCACAACTGGGGATTGGGGCAAGCTGTGTGCCTGTAATGGTGTGCATACTTGTCATGAAATGAGAGTTCCTGCTGCAAAAAGTACACCACAGAAGAAAGGATACTTGCATTTCGCTTAAAAAAAAAAAGTTACAACATTCATGGAGAACTCAGCACTGGTAGACAGTATACTCGGTAAGAGACAAGCAGCATATTTATTGTTACTACAGATGACCTAAACTGAAAAATTCAGACCTAGATCCAAACATTTTGAAAGTCTGAGTGTTTTGATCTGCAGTCCTAGTTTGGATGGATCACCAAGAAGGAATTATTTTTGTCATTTATTACAGCAGTTCACATACTGTTCAATACGAAATAGATCTTTTCTGAAGCATCACTTTTCATTTAATTTATTTTACTTCACTGAAAAGCACATTCCTGTTACCCTTCTTGTGCTATATATGAGTGCTTGCCTTCACATGTGGAGCTCACATGCATTGGTATTTCAAATGGCACGTTCTGTATTAGGTGGATAGAGTATCACTGGTGGTATGTTTTATCCCATAGACTCAGTACACTGGAGAGCACTCAGCTGGTTAATATTTCATTTGGATTCTTTTCTCTTTTCTTTCCAACCATCTATGTAAACTTTTAGACAGCCGGTCTGGTTTTAGGAGGTGATTTCCTTGCTCTGGATTAAGGATCCATTTGTGAGTCACTCTTCAGGCACTTCAGAAGAGTAGATTTCAGACCTGAAAGAATGTATTGTAAACAGAATAATGTGCTTTCAAAATTAGCTCACGTACCAAATTATGTATTTACTTAATACACCTTAATGGCTTTTGAAGAAGCCATTAGGCTCTATTGCGTAAATAGTATGTATACCAAAATATGTATTTAACCTAGATAGGGCAGTTTCCCATTGTTGATTTTCCTTCCTTCTTTACAAAGTTTTATCTTCATGGCCTTTTAAAAGTCTATTATTCTTGAAGAATTTATCCTCCAGGAGATTGTTTTGGACAGCGGTAACTGAGAGGGAGGTGGGCTGGGAGGGGAGGAGAGGAGTCCTGAGTTTTAACGTGTTCATTTATGTGTGATAGGGAGGAATAGCTGTCAGAACAGCTAATAAGACTTTTCAGACTTTGGAGTGGGGGAATAGAGGCATTTCTCTCAAATACGCTTTAGCGTAACAATCCTCTTCAAACAGAGGGAAGAATGTCCCAAGGCTCAGCGTCCTAATCCCATTGAGGGGAACAAGAGTGGATTCCCCACATCAGACAGTTTACGTTTGACACCTGCCTGATCGTGGATGTCCCCTACATCTCCCCAAGAGAGGTGCACAGCAGAGAAAGGACCTTGGCTCTGCCCCCGTTGCTGGAACGCAGGACTTGCTGATGCTGGAGGTACCCTGCCATGGTACGACCCACAGAGGGCTCTTCGTGCCGCTGAGCCCTTTTAGAGTGTCCTGTACAGCCTGATGGTGCCAGCCTGGTAGTTCAAAGGGGACTTAAATTGTGCTGAGATTTTGGGCAAAAATCCTAAACATTTTGTTTGGTTCTTCATCTGAATATGACTATGGARTATTGGATAATGATCCTTGGCAGTGGCTTTGTAAGGAGCAGTTGATTAATGTTTGGGATTTGCTTTGAAGAGGGAATTCATTGCAAGAATATTAAATTTGAGAGGACTGCTGAAGTAATTTGGACTGGTAGGGAAGTAAGTACAAACAACCTGAAGCTGCTGTGTTTTACTGTTCAACTGCTATCTCCCATAACTGGCACATCAAGTAAGCCATGTATCTGGTAGTGTTGCAGGTGTTCATAATGGAAAAAGATACCTGTAAGTAACTGCTCAGTTACAGCAAATACCAAAAATTACAGTCTTATTCACAAGTGATTCCACCAATCCTAATAACATTCACCAGTTCTGAAATCTAACAAACCCATATCAAAACTCCAGAAAAGGATGTTATCCTGCACAGAAAATGCAGTAAGAACTCGCGGCTAAATGCTAAAAATAGAGGAATTGTTATATGAAACCTTGTAATTGCCGCAAATAGTCATGAAGTGCAGAGAGAGTGGAAGCCATTCCCAGCACTTTCCCAGCACATTCACAGCACTTTCATTTCCCAGGAAGAAATAAATGAATGATGGACACATAGACATGACCAGTATAAGGGGAGAGGAAATGTTTCCTAAGTTTTAATGGAATTGACTGTTGTGTGCGAATAGACTTCAGAGTTTTTGAGGGCTCTAGAAAGTTCCTATCTATATTAATCTGTCTATTAAGACAAATCTTTTTACTTCCAAACAGTTCTGATACCGGTCTGTACAAACATCCTAAGTTGCTTTACCTGGATCAACTTGCAGGATAGACGGGGATAGAATTTTTTGTGCTCTTAAACCGGTTAAATACAAGAACAGTCAACATCATGAAAATATATTCAACACTGTGAATCTCCTGCCTGAATTACCCACCCACAATATCCCTTTTTAGYAATCCTCTTGCTTATATGACTTCAGGCAGATATCTCCAGGTAAAGTAGCTTTTGAATCTAATTAATATTGCCCTGATTTGTTTTCTTTTATTAGAATAAATAATTTTATTGGAATAAATGGGAGAGATAATAAAATAACAATATAAAGAATTAGACTATTAATAGTAGGTCCATTAATGATGCAGTTTTTATCAGTAAGCTATATGTATGCTTGAACAGCAACTATACTAGCAATGATTTGTACGGATGTATTCTAACATGCAAGCAATGTTATCCAGTGCAGACCAAAAAGCAATTGGAGCTATATTGTTCTTTTTAATTGGCTTTTTGTTGACAACAGGAAAAACTGGTTTTAAAGTACAACACAGTGACACAGTCTAAAACAGTGAAAAACTTGTAGAGCCAGTTTGAGTTGTAAGGGTGTGCTAACTGTGACAAAGACACGATGGTGGTTTTAAAATCAAATTGAAACAAAGAAGTTCTGTTGTGCTTTTTGCTCATTCCTGTTAAGAAATCATACCCTCTCCTCCCCTCTCCTCCTGCAGATCTTTCTGCCATCTCTCACCTRCTTCTCATCATCTCACCCACTTCATCTTCTTCTTGCCTGCAGGACCCTGCTCACTMCTCTCTATCCTTAGTCTTTGCATTTTGTTACTTCCCTCTGTAGACACCATCCCATCCCTTTCAGGGTACCTGGGACTAATGAGGCCTGTCTGTATATTCTTCCCATTTTGTTTATTCTTGCTCTGTTTAGCGAAACTGTTCAAAACTGGATTTTTTTCCATTTGGAAATTGACTCAGTATATAAATAATTGTTCTTTGTGCCAAAGGACAGATTTCTTTTGGCAAAAGATTGGAAAAATATACCCTAGAGCACATGAGTCTTAGATATCTACAGTCTTTTCTGACTTTTTTCAACCTCTTGGTTATCAGCCTGAAAGAGTTTTAGATATATTTCCCAATCATACAGAGGTTCAAAATAATGTGTGAAAAGTTTCACTTTGCAAATAACTTCAGGAAACATTTTTGAGTTTGATTTTCAAAATTTTACCGGAACTGCTAAAAAATATAGCTATACCGCTTACGTACTCTGTGAGATGATATTTTTTATTTTCAGTGGYGGGAAAAGGGAGAGAGAAAGTGAGCTGTTGCACAGTTTAGATTATACAGCTTTCACAGCATGGAGTTTTGGTGCTTCACAAAGTTTTTACCGTAATGAGACATTTTATTAATCTGTAGCTGCTCCCTTAAAACCAGGGAGTTTGCATTTTTTTTTCCCAGGTACTGCGTAATTATTCATTCCTAGTGTTCCATCAAGCATGTCAAAGACAAATATTTCTGTGTGCATCTATATTCGGGCCACCCATTCTGAATATGTAATTCAGCTTTTCATGCCAAAGTCTCCTGAGTTAAATTTCATGCTGCATTTTCTCTGGGTTTCCTACAGGTGTTATTTTTCTTGTTTTTATTAAAAAGCTGAAGCTAGGTTCTACTTCTAATCAAAAGCATTTTTAGAGCCAATTGGCCACTCACAGACAAACCAATCATATCAGGGAGGAAGTGCAGTTTTGTCTTTATTAAAGGATTGTGTCTTCCATTGTAGGAAATTTGTCTAGCAAGTGTCTATCAGATTATTAATAACATGATACATATTTGTGTGTTTACAGATTTCTTCAGTTCAGCTCACAGTAAGTTCTAGAGAGATCATCAGTGATCTCTTTCTATAAATATTCTAAGAAATTAGATGGCTTCTAATCATATACATATGGCTATGTATAGTTTAAGAGAACACTGGGCATTATTTGGAATTATTATTCTTCAGCAATTCATAAAGATATGGTGAAATGCTTAGACTTGTATAACTTAGTCTAAACTATCCAGCTCTAATTTCAACAGATGTCTGAACAACAGGAGGAAAAAAAAAATCCCGTATAACAAAACATCAGTCTGTTTCCAGACTTCCCATGCCAAAGGTTTTATGGTGGTCAGTGGCAACATGTATTTATTTTTCTCTCATGCTTTTGTAAAACTACTTATCTTGCTTAAAGACTTGGTTTTTCCTCTTGCGGTTTACTGCTGCCATTTCTGTAGTGATTGGTCTTCATCTGTAGGATGAGGGTGGTTTTTTTCTCACACTAAAGACTTCTGACTTTGAATTCCATGCATCAGCTTCTGAAARCTGGAAACAAATCCAGTGAAACATTTGGTTCCATCTGGTTAGATGTGGGAAAATTATTATGTCTGAATATCTCGACAAGATGGTAGCCACCATCCATCAGTTTGGCAAATAGTAGATTTGCCATTGGTGTAGCTTTTTTTCTGGATGTCTGGAGATTTTTGTTTGCCTAGTGACCTGGCTGACTTGTCCTCTCAGCAGCTCTGCCTTTGCGCTGACTCTCCCTTCTTCTCCACCGGTGGAGATTTTCCTCTCCTCCAGGGACAGCAACCCCTGCTCTTGCTGCTGACCRGGCTTTCCTCAAATAGTATCTTTCCATAGGGGATGTGCAAATCCTGTTGTTTTACATCATTGTGTCACTGCAGCCGCAGGCATTTGTCTGCACATGTCCCCTATCAGGAGAGAGAAATGTATTTCCTCATGCCTGTGCTTGTAGCCTGTGCCGTTCGCCTCCCTCCCCTGTTCTCCCCCAACCACATACATCCTGCCTGCTGGGGCTGTGCCTGCTGGGGGAGTGGCACCGAAGTGGCCTCCATCATGACAAATAGCAGGGGAAGGAAATGGGCTGGTGTGATTTGGGGTATAAGCTGCCTGGGTGTGTTCAAGGGGAGGGAGGCTGAGAAATGAAGGGTTGCAAACTTGCCTCTGTCTCTGTGCTGATGCTGTTTTTTTTAAGTGGAAGGCAGCTAAGCATGGAAGTACCACCTTAGCAGAGGGACTGGGCTGTCTTTGAGGTCACTGATGTTGAAAACATCATGTATTAGGGCTTTAAAAAAGAAACTACCTTAGGCTCTACTTGCCAGTCAAACCCTATTTAGCAGTGCACACAGAGCCAGTTCTTTAGACATCTCATAGCCAGATGAAGATAGGTGCCAAAACCCCACTGAAATCAATGTATCATATACTATGATTGGCAGGCAATGGCTGAAAACCTACTCAGTACCTCTCTGCATCATTTGGTGCTATACACTTCCATATCTGGCCCATAAGCACATGCTGAAATTCCTGAGCATGTGCGTAAAGTTAAGTACTTAAATGCTTTGCTGAATAGGAATTGACTGAACATGTGCTTAAGTATCCTGCTGAATTACAGCATTAATCATTTTTACAGCTGACAAAATCACTGCCCCAGAAAAATATCTTCCAATTAGAATGAACTGGATTATTTCTTTCATTTGTGTGAAATAAGTATGTTCCCAGTTGTACTGAATGTGTTCCGTTTTCTGTGATATTAGAAATCATTTGCTATAAGATTTCATATTGCTCAAGAGAAAACTTGAGAGATTTTGGAGTTGATCTGGTCCCTGGTTTTGGGCTTATATTAAGAAAACATTGTAAGAAAAGACATGTTGGGCCAAAAATATGCACTTGCTTTTTTCATTGACTTCACCTAAGGGCAGAACTTGGGCCTGTGTGTATATTCATTAATCCTCTCTTGTGGTAGCTACTTCTTTCCGTATCTGATTTAATTTGTTTGTAGACATTGAATGTAGTTTTTCATACAATAGAGTGCCCCTTTTTCTTCCTTATTTCCTTCACAGTCTTTTCATAATAGAGTTCAAAACTAGAAAAAAAAGCAACAAACCAGAAACCTTTGTATGAACAGCCAGTTAAATGGATAATAATGGTAATTTTTCTGCTCTGTTAATGATGATAATATTGATATTTATCAGTAATAAATAGCACACAAGTGCCTGGATGAATGGAGTATTTTACACAGTGGGGTTTTATGTCTGTACATGAAACACTGTGCTCTGAATGCTGCTAGCAGGCAGGTGATGGAAGCTGAGCACAGAATTGCCTCACAGCAGAATGCCCTGTAATAGCAGAAGGGAAATTTTGTGCAAACTGAGAGCAGAAGTAATCTCAGAAAAAAAGCCACAGAATCTCTAATCTCAGCATCCAGACCAACAAAGATCAGACATCTAGGGTCTCAACGAAGTGAGCCCTCCCTCTAAACTGCGTGGGACTCACTGTATCCAGTCTGGAAGAATGAAGGTCCAAGGAAAGCCTGCTGGTAGTTGAAGCTAAGTCCAGGCAGCCTAGATATTTCAGAAATGCTGTGCAGATTGCTTTGCAATCCCTTTGGCGTTCAGCATGTTTTATTTTACTAAGTCTGCAAGAGGGACTTTGAGAGGCGTTATCTTCAGCAGATAAATTTACAGCTGCTTTGCTTCCTATATTATGTTTACATTTTGAACCTGTGTGCCTGAATATTACCTGTTGGTAAATCTGACTCTGTAATTATTGATTTTGAAGCTTATGTTTGTTCGCAAGACAAGGGGAAGGGGGAGAGGGAAGGGTGATCATTGAACAACCATCTTTTACGAGACCTTCAAGGGTGAATCATGCAGGAGCATATGGCCTGAGTCACCAGCCAGAGCAAAGTACTGTACTACAGCAATGGCCACGGAGCTTGTTTACGTAGGCCAATTTAGGATATAACCTTTGAATTTCACCAYAGCAAATGACTTGACATGTAGATAGAAACATTTATTAGGTGTGGAGGCCCYAGCTGAACTAGGGACCCTGTTAGGGGTGGACTGTTTGAGCACGTCTAGRTGCTAAAGCTTGCACGAGGGCTGCTGCCAGCTCACATGGACACTTCTGTCTGGAGAGAGCTTAGAGGCTTGCTGTTGGCATTGCCTGTGGGTCTGATTTGGAGCAGGGCCTCCAGACAGCTCTTACTGTGGGCAAGGCCAGGAGGGCAAGGCCCTTCCCAAGGTCCTACAGGAATCAGAGCCATTACTCTGATCTCAGCCACATCCACCCAGATCCATTGCTCTAATCACAAGCCCACAGTTTGTTATGCTTATAGTCACTGCCAGATCGAAAGGAGACGATATTACCTTTTTAAACAAAACAATAAAGCAATAAAAAAACAATAAAACCAACACTCCAGATGTCTTTCCTATGTTAGATAACATAAAAATAAAGAACAGACACATATGTACACATTTTTCTATTTATTGTGTTAGTATCAGCTACAACTGCAAAATGTTCCAATACTAGTGTCCATATTAGGAAAATCCCAATTCTCTGAATCAGTCATTTGTAAACGTTGTTTTTTTAGGCCTGAACGTATTCCCTAAACAGCATAAAAATGCTTTTAGTTTGTTTTTGTTTTTAATTTTCAGCAGCAGCACCAACAACGTGTGCATTCCACTCCCTATGTACGTTTTACTTGACATCTTTCATGTTAAAAAGACTGTGTGAGAGACTTTGAGAGGTGTTATCTTTGATAGAGGAATTTATGGCTATTTTCCTATCTACCGTATGTTTACATTTTGAATCTGTGTTGAACATTTGTTATACTCACTTCTTGTGTCTTGTTGTAAATTAGATCATAAACATTTTGAGGCAGGGACAACGTCTTTGCTTGTTTATTTAGGCCCTACTGTTATGGATATGGAACTGACTGGGGGTAGTCATAATAATAAAAATAATACTCCTAGAAATTATTTTGTCCTGACAAAGAAATGGGCAACTCCTGTTATCTGTTTATATGTGAGAATAAGGTGCTCAGAAGAGCTTGCACAGTAGTAATCACCCTTGAAAAACATTTGAACCTTAGTGTTAAGAAAAGGGAAGGGAGAAGAGCTGTATTTTGATTTATGGAAGTCCCTGGCAAACCCATTCTCATTCTTTCCCCCAAACTAGTTGAAAATAACCAAATATTGCTCATAGACTTGCATGTGCATCTAACAAAGTTTTTGAACAATTACCCCTAACTGCCCCTTCTGATATTCTAGTGAACAGAAAAATCTTCATTATAAGAACACACAGCTTGTAAATGAAAGAGATGAAAGCTCATGAAAGGACAGAGGAAGACCATACGTCATCCCACACCTAGGCACAATGGGATGCATTAAGGAAGCATTTATGGAGAGGCATTCCATCAAGTCAAGGTGTCAGAGGACATATGGTCTCTTTCACCATTAACTCAGTGCATTTCCATACCTTTCCACCAGTCCATATTAATCTCACTTTGTGATGGTCAGCTTTGCTTGATATCGTTCAAGCTTTGCTCTGAAAATGTCCAATATCCACACGCAAAATTCATAAAGGTAAATAGCTAAAAATCACTCTTTTGAGATTTATTTGCCAAAGAGAAATTAAAAAAAAATGTGGATCAAACAGCAACATATTCCATGACTGAAACAGAAAGTAAGACATACAGATATGAGTATTTAGAACTATGAATATGGATATGTATCTGACCCTGCTTCCTGACTAGAAAGAAAAGTTAGTATATGTCTTTGAAATGCAGTGTAGCRTGATGGTACGTTTGGCATGTCCAGGTATATCCTTCCATTTTAATCACTAGTGATCCCACAGATGTCACTGGGATGTTAGTAATTGATAATAAAACGCATGTGTGGAGAGATTTCTGACAGCTGTTACTCTAGGAGGTTACAGAGCCTTGTCGCACATGAGGAGGGAAGGATGACAGAATCAAGAGCTGAGAGTTTTTACACTTCTACTCAGCTCTGCTTCCATCTTCTAACTCCTTAGTTGCCCGTGTGGGCCTATGGGAGAGGCTGAAGGAGCGAGTCTTCCTTTTTTTTAGTTGCCTTTGGACTTTGGTGCACTCTTCCATGAACATCTGTAGGAAGTTTAAGTTCATGCAGAGGAGTTCATGCTAATCCTGAACTCAGAGCTGAATTTCCCTGTCTGTGGATTTATTGTCATCTCAGAAAATATCAAGCATGCATCTTTATCATCTAAAAAGAAGCTGAAAAGTATTTCGTATGTATATAATCAGACTATCTAGAAGTTATGCTTTTTTTAAAATGGGTTCAGCTTTTATTTTTGGTGCTTCTTCAACTAAGCAGTGATTGTAGCCCCAAAACTCTTTGACTTCTGTCAAGAAAAACTTGAATATAATGACATTGTGTTTCACACGTATAATTGAAATAATGCTAAAAATCCAAGAAGCCCAATGTTGAGASGAGGGAAGGAACCTGTGAAAGTGCTAGGTGGGAATAAGAAAGCTTTTAAGACAATCATTTTAATAACACCATCATAATAATGTCTTTATCTTGAAGGAAAAAAAGAAGAAAAAAAAGAAACTAAATCATCAGCCAAACAACCACCACCAAACCAGAGACTAAACAATCTCTCTGAATTTTCAGTTGTCATGAAGCACTGAATTTTGCTAAGGAAAAAGAAATTCTCTTGGTCTTATCATGACRTCTTGTTTTTCTGCAAAACTTTACCTCTGCCTAGGACTCTACCCACAGTCTTTGAAAAGTCTTGCTTCTTAGTCGGTCAGAGCAATTTATGCATTTGGATAAGACAAAATATTGTCGTGTTTAATAATTTAAATTCAAGAATCCTTGCATGAATATTTAGAAATATCGATAGAGCAGAGTGGGAAAACTCCCTGTATAACAYAATTCCATTATGTTCCTCCTGCAGGGAAAGTGCTGSCATGRCATCCTGCTGTATACTTCCGAGCCYTCCAGTAGATTTTGTGTCTGTACGTACATGTGTGTTTAATATACACAAAATCTCCAAAATGTTTGCACAAAGAATACTGTTATTCCCTGTACACTTTATCTGATGTTTACCAGGAACAAAAACCCAGTGGAATGAAATTCGGAATGAAGAGAAAAGTCAAATGAGTGTAGACACTAACAAATATATCCTTTTACTTAGCCTAGATGCTAACAACACATACTCCTGTGTTTTAAAATATATGCTTTCAGAAGATCAAGCTATTAGAGAAAAATCCTCCATCCTGAGAAACAGGCTTATCACTGAATCAGGAATTGCCTGTAATGTCTCCTCTGGGATGCTCATTTTTAAATTGCCTTTTGGGAAGGTTTTATGGCTGCATCTACATCAGTGCTGTGATTCAGAGCACTGGTGCAATTTTGAAGCAAATCCCCCAGCCTGGCCCATTTACTGTGCAGTGGTTCACTTTGCAGAGTGGTTCTGCAGCAGGTAAGTTAGTTAGATTTCTTTCTGAAGAAAACTAAACCAGAAGCTTTGATCCAGGCATGTGCCAAATGCACTTCAGTTCCTACTGGGCAAGTAAGAACCCAAACCAAYGACTAGCCCTCCAGCTTCAAATGACTAGCTTGGAATGATGTGTATACTGGGATGTTTCAGTTCAGGGGTCCAGGCTAAATACAAGTTTAATGCAACCCTGTCCCTCTACCTCCCCTATAGTGAGGAGATAAAGATGCCTCAGCACCAACTGCTTCAACCTATTGATCTTCTCCCATGGCTGCAACTGACTTGCTGAAGTAGATGTGACATCTTGAAAGTGTTCCAGAATTTAGAAATGTTTCAGTGTTATGTTAGTTGTTTTCCACTTTGCTGTTGCTTGGATATAGTGCAAATATTCTTAAGCAAATTTGAAATGATCTGAGTTTATGCCTATTTTTGTTGCAAACTTTAAAATCAATCTATTTTTTTTCCAAAAGTTCATGCTATACTGTGAAGCCATTTGGGTGATTTCATGGAAGTCTTTTCATCTCAGCTGAAATGTCTTTTTATGGAGCTATTTAAGGGAATGCTATGCATTCCTAGTCTCAGAAGGGTTTAAAAGAAGTTGCAAGAACTATCAGAAATTTTTCACAACACTGTTGTCCTCAGGTTTTCACAGGTCTCTGGTATTTCCTTGCAGCTGAAAATAATCAGCTCCCAAATTTATATTATGCCATTGGGCACCAAAACATACACCAGCTTTGCACAACTTGTGGTATTTCTAGCTTTTGGTAGAACATCTGTGATTTTTAATTTAGATATTCATCTCTTTTGTAAGTTTTTCCTCTTGCGCTWGGCCTCATTAACTCGGCCAGTTGACCTGCATCATTCTCGTGCTGACAAAGATAGGCGTTATGAACCTTAAAATGTCATAAACACCTCTAAAATATGACCCTACTTGCATGCAGTGGTGAAGGCTTGACAGCGTTACACCAGTCATCTGATAAACTCAGGTCAAAAGTCTCCCAATTGCTTGCCTTTTGTTTGGGTGTCAAAGATCCAAAAGCTTTTCATGTTTTTAATAAGCAAATTAATGAAATACTTACAGTATGTTGCATACATTAACCCTTAGGTAGCTGGTTTTCTTCAGAGGCCATCTTTCCAAAGGTCAGAGGCCATAAATGCAGTTTCAGTTTTCCAGGAAACAAAGAGGACAGTATGTTTCAGTAATCCTTTCCTGCATATATTTAAGATTCCCTTTTTTTCACTTTGGCTTACTTTCTAGAGGCATAGTAACACGTGCCAACTAAGCCAGATGTAGCATCTCAACCAAAAAAATGCACTGGATGCACGTTCCAAGTTTGCCAATGGCTATGCATGAGGTTGGAATGTCGGCAGCAGCATCGGAGGATTAGGAAGGCTACATTAGTGATACTCAAAGCAGAAGGAGCCCAGAAAACGTCTCTGGAATTTCACTCTTTCAGCCACTTTTTCTTCATAAGAACATGTTTGTTTGGAAGGAGTGTAGTGCTACTTTCCATCACTTATTACAGCGTGGCTTACATTTTCAAGGCACTATGCATATATTAACCAATTAGTCCTCATAYGTATGTGCCACAGGAGTTTAGAAAGTCTGATTTTTTTCCCTCTTGAATAAAGAAGAAATGGAAGGAATAAATTTTGCTTACCTAAGGTGACACTGAGACAATGGCAAGCTAGTGTTAGAACATATACTTTCCTCTCTCCTTCTCCAGATCAATCTCTGTTTTCTTAATTTTTCCAAGCTAAATCCTCAATCCTTTAAAATGAGTACTAACAACATAACATTGAACTGGGAAGGTTCATCTACCTGTTAATTTATTGAGAGGTCAGATGATCTAGTATAGCTGTGTGATGGAAGGAGTTAAGCTCCATCTGATTTCCATAAATGAGTAGAGGCTCTTCTAGCTTGCCTGTGATAATAATTTAAACTGTTATGTGGTGTCTACTACCTAACATATCCCATTTTTTATCCTAACCCTCAAAAGCATGGTACAAAATGGAGGCTCCTTTTGCAGTTTGGGAAACCAAAGATGGGAAGTTAAATGAAAAGCCAGGGGAATATACCTCCTACAGGGCTTTAGCAGAGAGACTTTCATTGACTTCCATGGAATATCGAATTGGACCTTTGCTGAAGACCATCCTAGAATCAGAAATCTTGTTTTCTGTCTCCTAAGGCAATTCACAATCTTTATTTTAGCAGAACAACAATCATTTCAAGTATTTATTTTTGCCTTTCTAGAAATGCTTCTTAAATTTCCTCTGGTGCTTTAATTCTAGAATCACAACATTGCATACTATAAAYATAGTCCAAGATGTGTTTTACTGAAGCTCATTGGATGCTATGAATTTCTATGAGGTAGGTTGCTGGAAGCAATCAAAGTTACTGAAACAAATTGACTTTTTAGACCTATGATTGGGGTAGCAAATCATCTCTTCTATTAAACACAGGACTGATGAGAAGAAAAGGGCAAAGTCTATAGAATATTGAAGGGGAAGGGGAAAGATGCCYATTCTTTCATATAATTAAAAGTCTCCAAGCATCTTCAAGCAATGCTTGTCATCTCATTTCATACACGATTCACTCTTGGTATCCAAACCAGCAGCCACAAATTGTTTCTCTTGCAGCCTGAAAGTAACAAGTGCCCACAGTGTTAAACATACAACCACAGAAACCCCACAAAAACAGGCAAGCAGCTGTAAACCACTGGCTAAAATAACCACTTCCTGCAGTGGGTCATGCAATCCAGCCTAGACTGAAGCCTACATTTTGGGAGCATCTACAACTCGTATCAGGCTAAAGAGTTTTATTCTCTGTCTGAAGTTCCATCTACAGCTCCATGTGCAAATCTTATATAATTTACTAATGAACAGATATCTAAGTTACATAAAAGACATAAGCAACACAACCATGAGATGATTTTATCCCCTTTGTACTGGTTGGACTACTTTCATTCTAAAATGAAATAAAAAAAAATGCAAGGAGAACTGCCTTATTAACAAAAGCTATTAAAGCAATCTAAACATCACATTAAGCTTTGCTTGCGCAGCAGTAGACACAATAAGAAACACATATTACAGTCATTTAGATGCAAGATAATTTACTATTTTTAAGATCTTATAGCATTCTTGCTCCAAATCCTTTTCTTCCACTCTTCATTATTTCTGAATATTTTGTTCCTTTCCTGGTTCTGATTACTGAAAAGCATAACCACTTTTTAGGCTCGAAAATCTTACTCAGAGTACATGTCAATTCTTTGTTATCWACCTCGATGGTCATGTTAGTAGGAGTCTTAAAAGGGTTCATCCTAAGGCTAGTTTGCTCAGTATTCACTAACCTCTAGGACTGTGCAATGGAGCATGCCCTTATCAAGTTTGCAGATAGCACCAAACTGCTAGGTTGCGAGGTCTTTCTGAATAGGATTAGAATTCAGAATGACTGTTAAATTGGAGAAATGATCTGAAGTTCGATAAACAGAACTTGAAATTACTACAATAAAAGGGAGAAAGATCAAGTTACTACTAGTGTAGTAGTATCTCTGTAAAGAATCTGCGGAAAAGAATCAAAGGGTTATAGCTGGAACACAAACTGAACGTAAGTCGGCTATATCATGCTAGTGCAATGCCATCTGGAGATGTTGCATCAGGCGTGCTGCATGTATTCCCTCTTCTCTGGTGAGATTTTGGCTGCAATTCTAAGTCCAGTATTAGGCACAGCACTTCAAACACAGACAAATCAGAGAGAGTCCAGAGGACACCAACCAAAATGATGAGAGGTTTAGAAAACGTGACCTAGGAGGAAAGGTTGAAAGAACTTGGTTTGTTTAGTCTAGAAAAGAGAAGACTGAGGAGATACACGATAACAGACTTCAAATATTTAAACGTTTGTTATAAAGAGGAAGAGGATCAATTATTCATGTCCACTAAGGATTGGACAAGAAATTAGGAATGGGTTTAGTTGGCAAGAGGAGAATTTCTATTAGAAAGCTTTCTAACTGTAGGGTTGTTAAGCGCTGGAACATAGCAGTTTCCACAACCTCCCTTGGTATTAAAGGTTTTTAAGAATGTGTTGAACAAACTTTGTAAGGGGCGATTTAGATCTGGTTTTGCCTCGAAGTAGGGTCTGGACTTCTTAAAGCCTCTCCCAGCCATATTTCTATAATGCGTAATATAGATTTGTAATGTACACATCCTTATGTAATTATTCAAGTGCTAAGTAAACGAGTGAAAGCATACTCATTCCTTCCTTGCTCCTCCATGTATATGACGTAGTGATAGGGAGGGAGTGGGCTTTGCTATTTGCTAAAAGAGAGTAGCTCAAGAATTTTAAAGACCATTTCTATAAATGCAGCAATGGAAAATAAGAACAAATGCAGAACCTCATCTGACAATGGCTATGGCCCTTAATAAAGGGATTAACAATCTGTACATAAAACAAACATTATAACCAGTCATTAAGGGGTAATATCTCAGCACAATTAGACCATGTTACAAGGCTGCATGGAGTTGTGCTTGAGTGGAGAGTTACAGGGAAAAAGTGTGACTCACCAATCTCTGGGTAGAAACCACTGCTAAAGGAGAGGGTAAAGCAGGGATTTTGAAACATCCTGAGAAAAAACAGAGTCTGCTAGCACTGGAGAATGAAACTGCGGGCAGTGTGGCACAATAAGGGAGACACCAACCAGCCACCAAAAAAAAAAAATTCTCCAAACAAAAGCGGCCCACTGACCATATGTTTCCTTCTTTTTTGTACTACCCATGTTATATATCCGCACATGGGACCTTTCCTATCTTAAAGTGTGCCTTGGCCAATGAGAAAGAAGCCAAGTTCTGAGCCTAACAATGTTTCTGACTCAGAGCATGTCCAACGATACCTCAAAGCCCTCAGAAGTTCTGCTTTCTCTGCTGAGAAGGCATTTTGGTTCTGCAGGTCAGTATTTGGCAACTTTCACTCTTCAGAGACACAAGCAAACAGACAAAATGATGATTATACCATGTAAATGGTGTAGACTAATAAAACTGTTGTAATCTTACTTAGTTTTCATGGCAATTTAGAGGTGAGGCCATGTGTTTCAATTATAAAGGAATGAGTTGTTCAGTTTATAAGTTCATTTTATTAGTTGATTAATTTTTCACTTAAATTATAAAAAAGTCATTATTTCTTCATGTTTAAGCTTTCACTTCTACTGCCTTCTTTTGTAGTACTTCTCTTAATTACCTGCAGTAATTTGCATCAGCAAAAAACTAAGAATGCTTTGCATGTCTTTAGTGTCTTTCCTTCTCTTTATCTATTGATGTACCTACATATAGGGAGCTCAGCACTGTAGCATCTGGCACTTCAAATCACTTTTATAAACATTAATTATATAAGCCTCTCAATACTTCTAACAAGTAAGTGAGCACTACGGTGCCCATTTACAGGTAGAGAAACTCAAGATATATTTGAACTGTGGGATTTGCAGATACTTCCCAGCTTCCAGAGGCCAGGTGCATGGCCTGGCCACATCCCAAATCTTTGCTGGGGCAAAAGCCAGGCTCTTTCTCCCTGAGGATTTTGGTTTCCTTAGGAAGAAGGCCTGAGTGCTCAGACTGGGAGGGAGGCTAGGACAGCTAGGTGTTGAGTCAGGACTGTGGGTTGTACTGCAAAGCATGTTATCCCCACAGTCTAGACATAACCAAGGCAGGTTAGTAGATTTGAAGGAGGCTCATGGTAATTCTGCATTAAAGGTGGGAGCTGATCAAAAAAAAAAAAAAAAAAAATTCTTGGCTTTCTTTTCATGCATTTCCTCCCATTATTTAACTGTCGAGATGACTGCACCAGTCTTGCACATTTAACGAGTCCAATGCAAACAATATTCTATCCCCAATTTTCATCAACTTCAAAATGTTTTATTTTCAGGGATCTAGAAAGGCAAATGTACAATTTAAATAAAACCRCACCAGTGACTATGTATAATAATAGTTTCACTTCATTTTGGAGCAGAGCGTGGAAAATGTGGCTATATTCTAAACTAGAAAGAAAGTGCAGCACATTCTGTCTCCCTCTTTTTAGCTGTTTTAAGTGAAGGCCGCAGGTAGCAGAGTCTTTTTAAGTCCATCTACGGGCGTGTGGAAGGAATAAGCTGGAAGCTGGCTTTCCGAATTGGAGCTAAGTCACATGGTATCTTGATGTTGCCAGATACACCTTTTTGCATTACAATCTCAGGCATATTTTAGCAATTAAATTCTATTTTTTCCAGGTTTAAATGTCAGCTTGTCAGTCTATGGACAGTTACAATGGATAGTCATGTGGCACTGTGCCCGTTAAAGCACTTCAGTCAAAATGCAAGGGGATTGCCTTTCAATTTAGAAGTAAGTTTTTCCTGTTAAGGCCAGCAGCTACTTTTGAAGAGTATTTAAGGAACGTTGAAAATAACATGTGAGTGGGGATTTTTGAAAGGCAAGTTGCTATCAGTTTGGAAATGGGCTCTGAGTTTTCAGGAAAAGGTACAGTATTCTTTGCCCTTGTCCGGAGAGAAGAYAAAGAAGGGAATTAAAAAAATAGACAGAACTTGTAGGAAATATTATTCTATGTACAACTGCCATTAGAGATGAAGACTGTTGCAGAGTCTTGCAAATAAAAGTTATTCATTCTTTGACAGCACATCTGCCTTTATATACGCCTTTTAAAGATTTTTCCCATTTTTACAGTGTCATGTTTTAGTGTTGGAATACTGCATTGATAGRCTGCAAGGGGTCAGATAAGGGACAGATCCAGTAAAATCAAAGAGCATCATTTCACCACCTCTGTAGACATGCTGGATCAGTCCTGTTGCCTACAATTTAAGAAGGGATCCCTATCCAGAAAAGCACTTTAGCACGTGATAACTGTTAAGCATGTGCTTAAGTGCTTTTCTGAATCAGGGCCCATATAAGGAAGCACTTCTAGCAAATGTTTCCAGTTAATTCTAATAGTGTATAACTTTTCCAGATATTAAATTGACTCTAAAATATATAAGCAGAACTCCTTCCAATATTGAAATGCTTCACTGAATTCTTCCCTTCAAACAATTGTTTGGAGGTTTGCTCCTTTATTGATATAAGGAGTTGATTCAAGTTGCAGAAGAAAAAATGTGTTTACGCAAATATTAAGTGCCTGAAAACTACACCACAGCTGTTTAGTTTTTGGATGAAAGTCTTGGCTTGTTGTGTAAGATGTATCAGCATCCACGAGACTTAGAAAACATCTTTCATTACACGGTTATTTCAGTGGAAATASTCCCTTGCAAACCTTCTTTTCCAGAACAAATTCAGATTTCTTTGCCTTAAACTTTATACAAGTATGAAAAGCTTTTTGGCGTAGGTATTCTTTATCAGTATGAATCTAGAAAGAGATATTAGTGACAGCGATGAACAAGAGTTTAGGGATAGCTTCTGCCCATGAGATTTTGCAACATGAGCTTGTGTCCTAGCTGGAGGAAAACTGCAACTGCAGTGAGTGACTTCAGTGTGTCTGTAGGAGGTGGTCATCTAGCACAACAAGTAGAACAGGACAATTTGCTTTCATATGTAAACATTATAGATAAGAGAAAGACGCCTCATATTTGCCTTTTTTCTTTTGTTGTGTTAACTTCAGACCATGCATCATCTCTAATGAGCTTGATAAAGCATAGCAAGGAAAATGTGCCATAATTCATCATGATTTCCATTTCAAAAGTGACAGCCAACTGAAGAAAATTGTCCCTTTTGTAATGTCAGAAAATCAACAAATGATAAAGATTATATTGGAAACAAAATGCTCAAATGAAAACTTACAGTCCTCTCAGCTCTGACCTGCATTACRGAAAAGAGGGCTTGGTTTTGTTAGCACTACCTGCAGATACTCTTGTTCATCTTGTAAATAAATTTTTGTTTTGTGCACCCTCCCCCTCAAAAAAAAACCCCAACCCCCAAAATTTTATGGAGTCATAAAAGCTGGTAGATGGAGAAAAAGAGGAACAGCATTTTTAGTTGTTGGAAAATATCACATTAGATTTAATTCTTTCCCATTAAAAAGCTATGGCCCATGCTGCAATGGAAGGTATAAATAAACTGCTTTCAGTAACGATAAAGGAGCAATCTGTGTATTTTGGGGAGTTTCTGATTTGGAGAATTTTTATTTCTTTGAATGAATATCCTAACTGTTGGGTTTTGGGAATTTTGGTGGCCTCAATCCTCTTTTATAAATCAGACTATGTCTTTCCCCTACAGATCTGGGTATCTCATATGCCAGAGACTTGCCATTTATATGCCTTACCTTTAATCGTCAGTGCTTGAAGTAATTTAGTTTTATCAAGAGATAAGAGGGAGGGGGTAGGGCTTGGGCTGGCCTGTGTAAAATCAAATATTAGTTCCTGAAATGAGGGAAACTAGAGGTAGAGGTTGTCAGGCTAAGTGTTTGAGTCCACTGCTCCACTCTGTCGCTTCCAGAAGCTGAGTTGGATCTGAAGGACATTGTGGATTTGYCCAATGATGGCAGATCTACAAAATATTATGTCGATATACACTGAAGCTTTTCTCAGTATGCATCATGTTCTTTAAGAAACATGATGACTAAAGAATACTGTCTTGTAATTCAGGGGTGAATGATCACCATCAAAACAAGGTGCGCTGGTTTAAGATGACCGAAGAGACAATCCTTTGCAAAGTAGAAGACAGATGAGCAACCTGTCAGGGATGATGTCCTGGACTGGGTTGATGTATCCCAAACTAGAGGCTAAATTTGCCACTAGGAGCTCAGCAGGAACTGGGAGATGCTGCCTTGCAAAAAGGCAAGATGCTGCTCTCCTGGGGCACCATCTGCAAAGAAACTGAGAAATCACACTCTATCTTAAACAGGCTCACAGGTCATATTTGTGTTTCAGTGCCTGAAACAGATAACAGTAATTCTGGTCTCTGATGATATCTCTGCTGAAGACATACCAGGCGTTCATTTTCTGTGAATACTTTAGAATACCCAATTAAGATTAACTGTTTGGAAAACACTAGTTTTTTAGTAGTTGATTGATGAACTAGGATATCACTACAAAAATAGAAGGAACAGCAATGACCAGGGTCAACATGAATTTATTTAAACATTCTAAGGAAAAGTTTTCCAAAAATTATAGTCAGGATGATTCTTATGCAGTAGTTAATTAACATGTGGAACTCACTGCCACAAAATGCAGTATCTTTGAAGCATGAGTTTAGCAGGATTAAAGGGATTTATTAAACACTTATATGGATAATGAGACCATCCGCAGTTACATTACACAGGATGAAACCATACATTAGGGATATAAACAATTATGCTTCAGGACAGAAGCCAACTACTGACTAATAGAGTTAAGGAGGAAATTCATTCCATAATTATCCGGGACTTCACGCACCTTTTCTAAAAGTTCTAGTACTGGCACTATGAATGGGGTACTGCCTTACGAGAAATGCTGGAATACAGGAAATGCAGGAAAAATAATGAAGCTATGATTTCATTTATGTCTACAGATACTCTTATTTTTTTCCCTCCTTAAAAGGAATAATCTCATTCTTAAAAGAAAGAAAGAAAGAATAAAAGGGGGAATGGAGGATCTTCTTTAAAATGAGGAGGAAGAACCAAGGGCAGTCCTTTAGCTGATGTTACACCACCTATTTATATCATTGCATTTTAACATGTTCAGCACTAGTTTCTGAAGTTTTATTTATGCRTTTGCTGTTAACACACTGCTGCTTTAATGATACTACAAGCATCAACTTGGACTAAGCTGACCAAAAGGCTGCCTGATATGTATTAACGAAATTTAACTAGGAATTTTAATACATGTTCTGAAAAGGAGCTTACAATAACTTGATCCTCTAAGAAGTAGTACTATATATCCAGCTAGGACTTTTATTTTCTGAAGACCCAAGATGCTATGTACTTTATGCAGATGGTTTTGCTGAGGATAGTGCAGAGGACACATTGCCTTGTACTCCTGTTTTCTGCTAGAGGCAGACACAATGAGTTGCAGCCTCCTCTTCCCAACCAARGAACATGCTATAGCATCATATAAGATGTAGAACACGCTATAGAAGAGAAAGAGTACTTTAGGCAGGACCAAACTACTTTTGACTTATATCAGGACCAAAATATCTTGAGCATCAAATTTCCTTTAAAATTTATACATAGGAAAAAAATCCTAGTATTCCCTACCCATTGGGAACGTATGCAGGAATTCCTCTGCAGAGCTCTGGGGCTGACAGCGAGGACAGTGTTGTGTCCCTTGCCAACTCTGCCTTGTAAGGGCTCCTTGCTGGAAAGGTGACAAAARGTCTGTGCACATTGGGCTCTCATATTTTTGTTGGTGACTTTTCTGGGCAGCCGTAGGCTCTTGAGAAGCACTTGCTTACAGATTCCTATGCACATGTGCTGACAGAAGACCTCAGCATGTGCAGTAAATCTGATGCATCCAAAGTGTATCAGATTTGCTGTGCATGCACAGATCACTGCAGGACCCCATGTGTACTGGCCATGTCTGGGGCTTCCAGACATGGTAGAGTGGGAAAATTTGTGGAAATCCTAACTAATATCCAGGACCTTCAATTTCTGGTTAGATTAAAGTTTTGGGTGGAAAAAGGGACATGTCTGGGGAAACCCAGCTGCATAGCAACTGGTCGCTACTTCTCAGCTGCTTCCTTAACTGCTTTTTGTTCTTCAGGGGGGATTCATGGGCTCTGACTCTTTGCTGCTTGTGTTGAGGGGAACAGGAGATGGGATGGGACTTCCGATTGCATACCAGTATGTACAGGAAAAGGACTGTGAACATGATACACAGCTAAAAAAGTCTATGTACCTAAATCAGTAGGACCAGAATCAAACTTACTGAAATCAGTGGAAMGCCACCAGAGAGCTCTACATCTAGTAATCAGAAAACACACCTATGACTTGAATTAACAACAAAAAGCAATAATAACTAGGAAAACAATGAGCGTAGCAGGTGTTCAGCATCTTTGAAAGGCAGAAAAGCAAACTTTTATGTTGTAGTACTGATTCTGTGCTATGAAACTGAAGTCTGTCAACATCCAGATATGTTTCACACTGAATGTTTGGCATCACAACAGGTGTTTACTGCCAGATACACCAGTGAAGAATATTCCACATTTGTTAGCTGTTGCACAAAGTCTTTCCACCAGATGAATTGGCTGTACTTGGCAGCAGTCAGTTAGTAAATAAAAAATGATCTAGAGTCCATAACTATTGTAGCCTTAAAAAGCCAGCTAAATAACATTGTTTTTCACCAGTGACATTTCTCACCCAGAAGGGAAGTCCCARGGAAAACAGAAAAGGAAGAAAGCTCTGACAGTCAATAAATCTGGGCAATGTTGAATGAAATGGTTAAATAAGTAGGGAACTCATTATTAAAAATGTCCTGTTAACAACCTATTTACATTTAAAGAAGAGGGCTGAGAAATGAGGTAAAGCTTCAGTACAAACATAAATTTGGTAAACGTGCTGTGTTAATGTCTGTGGAATACATGTGTGTACTCTAGGGTTGATTTTTTTTTTCCTACTCTTTTTGGTCTTTAACCTTCTGATTTTCCACTGTGTTGCACAGCCGCAATAGACAACTTCAGGCTGTTTTTACCTACCAGTTCAGCTTTGGCTAAGAACATGGTTTCAAACTGTAATCTGCTGGGAATTTTTAAACAAAATTCCTTATTTGCTGGAAATTTGCTGACTACTTGAAAATGGAAACTGTTTGAGGAAAGATCAGTTTGGATTATTTTCCCACTTCGATAAGAATCTGAAAAGAAAAAATTTGAAATTGCCAGCACATTCCTTTCTGCCATTTTCAAAAGAAAAGCAGTCCAGTGCTCATACTGACACAAACAGTTCAAAATGATCAAAACAGCTGTTTCAATGGACTGTTTCCTGTTTGTCTCTTTACAAACCCACAATTTRCTCTTTTGTGTATTATAATTGCAGGCCCACTTTCCTCCTAACAGACTTGCTCTTACCTGTGTTTCACAGCCAAAATAAAGGCTCTGCTCTGTGCAACTTGAGATGGATTTGTAGGGTATTTTTGTCCTTGGAATCATCTATTGTGTTGTTTTTAGCAAAGTATTTAAATTTGCCAGACTGTGCTAATGAYTCTATTTTGATAGCACTTATTTATAAAGCTGTTATGTGCCATTAAAGGTAATATACAGAACCAATTTATGCTGATAATTTTCCAGCCATATAAATCTGAGGAAGGAAGCAGTAACATGACACACATAGCATATATATTTTTACCATTTTAAGGCCTGTTTTTAGGCAAAACTCCRTGTTTTCCTAGATGACATCTTGAAGCCAATGCTTCAACTGATAGTATTGCACTAGTGGAGCCTTCCTGGTGTTTATTTCAAGCATTAAGTAACCTTCAGGAAGTCTTTTTCTTCCTTCTGCCGTTCTTCCGTCTGCTCACAAAGCAGGTTTCAGATTTGGGCCTGCTGGTTGAGGGGAATGCTTAGCTTGCCTATTTAAAACACAACTGGATTTTGCTATTCAAATGTAGGAAACCTAATTACACATTGGTAAATTCTCTTCAGTCTA
Organism: Rhea americana; assembly: GCF_003343005.1. NCBI lineage: Eukaryota > Metazoa > Chordata > Aves > Rheiformes > Rheidae > Rhea > Rhea americana. Next base: position 2,709,326 of record NW_028186401.1, read on the forward strand.
CCAAACACAGAAAAAAAACAGTGACAGAAACTGAAAGGCCAAAAAAGAGAAAAGAGTCCCTAAGACCTAATGAATCCAAACTAAACACCTCTCCACAGAAATGTCAAACATTTCTCTTAGCACAAAACAAGGCTTAAAGAATTCCCTGCTTTTGTCTCTGGGCTAATTCCTTAAGCAGAGAGGGGGATTTTCTTCTGGGAGTGTTATTTCACAAAGAACTAAACAGCAAATAAACAAAAGACTCTCAAAGAGTGAGAGAGTATAAATAAAATTCATGACTCCTTAAAGAGTTTACACTGAAAGAATGTGAGGGATTATTTACAATTAAAGCATAGTCTGTGGAATACAGTTATTATTACAAAAATGAATACGAGGGAATTTCATTTAGCTCACGATAAGAGTGCACCTGGGTCTTCTCCATTTGTTAAAAATGGAGAAAACTCACTTGCCCTCAGAATCATCTATTTGTCGCTTTCAGCAAACTTTTTTAAATACATCAGGCTGAGTAATCCAGTTGAAAAAACTTGTTTATGAAGTTGCAAATTATGCATGTTGTAGCCTCAGGAAGTGCCAAAAAGAAAGGGCAAAAAAAGAGAGGGTGCAATGCAGGAAAGCTGAGAAAAGCAAGCAAAAGTTTCTTCTGCTTTTATCTGAAAAGTATACTTCAGATCCCTGCTGCTTCAGACAGTCCTGCAGAAATGAAGAAAACCCTTTCAGCAATAGAAAATGTTTTTATACTTCAGGTCCAGCAGAGAAGAAGTCTGGACGAAAGTGAAAAGTAACAAGAAAGGAGGAAAAAGTTTGGGGGAATTTACCTTCTTACTTGCCAAACTGAGGATGAAACAGTGGTGTAGGTTAATCACGGCGACAAGGTTAGCTCAGGGATAAGATGAACGTGGAACAAATACAAGATTTCACTTCCAATAAATTAGGCAGACACAAATGAATGGTTATTAAGATAAAGAAGCATAGGTTGAAGAAGTCAGTTGATTATAAATTATAGAGCAATTAGTCCTCTTTTCAGTGCTTTTTTTTGTAATAGGCATTCTGTATGCTACAGCAAATGTGTCATAAAACAATGCTGATAATGATGTTGAAAGCCAAGGTACAGCAGCCAAAACCCATATATATTTGCATGTATTAATATGGTTGTGAATGATATATGGGTGTGTATATCCATATGGGTGCATATGTCTATATATATGTGCATCTGTGTGGGTGTACATGCGTGTCTGTCTACAGCATAAATATCACTAGACCCATCCATGTGCAGCCCTATTAATTCTTAAGAGATGTGATGTATTAATATAAATTAAAAAAGAAAGCGTATTGTGGAATGTACTTTATCTATCCATCTGTCTATATTATGTCTCTCTGTCATATTATAAAGAAAGTCTTATAAGAGAGGTTAGGCCTTGGAGACTTATTTCATGTGCCTGAATGACAGAGACAGAATTTAAAGCTTTGCTGAATTTGCAGCAAAGTTTTGATTGAGTCTTATCCTGCCATGCCTGTCTCGGTAAAATATCTGAAACATTTGGCTACACAAGATTAAATGAACAGTATTTATTTTTAGCATCTGCTGCCCCTGACTCAAACTTTGCTACTAAGAAAATTCAGCTCTATGGAAAAGAATTTGAATTCCAGCTGGGCAGTTTTCAAAATAAGATGAAAAGTTAAGCAGGCAATTGGTGTGTATTTAGGGCTCAAAACACCTTGCCTCCTAAGAAGTCTTGAAGGAGTTAATCCCTTCTCAAGATAATCCACTAAAGAGCATCCTTCATTATGATGTTAAAAGCAAGGATCAGTGCTGGGGGAGTCTAACAATAGGACAGGGGTGCTTTTCAATCCCCATCACATTCTTCCCAGGTTAGAAACAGAAACTGCTGTTATTTCAGCCGAAAAACAGGACGGGCTTCTCGCTTGGTGTTAAATATTCAGATTTAAAAAGGGAGGGGAAGAAAAAAAAAAAAGCAATTGCTAATCCACTGCATTAACTAAACTCTCTTATTGGGTATTTTTCTGCCAGTCTTTCTAACTTTTATGACAAAGTGGTGCATGCTGAAGGCCTGCATCAAAATAACTCGCAACTCTCGTAGACATCAAAAGAACTTTTGGTAAGAGGCTTGTAAATAATTTCCTGGTAGTAACATGTGAATAGAAAAAACCTGGAGCAAGTCAGTCTAGCTCTGTTGAGTGAAAGGATGCTACACCACTTTACTCTGGTCAGGAATCTGACTTCTAGTAAAACACGAGGAAAAAAGCAGCACATACCAAGCTGTTTTGTATTACTTAACGTGGTTCATGCTCTTGATATTTGGTTTTCATTTTGTTCAGTGCTGAATATTCTGGTTCTAATTAATGGAAGGCTTGCAAAGTGTAAAAATATCGGTTTTCTTTGGAGAGCTTTTTATAATCCTAATTAAGGATTTCTTATACACAAACACACACATATACTTACACACTGTTTATTATATGAATGCTCAAATTCAAGTAGTTTTGCTAATCTATCCAAATAGAAAAAAAATAAAAATCTCAATAAATTGAGTGATTATCCTATTTTTAAGAGAATAAAGGAGGAGGATTCAACTTATAAAGTATATAGTCAGAAAGTGAAGGAAAAAGCTAYTATTTTGATAGCTGGCCATACAGCTAATTTAGGACATGATCCAATTCCCGTGGATCTCCAGTACCACAATGGATATTTGGATCATATCCTCAGAGTGCAATAACAAGTTGTTGTAGCCTGCATAGTTGATGGATTTTAAGGAATCTCCTGTAAAACACATTACATTTTGCCTTGGAAATGTCACCTTAAGGAATTCTAACCCCTACATCAGGGCCAAGAGAGACAACAATAATATTTCAGTCATGATAATTAAATGCTGTAAGCACCATTATTTTCCTATTTGTTATAATTCCAACTAAGAAGAGCTCTGATTGAGACCTGGCAAGAAATGGTTGAAAAATTTCTCTTCCAAAGGGGGAAGCTAAAAGAGCACATGACTCAGCTGTAGATAGTAATTTTGATTCTTTTGTCTAATATAGTCAGCAGACGGAGAGTAGCTGCAATTCACCGTTGAAATGTGCAGCAGTGCTAGCTGAAGACTTCCTGACATAGGGCTACTACTTTTCTATGGAGCTGCTTTTCCTTCTGAGTTTCATTAGGCACCTCTTGACAGAGGATGGACTGAGCCCTCTCCTGGTGTCCATACTCATCACTACACTTTAACAGAAACTGGTCTRAGCAATATAAGCACACTTCTGTGTTCACAGCCTGGATGTTCCCATAACACAGCCCTTTGCAGGAGTAAGATGGGTAGGGGGAGAAGCAAATCCTATCTCTACCATAGGTCAAGACTTCCATTTCTCTGTGCAACTCTGTTTTCTTCTTTTCATCATCTCTGCACAGGAGAATGAGATGGCCTTTTGCATACTTAATTTGGCAGATGCAATAATTAAAAGGGAAGCATTTCAGTGTGTCTGAATACATTGGACCTTTGTAGCTTCTTGGTATTTTCTAGGTTGTCTCTGATCCAATTAAACTGGAAGTGTGCAAAGCAATATCTTCTGTGAAGAAGCAGAAGATATTTACTCTGCGTGGCATGGCTTAAGATGCTACAAAGCTTTGCAGATGTATTGCACAAGGAGAGTAAAGACTTACCGTTCAAAATGCAGTCAACTAAAACATTTGTGGTACTGCAATATACTGTATACATGTCCTAGCCTGCAAAGTGGATCAGGAAGCTGCTGTGATTCCATCCCTTCTTGCTAGTAATTTTTCTTCCTATATGGAGAGATTTTACAGCTGTCCTACTCCATGCTGACAGTCTCAGGAACAAGGGACATGCTGGAATTTTCCCTCTTCCTGAAGCAACGGGAACTTTCTCCACTTTTCCTTCTGACCTTCACTACATATGTTCTTCTTGATGTAGCTGATCAAGGCCATCGTTCTGCTCTCTACAGCCATAACTTCATTAACAGTGAATGCTTCTTGTGCCATAGCTTTAACTACTGTCACCCAAATCAGTGCCTAAGAAAAGGACTTACTTTGCTTACAAATACTCTTTAGAGGAGGTGATGAACACTGGATCTTACAGGACTCATTTTTTAATTATAGCATTTCCAAGTAAACCACAGTTGTTAGGAAAAAGATTACAGCTCTCAGCAATCCTTGGAGTATAGCACAGATATACTCTGGCTTTTTGACAAAAGCAGWTGATTATGAGACCTTAAATATGTGTAAAAGTTGTAGTAAGTTTGAGACCAAAGACTCGGATCAAAATGACTTCCTCGGTTAAAACCAGACACTAAATAAACAGAGGGAAAGACTCAACCTGAGCCCTTAAAGGAGCTTGCTTTGGGAGCAGAGTCCATTCCAGGATAATAGGAATGGCTGATCCAATTCCTGCCCTTCAACAGCATTCACTTTCTGGAATTAATTTATCAAGCTACATTTAAGGATTAAAAGATGGYGCCTGACATTATAGAACAAACCAGAAAAAAMCAAAAACCCAAACAAAAAACCTGTCACAATTCAGCAAAATTTGCAAAAGAAAAGAGGCTGTATAGGATAAAGGAAGCCAGCCCAAAGTCCTCTTAGGTTGATGATCTCTTCAGGTCACAGTTCAAGTTATCTTGATTTTCAATTGTACCCACCCAAGTCTATACTGCTTCTCCTTAGCTTTTCTTTTTTTTTTCTTTTTTTTAAAGATTTTTAAGTTGCTGCCCAAATAGTCCTCTTCTTAATGAGAATGAGACTGACTGCCTTTTATTAATGAATCCCATCTTTTGTGCATAGGTTTTAGTTTCTCTTTAACATCTTGAAAAGTCATTAATTTATTGCTAATTTAAAAGAAAAAGAGAGAGCGATCCTGTTGGTTCGAATGAATACTTTTCCTTTGGTTGAACCAATAATTCAAGCTCCTGATTATACCAATTAAAGACCAATTTGAGGAAAGGCCTCCAGCACTGAGCTGCAGCTGCCATTTAGCCACAAATTATGGGCCTTATATGTGGGTGGACATGAAACTCTTTCAGAGAGAAATAGATTGAGAAATAGGGAAACTATTGTAGGGATTTCAGCAGAAGGGGGACATTAATTGGATACATTGCTTGAAGTCAATCAGAGATTCAGCTACTCTGTGGACCTTTTGACTTCAAGACCCTTCTCTTTTTGTTCATGTACCTTCAGCTAGATTAATCACAGTGACTAAACAAGCAGAGATATTTTTCAAGGCTTTTTTTTTTTTTTTTCCTGTGACTGTGAAGAAGGGGCAGTCTATTCTGCAGCAAAATGAATGCTAAAGATGCTGAAAATAAGTGTGATAGTTTCTATCTTGAAATTAATTCTTTAGATACTTTGAGTTAAGGACATACAAAAGTGCTCCCATGAWAAAGGCTTTTAATTGTTAATTTGATATTAGCAGCTCCGTTTTATTTTTTGAATACGTTAATAAAATGCAATGAAATTATAAGCTTTCAGCAGTATTTTTCTGCTAAAGAGTGAAGAAGATATTGCTATTGTGAGTGTTTCTCAGATTTTGGACTTGAATTAATCAAAAAGTGGAAAAAATATGACCAGCAACAACAGCCAGAACATTAGTAAGTCATTGACAAAATCGATAGTGTCACTGCTCGTAGTCTTAATGATTTAAAAGCATTCTGTGTTAGTTGTCATTAGAATACTGTATGTTATCAGAGTTTTGGTGGTCTAGATTTCATTTTTCCAGTTTGTAGGAAAAAATGCCAGTAGTAGGATTAGAGGTGAATTATACTTGATCTTCAGTCCTGTGCTAGGTTATTTAATTCTTTGAGAATGCTGGAAACAAAGTACAAATACATACATGATGTGGAGTTTTTAGTAAGATAATGTAAAATAATTAAAGAAATGTAATAACAACTACATATATGTATATGTGTGTGTATATATACATATATATATGTAAAACTTATTTATTATTCAAGCTGCAGTAGTTTATAAGAAATCCCACTGTTTATGATTTCTTGTAAACAACTCTTTTAAATATTCATTGCTGGAAAATCAGTAATCTTTCTTATAGTTCATCCTGGGCATATACACTACCTGTGTAGACTTCACAATTCTGGATCACTATTTATCTTGACATTCAGATAAATGAATCAAGGCAGCTGATACAGTGTCTGCAAGCAGATGTTTCAAAAGACAACTTACTTCTATATATCTGATATAGTACCTATTCTACTGGTTTTCAGATCATTAAATACATGGGCATTTTTTGTATAGAATTAAGAATTGGCCCATGTTTCACAGTTTAGATGAGTTAGACCTCAAACAATCCTTGGTGCTTTCTTTGGCTTGAAATTGTTAGTTAAAAATAGGAAGAATTTCTGTTCTAAATGTCTGTATTTCATTCGAACTTTCTAATTTTATCCTAGTTAGGAAGTGATATTAGTGAAAGTTACCTTTGATCCACCCAAACCAGAAGATGTGGAAATGTTGCTGGAGAGTTTTGTGCTCATGTGGTTAGAGTTTGTTTTGCATTAATGCACTGCCCGAGCTTCTGAACCTTTAGAGGCCTTTATAGTACAGAAGTTACTCTAGTGATTTTGTATTTATTTCGGTGATTATTTAATATGAATGCAATGTTGCTTTTTCATCTCCATGATAACCAGACAGTCGTTTTTCTCCATCTAATTTCTATTTCTAGGTCCTAAACCCAAAATCTTAAGAGATTTTCCAGTTGCTTTGTGCCCTTTGAATTTTGCCTTGTGAAAGCCTTGAGTCTTAACATTAACTGATGAGTCACGAGATGTTAAAAGAAACTGCATGTTTGATTTCTACCGTCAGTCAATTTTGCCTCCTTCGTACCCCCCACCCCCAAACACACATATTGGACAGAACTGGTAAAATCAAAGCAATCTGGAGTCCTGCAGGTGAAGCCAGAGGACTGAGAGGATCTGCCAGCCAAAATATTTGGCCGTACTCTCTCAGCTCTTGATCAGAAATCAGTGTTTACTTCGCAGGATGGAAAAGTGGTTTTGTACTGTGTTTGCCGCATATYTGACACATCTGCATTTACGGGTTGCAAAGCAAGCTGACATATCTTCTGATTCCAGGTACGCAGCTTCCTGCCACARTATCTAAATAGGTAACCCCTTCAGGGGGCTGCTTCAGAAAAAGAATACTTTTCCCCAAGAAAATGCACAATGCACATGGTTAAGGAACAACTTTTCAAGCATCTTATTTTATACTAATTAATCTCTAAGTCTTAACATTTATCTCTCCAGTACACAGCATACATATCACTATGAGTTTCAGTTCTGAAGTCTGATAAAACTAATAAACCAAAACTGCCAGAGGTGGCACATTAAACTGGTAAAATGGTTTTCATCTTAATTGGATATGAGCACTGTTATCTCTAATAACCCCAGGATACTTCTAATTGGAGTTTTCTTTTTTCTTTATTTTTTCCTTCTCTTTTTCTTTCTCTCTTTTTCTTTCCTTCTTTTTTTTTTAATGACTAATGTCATTGACCAGAATTAATATCCAAATGCCCCCTCTTCCAAAACCCCCTACTTGACTGTGATGTTTTCTGGAGCATGCGTTAGTCTAATTTCAGCACAGTGAGGAAGGCGTATTTGTATTCCATTAACAAAAGGTGATTTTACGTGTGCTATCACTGAAGATTTTAATAAGACAGAGTTACTGATGCTATCTAATAATGTTTTGAAAGTTGGTTGTGTTCACTGCCCCGAGATTCACCTAAGGCCAGCAACTTCTCAATTTTCAGATGTTACTGCAAGACAATGGCTGTCACTGTTTAGGCTCAGATTGTAATTTTAGCATAAATCTTCCCTCCGTTTTTTAATGTGGCAAAACCACTCTTATCGCCTCCTGCTAATTTTTAGACCCTTGTGAGAAGTACGCATATTAACAGATATTAATAAAGTACAATGTATAATTAAAAGGCAGCAGAGCTCTCTGCAACTTGTATTCTTTTGTTTTATTTCACTGGGGCTACTAAGAAGTCCTTACGTGGATAAGGAACTATTCAGTCGAGGGAAGTTAGCTTTAAAAGCTTTACAGTTGAGATCTATGTGGTCTGTAGGGAAGACTGCGTAACTGCTGCTTGTCGGAAACAATTTTTATAAACTGGTATTGTTCACTATTTTTCTAGATTTTCTTTTACCATTTGCACATATAACCCTGAATTAGCTTTTCCACTACATAAATTTTATGTTAAATCTTTGTCATGCAAAATCAACCTCAATATCTCTTTAGGCTACTCTTGTCTGGCAAGACAGGTATGTTATTGGCTCCAAAAGAAATAATACGTTAAAGAATTAAAAGAACTGAAAGGACAGGAGTTCTAAGAAAGAATTGTATCAATAGCATAAACTCTCTCATTTTTTCAACAGGGATTAAAATTTGAAGCCTGCATGTGTTTTAAATGTGAGAAATTTTACTCCAGAGACATATTCAGGAAGATATAATTCATTTTCCTTCAGAACACACACGCACATATATACACCCACAACTGTACGTACTTATGAACCTTAACTATGAAGTCAGTACTGTTTCCTCCATTGCATGTGTTTCAGAGTAAATGTTATCAGGTTCGCAAGGGTTACTGCTTTTTCTAGATAATTAAAATTGTTTATTCAGAGCTTATTAAGATATTATAGAAATGCAATGAGAATGAGTTGAAAAAGCCTCTAAAAATATTTACAATAAACAAAATTAGCACAAAAATCTGTTCATTAATTTGTATTTACGTTTCAGGCAATTAAATCAGCAATACCTGGAGTGTGGATTAGTAAGGATCAAAGGCCTTTCACAAAAAGAGCCTTTTATAGCATCAAAGATCCTGTGACATCATGTTTGCCTTTTATGCTGAATTAGATAATTGCAAATAATTGTAACTCTGAAAGACATATGGTTTTATGGGAGATTTTTTTGCCTTCTGCAGGTCAGCATGCAACCCTTTGACCCATCATTGTAGGATTAAAATCTTTGCTAGAAAGACAAAGAATATTACTTTCTCAACTAGCATCATACATGATTACTTTTGTCAATAAACACAGAGAGCAGGACAAAAATCTCATGGTACAGCAACTTTTAGAAGATATATTCCAAATTTTTTTAGGCATAAAATAACCAAACATATTTTTTTTCGCTTTCTCCAGGATTTCCCACGTTCTCTCATCAAATGCTAACAGAGGTAAGAATAATAAAATATTAGGAATGATACTGAATTCTTCTCAGTATCTTAGAAGTGTCTTTCCCACCTTTGCATCCTTACACTGTATTTCAGCTCTTGGTAGGAGACTAATCTAGTGTTTGTTGTGCTTTCAGTGGTTGCTTACAGGACCTAGGCAATGGTGAAGAGACGAAGTGCAGTGTGCTTAATTTTGGTGTATTATGTCATAAAGTTCAGCAACACATTTCAGCAGCAGATCTCTGCACCTATCAGCCAAAACATTAGAGATGGCAAGAACTGATGCTTAAACCATTTATTACTCCACTCTACTGGCCCAGGAGACCTCCTTGCATTGGATACCTATAGGGTTAGCTAATAGACAATTTAAGACCACTTTATGGGACTCTGGTGATAGATTTTTCATTTCTAGTTATAAGTAGTAATATAAATAGGGGCGGCAGGATGAGAGGAACCAGACTCCGTCTTCTGGAGGGCATAATGCAATAGTTATACCTGGCTCCCCCTTCTGAAATAAAAGATTTCCTGAAGCATACTTGATGAATACAGATTCTGGCTCTGTGTTTTATCAGGTTAATGAACTGCTCCCGGTTTTGCTGTCAAAAGGCCTGATTTTGTCACCTGTTCAGATTTAAGGGCACAGCTGTCTTGAATAGCATTGCCCAGGTGAAATGGAGATCTGGCATGGGAGCTATTTTATGGCCCTGTAGGAGCAATGCAGGTTAAGGGCAAAGCTTGGGACTTGTCGATTTGTTCCAGTGGTGTGGGATTCATTCTTTTACTTGTACATTAGAAGAAAATGATTTGCAGAAATGTATATCAAATTTATTTTTCACTGAAGAAAGAAAGGGAAGAGACAAAAATAAGGGAACAAAGACTATATAACTGTGAAAAGAACCAGATCATGGTTATCTTTCAAAGTGTTGTTATGCTTCAGTGCTGTCACAAGCTACAGCCTGCCAAGTGGGTAGGAGACCAAGCCGAGGTATATTTCTTAGATGGCTCAGCTGTCTCAGGCTTGGAGGTTCATTAAGGAGTGAAATCATCCCAGGAATACCAAAACACCAGAAGGCAATAAAGATGATATAGGTTATGCATTCTGATTTCTCCTTGCATTAACTCATTTAAAAAGCAGTATTAGATAGAAAAGTAGACTTTTATAAGATTGTAAAATGACAAACAAAATGTAGAAAGGCATATCAATACTGGGTATTGTTTGCCTACAAAGAAAGAAAGAAGACAGTAGTTTGTTTAGCTTAGTGTGACCCTGGGATAACTAGGAAGAGATACTTAGATGGACCCCAGGTGGCAGTGGATGGGTTAGTGAGTGTAGAATGGATATCAGAGAAAACTGTACATTAAACATTATGTAGGTGAATGCTTAATATATTTCCTTAACTTTGGTAACTGTACAGTTCACAGAGAATGAGCATGGGCCTCAGCATTAACGGTATGCTAGGATAACTGGATCTCCTGCGGTTATGTCTCTAGCTGTTGGGGATGACTTAACTTGAGTAGCTGTAGGCTTCATTTTTTAACTGATGAAAAACCCCTCATTTTTTAGTTTAATTGAAATTAATGTGCTAGTTTTAAGCAGCTGTATAAACCGTCACAGTTATAATACATTCAGTGGTAGATAAGGAAAAGACTGTATTAGCGACACAAAGATATAAGACCTTTCTTAATAAGTATTACTTCCAGAAGCATTTTAATAAATGCTATAGCTAGATATTGAATAGAGATGGGTAGAAATTCCAGCTAGGTACTGGAACTTGGCCTTTTGGATGTAACTTGGGAGCTGGTCTAACTCAGAGTGAAGAGATTGGGCCACATGACCTCCAGAGATCCTTTCTAACCAAAAGTATTCTATGATTCTATGTTTTTTTTAATTTAGTGATTGAATGAAGTAGTTCAGAAAAAAAGTTGAGGCTATGTCTGCATACAAGCAAGTTCTAAAGCATACAGACAAGCATTTTTATTCTAAATCTAGTTCTAAAGGGAAAGATTATCCTGTCTGAAAGGATCTTAACTAAGAGTTGTATCAGCCTAAAACTTGTTGACATGATGATAGTCTTGGGTTATCTGCTAAATAAGCAGTATTACTTTTTCAGAATGACGTCCATCTGAGTCTGTCCTTAAATCAATTCTGTTTAGCTTTTGTGATCCTGAAGACATCAGATAAAACCACTAAAGGTTTTAAGTTTAAAAGGACGCTTATTTCAGTCAACCTATTCTAATATACAGGCTTCTAGACTTCAAAGAAAGAGGTAGTTTGCAATTCTAAATTTGGGGCTGGCCAAGCTAGCCCTCACTAGCTGCTCAGACTGACTTGAGGGGAGTTCCACAAACACCTACTCAGGAGCTGATGACATATTTCCTCTCTTTAAAGTTACTCCTGTTTCATTAGAGTCCCCAGATTATCTCTGCAGGATTGCTGATACTATCTGGAGCATCACCATAGCATGAGGGTAGGCCCTCTGCTCAGACAGTCTTGGATGAGAAACTACCCTTTCAAAGCTCAGATGAGATGCACATATCGGTTCTCTGGCACGCTTCTTCTCTGACCATCTGCTATGGTGCCTCATGCCAATCAAGAGTGGCTTTAGAAGATGAGCGAGGGGAAAGCAGAAAGTCTTATCTTACTAACAAGTTATTTCAATTGCCCAACAGCCCTGCAGTGGAAACATATGCTCAATAGCAAGCCATCTTTAGCAGTGGGGCTTGCATTTACTTATGTTTTTAGTTGTTCTCCTCTTTGATTTGTTTGTACCCAAAGTAGGCAACCCATTTATCACATCTCAGCTTTGAATTCAAATTCAGTTATGGCTGAATAGAATCAGCAATGTTGGAAATTTTAGCTGAAATTTCTGCAAACATCTACATCACCTCCTTTACAGCCTGCCTCATTTCTGATAATTCTGTAGGCACTAAAAGTTTGATACTCCATTTAAGTTGCAGTCCTTTCTGACTTAGCTTTCTTCCAAATTCTGTCTTCAGAAAGCTGCATGTTGTATCTGATATTTGCTTCCTGATGGAAAGTACTGTCCATTTATAGGAAAGAAAGCCTTGACAGGAGACAATGTGCTAATTGTTGATACTTGCATGCAGATTACATGTCAGGGGAACTCTAATATAATACGTATTGTATCTCCTTGGTGGCTCTGGTGAATGTGGGTATTCCATTGGTATCTTGATTTTGAGGCTGTTCAAAAGTATTTTGACCCCTCTTTGGTTTAATCATTTCCTATGAACAAATTTCTGGTAAATGGTCAAAGCCTTAATTTTTACAAATATCACCATCATCGAGGGAGCACATGAAAGTGGCAGGTCACAAAAGGACTTAAGGAATTAAATTCCCATAAACTTAAATGGCAGTTAGGCCCCTATATAAGACTAGGTTCCTTAATACCTTTATAGACCTGCTGCTTTGTGTTTAGACAATGTAACTAAACTGGTTCCTCCTTCCCCTCTTGGCCTTATAGCCACATAAATGAAATACTCTGATTTGCTTTCCCCTTTGTCCCTTCCTTATAAAAGGATTTAATATATATTTTTTGATGTTTGCCATCAAGAATATTGTATTTCATGCAGCTACAGTAAAAAGCCTGCTGAAAAATTCCACTTTATTTAGAGGATGTTTGAAAATATCTGTGATTAAATGGCAGTATTAACAGTATTGCTGCTACTTCTTCTGCCCTGACTGTAATGCTGAAGGCATCTACATTTCCATACTAGAAATCAGTATTGGTCTATTTATCCTGGTAACCTGCTTCTATTAATGTTCAGCTCTTCACTGGAACTTGTCAAGCTTTAAAATATTGTGATAATTTTCCAGTGTTATACCATAGGGTGCAGTAGAATTTCTCCTGGGCTGCAATTAGCCAACAGCTTATGTTAATTTTAATTAATTAACATAGGCTGATAGTAATACTATGTAATAAAACATTTTGCTCAGTGTGAAACTTGTCCATCACATTTGTTTGTGACCTAAGTTAGTAATTATGTGTGTTTAAGTCAGTGGTAAATGGAAATAAAATGATGCGTCAAAGCCAAAATGAGGTAATTTGTGTCAACTCAGTTGGTTGATAGTGTTATAAAGGCAAAAGACACAGGAGTGCTGGTTAGAAACTGGTCATTACTTTGTAATCCAAGGAATCTCTCATGATGCATGTTCAGTACTAATCAAGACACCATTTTCTTGTGTGAAAAGACTACCTGGTAGCACAATAAATCTAACTAAAACTCCAACTAATGTACAAGGTTCAGTGAGAAGGTTGACATTTGAATTAAGATGAAGTTGCTATAGTTTGGGTCCTCCTCAATCTTTGAAATCTAAATGATCAGCAAAAGTTAATATCAAAAGTGTGACTAATTGTTGAGTGAGTGAATTAATTACAAAGAAAATTGTTCAAGGGATGATTTTTAATAACAGTGTTTTACAGCACAGCATGGAACCTGAGAACATATTAACCTGCTCAATATTTACAAAATACAGAGTTTTTCCAATTCCAAGTGTGTTTTGGAAACAGTGGTCTTTGCTATACATTTGCCTCCGCTGCTCAAGCAAGCTAGAAGGCGGTGAGGACGTGGGCTCTTCAAGACTAGACAGAGAAACCAGTGCACATGGAGATAGCCCTTGTCTTCACTGCGTGCAAAGGAGCAAGGCTCAAACTGGTGCCTGTGATTCAAAATATTTTCTAATTCAAGAGTGTAGATTTAGAAATAGTAAGAAAGAACAGTTTTTTTTCTCGTCTGGAGGCGAGAATAGGTGTTAAAGCCTGTTAGGGCTCTGTTGGTACCTGGGGACTTTCCCACCCTAACAGGTCCCATGAGTGTGAAGAAGATGATACAGAGAGGTCTGTTGCTGGACATCTGCAGCATAGTAGCAATCTTGGTGACTTTCTTTAATTCCCTGTTCCTCCAAGATGCAAACACGCAGGAAGATGGACCGGATGACCCAATAGGGCTTTCTCATCTGTCATTCTTATTTCTACAGCTGAAACCAACAAATAATTCTGTATTTCTCTCCTTTCTTCTGAAGCACAAAGCAGTTGCTTAAACATTTTGTTGCAGCATCCCACTCTTAATAATTTAGAAGATTACTTTTTTCCTTTGGAGCATGCATTTTAATTTAAAGGCTAACATCCTGTCTGCTTTATTTCAACTGAGCACTCATGTTTTTCGGTGTTGTCTTTGGTATCAGAGTATAAGAAAATTGTTGTCTATGTTTTTGAAACTTAGACAAAAACTAATCTAATTAGTTAAGTGACTGACTATTCTGGCCTTCTTTTGAGGTTGAAGTTTCCAAGATAAAAACCCCACAACACAACAAACAAAAGCAACAACAACAATAACGCAGAAAAAATCCACACTGTGAATATCTGCAGGTTTTCTTTCAGAGTTCAGCTCTATTTTTCTTTTTCTGAAAAAAATACTCATTAAAGAAACTGAGAATGTTACTGAGACTAGTACTTCAGGCAGCATGACAAGCCCAGGAGTATGGCTTAGATATATAAGTTTATTTTTTTTCTGCTGGAGCTTCTTGTAAAGAAGAATAACTCATTTGCTGTTCGTGCTTGTATTTGATTGTCCTGCTCCTTGTCTATATATGTCTTGTTGATATCAACAGGTAAAAGATACCAACTGGTAAAAGTGACCTTGATCAAAGATCCTTTCAATATTCAATCCTTTCAAAAGTCAGCATTAATTCACTTGATGCCAGAAAGAAGCTACTAATGAAAATCAGAAACTGTTATGGAAATTTTATGTCCGATTCTGATATGAACTTAGGAACCAGATAATAGCAAATAATATAATCATCCTTATCTTTATGAGTTAGAATGACCAGAAGATGGATTTGTTTTATTTCTTCACAGGTTGAAACTTGCATGTTGCATCAGTGCTAAAAAGTTCCCTTAACCTGAAACTATGTAGTCCTCTGAAGGTTTATGTTATTTAATCCTTTCTAAATGGAAGTGACTTGCAAGAGAAAAACGCTATTTAGAAGTGAAATACTGAAACAGTTTATACTGAAAAGATGCATTCATTTAACGTGAAAAAATGCAAAAATCAAAAATGATCTTTTCCAAGAATGCATATATTAATATTAAATCTGTTTTCTTATCATAGAATGGTATTTCTTGATTTTTTTTCCTTAAAGAAAGAATCAGTGACTCTACAGCATCTGCACACACATTGCAATGATTTCAGCAAATTGATCAACTCTTTCAGAACAAACAAACTCAGAATGAATTCTTGTCCTCAGATTGTCCAAATGCAAATTGAGACTCAATATATATTTTTTCTTTTCAGTATCCTGATTGTTAAGAAACTAAATTTCCTATTGGAAAACCACCAAATGGAATAGTCTTGATGAACTCTGCTTATTGTAAAGTGGGAAATATGTAYGAGTTTGTGCTGGAGAGTGGAAACCTGCAGCGTGGGATCTCTTGTGTAGGTTTTACAAGAAGAGCTATGCCTGATTATTATGCTAATGTTAACTTCCAATTTTTAATGAACCTTTCATCTTGAAGGATCCCAAAGCACTTTAGAGACCACTGCGATCCCTTCCACTCCCAGTGAAGTGCGGCCAGCTCTTCTGGTCATTCTTTGTTACTTGCTATTGCTCAATAATAGAAAATAACCTCCGCCTGCCACTACATTGGGACTGTTTAGAAATGCAAAAAGCAATTACGAAGTTGGATTTCAGCCAAGGCACCAGTTCTAACACTCTTGTTCTTGTGAGTGAAAAGTACTACAGTATCTTTAAGTGGCCATAAGTCAGAGCTTTGGTTCAGCATCTTATCAGAAACACAGAGACATTGGTACAACACAGATCCTCCGGGGAGAATGGGAGCTACTGCCTTGCCACCACTGTGATTTCTTGTAGCAGCTCCAAGTTTTACTTGGAGAGTCTCCCACTGGAAATTGAGCTGATGTAAACCCTCTCCATCTCGTAAAATTAAATCTGATTATGACCCGATTTGCTGATGGCCACCACTCTGTTATTTGCAATGGATTAAACTTAAGTTAGCCATTAGCACAGATGACACTTTTCTCTTTTAAGTGAGCTTTTCAGTTCCAGAGATCAGTGATGATTTTCAGTGTTATTAAGAGATTTGGGCTTTATTTTGCATGCATGCTATAAGTTTACCTCAAATATGCATATATTTCCATCTACCACATATTTCCAACTCTGTGTGGAACATAGCTACATTCCTCTCATTCTTAATGGTATGTTTTATGAAAAAATGTCAAATAAAGTGATGCTCTTAACTTTAAAAGGATTCAATTTCTAATAGTCTAGCTGGGAATAAAAGGAGCTGAGATTCCATAAGCAAGGTACATTCCTCCTAATTGATACTCATTTAAATTAACTTGTATTTACTGTAAATGTTCTTATTGCATGAAATGTGCTTCTATTGCAGAAGCAGTGATGGTTTTAGTGACAAAAGGAAAAGCTGCTTTTTCAGTATTTTTGTTTGGAGTTTGAAGTCCATTAAAGTGACTTCATAAATTCAAAAATAAATTCACTGATTTCTATGAAAGTCTATAGTTAATGAGCATGTGGAATTTGATTTGGAATTAAAGAGGCATTATCACGTTGCTTTAAAGGCCTTAAATTTAGGCTTCATTAACAAAAAGATGGGAAAGAGAAATGTTTAGATTTTAACTGTTTTTCTGGAATGCTGGAAACTGTAATGTATGACATAACACTAGGTACCATTAACACCTGAAAAAGCCACTTTTGGGCTGTGAGTAGGACCAAACCCTGCTGGCACAAAGGCAGTCGAGGCAGACATCTAACCGAGGGTTAGAGATCTGGCTGACATCTAAGCAAGGGTGAYAGACTGTGTTATCTGTTTCAGGCATTGATTTGGTAGAGAGTTTAAGAATCTGTTTAATTTTCACTAGACAGGGAGATCTAGTAGACTATTTACACATCTGAAGTTTATCACCTGGTAGATCTTGGGCTTTATGGGTTCCAAGGGGGAATTTGACCTGTGTAAGGACTTAAGGAGTGGGCTCCAGGATTTCACTTTAGCCCTGGGTCGTAAGAAGCCCACTGCTAAATAGAGGAGCCGTTAATGGCAAACATATTAATTTAAGAGCAGGCTGTAAACAAAACTTCTGAAGCAGAGAGTGTCCTGCAAAGCAACTGATTTCAGAGTGACATGGAGAAGATGACAAGAGACTACTGAAATCATTCTGTGGGCTGCAGTGTTGCGGAGGGATACTTTCCCTCTGCGTTTGCAGATCCTTTTAGCCACTTCTTACAAAGCAAAATGAGGGGGAGGCTGTTCCGCCGAACCTTTGACTGACCCCAGGCCTAGCCGGAGATCGTGTGCTTGCCCATGTCATGGCAATGCAGACATGGGTGGCTTGACAGCGCTTTCTGGCTTATTTTAAGTACTCTTGGAATCTCCTGTRTCCTTTAGAAAACTAGGACAGGCTGACCTCTAAGCCACATAATCTGAGCATAAGTTAAAAAAGAAGCCCAGAATTTCCCCTTTCAGAGTAGTACCACTGCCGCCGCCGATCTCCGATCCAGCCAGGGCAGCTTTAATGTTTAATTGGATGACTAGGTTTTAAACAGAGGCATTCTTTAACCCGCCTGACTCCGACTGCCCCCATCCCCCTGCCCAGCAGCAGCCTCACTCCAGTTATCAAAGTGTCATTAGTAGAGACAGCTGCCTGTAAACAACAGGAATGTCAACACAACTGTCTCGGTCAACAGGAATTTAACTTTAATCTGTTCATTACTTAAAGATACATCATCCTCTTTCTGCRCTGTTATCTACATCACTTTTGGACAAAGGCAGAAAACAAATTGACAGCGCGAGGTTGAGGGGGGAGAAGAAAACCCAGTGATGTCCCACCGGTCTTGCCTCATCCAAGCTGGTTCTGTTAATTTCCAACTTCTCCCCCCAAATCCTCCTCCCATATATGTATATATATTTGCTGGATTGAGGGTGAGGAGGGTCAGGAGTTCCTTGTTTAGCTGGAAACAGATACTACATATTTATAAATGTAAACTTGGAGAGCTGCCAAACTCCTGCATTTAAGTGATTAACAAATGTTTCCCTTCAAGTGGACACCTCTTGTTCTAAATATATTTGACAAGAATGTAAAGAGTCAACTGGAGGGTAGAAAGGGCATACCGCAAGCATTTTCTGCAGAGGCTGCCAGGATTAGTAGGCCTGGGCTCAGGCTGGCCTGTCTACGTTCGCCTGGTGCCAGCTGAGTTCACGTTGCCGGTGGGCAGGCTGCCAGCACCATGCAGCCTCCCTGCTGTTTAACGACAATGGATTTACTGCTTCTCTGCATATTGGTGTTATTTTGTGTAAACAAGGTTAACACTCCTTTTAAATTAAATACACCACCTGGTGACTGAATGTGTGACCTTGGCAACCGTCTTTCACCTGGTCTCCAGAAAGGGTGGGTACTCTAGCTGTGCCATCAGCCTTTCCGACTCGCTATCTTTCCTTAATGYGTTGTCCCACAGAAGTATATAGTGCTGTGCAATGTAGTGCAATTTTGTGCTGCTCCCACCTCCAAATGCACATGACATTCAGGAATAGGAAGCTATTACTTCTGAGAGAGTGTGTTAGTCTTCCTTAACCTTGTGCTTGGCATATTATTCTTCTCCCCTTTGAACCTGCCATTTCCCACCTGCTTTCCCCCAAATCGTTCTACTTAATCAAAATGAATCTGATGTTCCTTAGTTTTGTATGTTTTGCTTGCTTCYGCGGGGAAGTTTCCTCCTGCCCCCTCAGGAAAGAATACGTAGACTCAGACAGATCTTCACCACTACTTTCCAAGTGGTAATTTGGAAAATAAGCCTTCTTAAACTTGCCAAAAAAGTCTAAACTTTTTCTCTTCTACTGCACCGTCTTTCAAATAGGTTCGGCTAAGATGTTTCTAGAGTGGCTGATTCTGCCACTTTTGATATCTGTACAGGTGCCTCTTTGCCAAGGCTGAAGTGATTCATCATGGTATTTTAAAAATGAAGAAAATCCTGTACTGRGTAAAAAAATCTGAATTTTATGCATTGGAATTGGGAATCTACAGCTAACCAATAGTAACTATGTGGTTAAGAGAACCTCTTGAGGACCTCAATCAAACCTGCAATGTTTACTTCAGGTGACAGAGAGCTCTGTTGGATCTTGGCAGACTGTATGTAAAGCCTACTGATTCTGTGAATGAAATGTATATTGGAGTTTGTAAACTCTGCAGGAGAAGAGAGACCCTCTGGGTCCAGTATAAATTTAATGGGACTGCAAAGAACACTCGAGGCTGAAAACCCCACTGGTGTTACAGAGCCTGTAAGGTCTGCAGCTCTCCCATTTTGGAGTCACCTCAATCCATCTGTCAGTGGGTCTCTCAGAGCCAGCAGAATTTTGGAGTTTGGAAGGACCAGAAGGTGCTACTAGGTTCCCTTGTGGTGACACTGAGGCTCTCTTGAAGCTGATTCCAAGGTACATCAGTGCATATTCTTGGAAAGGACCTATATTGTTTCAATTAACGTAGCTTATCTCATAGTCCGACTTTGTGTTATCGAGCATATACCTTTCAACTGTCCAGGTTAAATGGAGATACGTGACTTTGTTCTAAGGGTTACATCAACACTGGTGCTTACTTAGTTGTGGGTAGATCAGGATGTATTCATTCTTCTTTCATTCTTCTCATGATCCCTGGAGGATGGCCACTCCTATTTGAATTTATGTTGAGTGTTGGACCTCAGGGATATCCTTTGACAGTAAAATTGCCAAACTGGCTGAAAGAAAAGTATTTCTCTTTATTAGTTTTACATGTGCCACTTTCAGTCTTGTTCTTGTGCAATGAGAAATTGGAATTTGGACTGTTTATTTTTTCCCTGGAAACTTTACAGAGAGATGTTAATAATTTTAAACAAACATTTTAATATTTAGATAAGAACACTCAGTTGGATCCTGAAAATATAGATGATGGGAAGTAGTCTGAGAGACTTTATTTAGACTAAAAGTGATAAGACATTGTTAAAATTATCCAGATGGATAAGTACAAAATATGTAAAATAATAATGCTATAAATACGTGGTCTAAATACAGCCCTTCTTCCGAAGAATTTTTAGAAAGAATTCCCTTATTCAATAACTAACTTGCTTATGTTTTATATTAAAAAAAATGCTGCTAATTTAGAGGTGGATACTGTAAATTTTAGAGCATGGATGTTGTCCACTTTGTTGGCAGAATGCCTTTTTCTAGGCAAAGGCTAATACTGCGCTGAGAAAAGTGATAGAGTGTTAAGTAAGTAGCAAAAAGCGGAGTTTCTGCAGAGGGCTGTCACATTTGTTGTACAGATAAGGCTAGTCTAATTAAACTATTATTACAAAGCTCCCAGATTCCCCYGCTCTTCGTTTGCTCTTAGCTGGAGTTTGGATTTGGTACTCCAAGAAAAGGCAGCTTCTTTGAACTGTTTCCTTTTTGTGTTTCAAGGATTGTTCTCATCTGCTCTATAAAGAGCCCCTGTTATCTGCAAGCGAGTGCAGTAGCATCTCTTCTGGCTGGACCATGCAGTGACTGACATAGGAGCGGTGAACGATAGCTCRTATCCATTTGCTCTCTCCTGTCTGATTTCTCTCATGTAAAGACCTTTCTATATAGCCTTATAGAACTGAATTCTTTCTAATTGCCTCCTTTTAATGAGGAGTATCTCCAGGTTTGTGATAAGCTTCTGCTGTCCTTTTCTTGCTTCTAGAAGATGTTTACTAAAGGACTCGCCAYTTGCTTCTCTGACAGCTGGAACCCAAACCAGTTGTGTAAATCAGAAAGTTTGGGGACTTTTTAGAGAAACAGAAAGCTTGTAAGGCCACACTGAATTTGGCCAGGTGACACAACTTCCCAGAACCCTTTTCCCTGACAGTGACCTGTGCCACAACCTGCAGAAAAAATTCTGTATCAGTCAGCTGGGATGTAACTTGCCTACATGAAAAGTTTCTTCTACAGATCTACCTATTTGTRTTTGGCCTGTATTATGTGCACCTGAACTGATAAATATACACATGAATTTGGCTCCTTAGGATACAAAGCGGATATCAAACATTATGTATAGAGTTATGTCTGTATCGTAGGCAGGACAATTAGTACTGCAGAATATGGGATATGATGCTCTTTATAAGTGCACCAGAGAAGTAAACAAGTGAGAGAGAAGAGTTATTTAAATTAGTAAACAGTACGGCACAAGAACAAATGAGATAAACTGACCATGAATAAATCTAAGTTAGAAGAAGAATTCTAATCAGTGAAAGACTGACACTCTTAAACAGTCTTCTAATAGGTGCAGTGAAGGCAAATAATGAAACTAGTTTTAAYGTGGAGCTCAGTGCATTTATAAATGGGATTATACAATGTAGTTGCGTAGCAGAGAGCTGGGTTAGATGACCTTGGAAGTTTTTTTCAGTCTTATGCCATATTATTCCTCCTAATTACTGTCTGGCACTACCCTTCAGCAGAATCGTCTTTCCATTATAGATAACCTTCCTAAACTTCAAAATATTCAGATTGAAATTTTCCATTTCAGGCTTGGAAATGGACATTTTTTTTCCTCTTGAAATTCTTTAGAATGAAATGGTCCAGGCACGTCTTAAAACATTACAGGAAAACATGCTGTTCTGCTCATACATTATAGACCAGTGGAGAAGATTTAGTGCTTCCATCTCTAGAGAGTGGAAATGAAACTTGGCAGGGTAGCTGCCTTTGTACTTACGCTGTGCAGTTTGCTGCCCTGCAGAAAATTTGCCCCAATTTTCATCCAGTTTCTAAGCTTCTGAAAAAAAGTCTTTCACGCATAGTCAGGAGAAACTTGTTGGATTCTGGTAGCCAAATTTCAAGATACCACACRCACTGAATATCCGCCAGCCTCTTATGTATGTATAACCAGATTGCGTACTTACTATGACCAAGAAGAGTGTGAGCATTTTCCCTTCCAGGATAGGAGGGACTGAGCTGCGCTTCAGCTGAAATTTACTCCTCTTCTTTGCTGAGAACTGCTGTGATGCCAGAACTGAGAGCAGAGATAATTTTCTTGCCTCTTAATTCTTCCCAGCTGCAGCTCATGCTGTGTGAAGGACAATGAGGAATGTACACCCATAATTTTGACATCTCCTARTTTTATCTTGGAACCATCAGAACTGAGTCAGGAAGGGACCTCTGGAGATTATCTAGTCCTTTTCTCTGCTAAGGTAGGATAAGCAATGATCTGGAAAAAGCTTATCTGTTCTTAACAGCCTCCAGTGCCTGAGGTCTGTAAGTGGTCTATTCTAGCACTGAACTATACTTAATTTCCTAAAATGTTTCTTGATATCTACCYTAAATCTTGTTAGCTGCAATTTAAGCACCCTACATTTCCCTTTTGCAAGAGTGGATATGAAGAACAGTTTGTTCCTTTCACCCTTAAATCTAGTTTTTATATTTTTGAAACCTGCTGTCATTTCTTCTTTTTTTCTTTTCTTGAGAGTGTAGTCAGTTTTTCCACGTTTGTCTTGTTTCCTGGACCTCTTGTCTCTTTTGCTGTTGTCCAGGGGACTCTTTCTATTTGGTGCAAATCTTTCCTGGATTAAAGTATAAAAAATAGACCACAGTCTTCTAGCTGATACCTTGCTAACAAGAGGATTATGTCAGGTGTTCATCATTCCAATAGGACTTTAGCCTTCTCTTGCAATATCCTAACATGGTTGACTCAGGTTTAACCTATCACCAACAGTAACTCCTGGATCCTCTTCTGAAGAAATACTGCTTGTCTTTCTAGCAGAATGTGGAACTTTACATTAGCCCCTCTGGAACTAAAGCTGAGTTTATTTAAGACCATTCCTCCAAATAACCAAGATCATTTTGTATTTAATCTTAGCCTCCAAATTGTTTGCAAGTCTTACTGGTGTGATATTCTCTTCTAGTTGGATCAATCTATTTCATTAAAAAAGTTATTTGTGAAGTTTTGGGGACTTGGCAAGCATTATGAACACAATATAAAATTGCAAAAGATTTGTTGATACTTGTAAACAAGCAAATAAACATGGTCACTGAAGTCCCTGATGCTGGAAATTCATAAACTTTCTCACACGCCCAGACACGTACACATAGCACTTGGCAAAAGGATGGCAAAGTGACTTTTAAACATACACAGAGCGTGTTGGAATCACAACAGTGCTTCTCTCTTTCAGCTTTTCTTATCTTCTCTGCTTCTCTGCAGTGGAATCATGCCAGTTAGCAAGGCTTGGGAAAACAAGAAAACTGGAATAAAATCTAGTGGGTCTCGTGGGATTTCTTGTCATGTATTGTGTTTCAGTTTCACTCCCTCTTCCTCTTTCCTTACTTCTTCAGGCCTTATGTTACTTGATGTGCATATGTATCTATATGTGTGTGTCCATGCCAGCTAGATGCCAGCAGAAGCCAAATAAAAAATTGTTAATTTAATCATTCTTTCACTGTCTGTGTTCCTCTCTGAAGTTCCTATTGTTTCTGATAGTTCTGTTGCCGTGAGGTCTGGATTTTTGCCAGCTGGGTGCCAAAAGCCAGTGAAAATAAATAGATACATACTAGGGATTGTAGAGATTAAAATACCTACCATTCTGAATTACCCAGGGGTAATTTAGAAATACCAGTTTGTTAAAGGTGCCTGAGCCACTTTTATTATACACAGGGTTACTGATCAGTGAGCCAAAGGAGAGATACCCTTTTAAATCTTTAGCTGACAGTATATGTCTCTCTTTGTCACCTCTTTTTTGAAAAGATGGAGTTGGGAAAAACAGTGTGACTCACCAAAGAGAAAAAAAAATCAGAAGTAGGTAATTAATACCTCTTTTCCTTGSAAACAAGTGGTTACCTTTCTTAAAAAGCAAATAAACAGAACTCCCTTACCCGCCAAAAGCAGCAACTTTTGCCTTGAAGTTGGACTATAGGATCTTGTACTTGTACTTATACTGTGCATACTTATTGGCAGGTTGACCACATGTCTCAGTGAGACCTTGAATAAGCACTCTCTCTCTTCCATATCCCTGGGCAAAACCAATATTCTGGAGCTAAGATTTTGTACTTTACTATAAGATAGTTGAGTGGATTTTGCTTTAATAAGATTAAAGCATGCTTTTATCTGATCCAGGTATTGTGTGAAGAGAAGAGACAAAAAAAGTTATAGGAAAGAAGGTAGATTGAAAGTAAGGAATTAGTAAACAGACACTGGRAGTTAGCCAACAAATGTGTTGGACTAAAATTAAAATACATATTGATGACAAAAAAGTGGACTCCTGAGAAGGAAGTTTATCCCCTGATGAAGCTAAGGAGTGCTGTGGAAACCTCCGTTACTAGAAGCTGACACACCACCACAAAAGGAGACATACAGCATCATCTTGCCCTGGGCAAGAGAGGGACTTCATGACTAAATGGATTTTTAATTTCTTAATTCTATCACTCCTTTCTCTGCTGCTTATTAGTAAGTTCCTTTCAAATATTTCTCCTACAGAAAAATGTTTCCAAGACATCCTTGTGAAGAGTAATGGTTAGCCTAATCAGATTCTCCTTTGTATTTCTTAGGAGGACCACAGGTTCCCAAGGATTATATGGCGAGAGCAGAGTAGCAGAACAATGGCCAAGTTTGAGATCAGATGCTTCCTCTATTGTTTCCAAAGCAAACAGTTATCAGAAGCATGCTGTTCTCAGCATTAGAGCTCTGTAGAAAGACCTTATTACACTAAGTATACTTCAGGAGATATAGAAGCAGATCAATATGTGGCTAAGTGTTTTAGCCTTACTTTTATTATGTTTGACAGTGATGACAACTTTGTGTGTATGTCCCATATAAGATGACTAATGCATGTACATGTGTGAAGCCCCTGCACAAACCATTTTTCCCATAAATTTTTAGGGGAAGAGCAAGTTCCCTGAGAACAGCTCGGAATATGGATTGGATCTGAAAAAGAGAAAGAATCAAACAAACCCCAAACTAATTTCAGGTTTTATGAGAAGTTCCAATGGCAYGAAGTCTGAAAACATCTAACACAAGTGGTTTCAATCCAGAATGATTTCCAGGAAATGCTTGTCTGGAGTTGTTCTACAAAATGTGTCATCAGGACATTTCCTGTGTTCCTGATATGAAGTAGGGGGAAGAACAATGCAAGGCAAAGTGAGAAAGTAAGGAAAGGAGACAAAAACTTTTTGTGTGAGTTGACGGTTTTCTCTTGGGTGAAGATTCCCTCCAACACACCAGAAGTGAACCAACTGACATAAGACATTTTTTGTACATAGCTCAGTCTCTGTAGTAGGACAGCAGCCAGATGAGGGGTTTAAAGAAGAGTTATGGTGGTTATAAAGAGGGAAAAAATTTGCAAACACTGATAATAATACTCCTACACAGGAAGGTTTGAGCCAGTCACACTACTCCCCCCCTTCTCCAGTGAGATTCAGAGTTACATAGGAACAGGAGATTGTTTTGGCTGGGATTAGATAGCACAGATGGTACCAAAATGTGTAACACCTACCACAAGTTCTTCAGTTTCGTATCATCTGCACAACAGTTTTTCTTGGCCTTTTAACAGATCATTGAATGGAAGAAGAGGAGAAAAAGACATGGGACAATTGCTGGAAATGTGCAGCATGTACTGGTTTATTTTATCTTTTGTGGAATCTATATAGGAGCATGTAGACAGGCTCATATAAAATCTTGCATGTATCTCCTTTGAGAGGGTGTGAAACTTCACTTGGCTCTTCTCATTTGAGAATCCCCAAAACTTGGCAAGTACATCTCCCAGTGCGTTTGAGAATTACGTCAATAGTCATTTTGCAGATATATGCAGTGAAGTAAGGAATTTTAACCAGTTTTCCCAGAATCGCCAAAGGAGTTCGTAGTATAAGCTGCTCTCATCTCCATGGAGCTTCTCAGGAATTCCATGTACTTGATTTTGTGCTCTGACATAAATAGCACCAATATTTCATTTTCTTCTCTAACTTTGTAGGCTTTCTATGTGATCTTCAGTAAGACTTTCTTCTTCCTGCCTTAATTTTTCAAATATATGCTATTGTAGCAATTCATCTACAGCAAAAGAATATTTTACAATATAGGAATATTTTACTACTCATTTGAATATCATGCTTTATTCAAGTCCTCTAGTTGTTACCTGCCCGTGCAAAAGATACTAAACTTTTGCTCTTTTAATAGGATTTCCAGAGGTCTAGAAGAAAGCAAATACAAAGAGGTACAAAATATACCTCTTTCTTAGAGAGAAACACAAAATTTGTAAACACAAGCACCAGGGTACCAGTGTGATGGGCATATTAGAAATAATAAGACTTCCAAGTTGGGATTCTCCAGGTTGCCTATTTGATTTGATTGCAGTAGACATGCAACAATCCTAGATAGCTTTGAAATATTCATTATAATGTTATTTGGTTTAACAATTATGCTGAGAGCGTGGCGAGTTCTCTGAGAACTAACTAGGAAGAGCTGATGGCCTAAATCCTCTAACTTTAAATACTCAGCCAGACTATTTAAAGCATTTGAGGCATTTTTTTCCCCTCACTAATGAGAGATCTTGTGCTGCACAGAGTAAAGGAAGGAACTGAGGCTACAGATGAGCTGGAGAACTAGTTGCCTTAGGACTTGTAAGGTGGCTAATGTTCGAGGAAGGATTCCTCTGACCACATTGACAGTGGAATCCCTATAGAGATACCCAGTGAGCAACGTGGATGTCGCTACACTGCCTTTGGTGTAGTTCCACTGCGGAAGGACAAGGGCTGCTGGCTCACTCTCGCATGGACCTCTGAAGAGCTTGCATTTAGGATAAAAATGAAACTTTAGCCTTGGAGATGTTTCAGTGCAAAGGGAATAYGCATTTTGCAATGTATCAGGAATCTAGAGTTTAGCAGTGAGGCAAATGCAAGGTGCAATTCAAAATCATCATATCGCTTGCTGTAAATATTGTTTTCATAAAGCCAGCCTGCTCATATTCTCAAATGACCCMTCTGATTATTTCGGCAGCTACGGGACTCCCGAATCACACCTGCTTGAACCTGAGGGATCAGACGTTTGGCTGTTCAAATAGCACCAAATGGCTCAGCCAGCCGCATTTGCCAAACCTCTTTGGAGCAGAATTGATTTAAAAGCAACAGAACAACAACAACAACAACAACAACAAAAAACACTCAGAAAAATCACTCGGGCCCCAAAATAGACATCATCGAGTCTCCTCCTTTTGTGACTGTGCTTCTGAAAATCAGACACGTCAAAGCTTTTGTAGCTGGGGGCTTGAAACTCTCTTTTGTGGAAGCCCCG
Source organism: Rhea americana (assembly GCF_003343005.1). Taxonomy (NCBI): domain Eukaryota; kingdom Metazoa; phylum Chordata; class Aves; order Rheiformes; family Rheidae; genus Rhea; species Rhea americana. The sequence goes on from NW_028186401.1 coordinate 2,736,829, forward strand.
GCGCGCTGTAATTGGCTGAGTGCTGCTCCGGGGCCCAGAGGTGACCTTTCGCGCTCGGCCCTAAAAGGACGCTATAGAGGGAGAGGTGGCGTAATCTGGGTTAAAGGCTTCTTACTAACATGTTGAGAGCTTGTTTCACACACACACAAACAGTAGCGCCAAAGCCCCGGCCCGATGATAACTTAGCACTTTAGCATGGTTGCTCTTGAGACAGCCCTCTGCTGCGAGAAGAAAGAAGGGCCCCTTAGTTGAAATGCAGGACTGAAACTCTTCATAACCRTGAGGCAACTGTTATGAGGGGGGAAAAAGAAAGTTAAAAGAGAGCGGAACAAAAGGGGCTATCCGTGTTGCAAGGCGCTGGTTCTAGACCTGAGAAACTCCTCTCCCCTAATCTTTTCATTATTTCTTTTTTCTTTGTATCAATCTCTCMTCTTTCTGGGCAAGCATTTTCAGCGCCATTGAAAAGATCCCTCTGGATCTGCCTTTTTCATGATTTCTTCATACGCAGAGGAAAAAGATGAACTTTGATGCTTATTTGGTTAAGAAGTGAAAAGAGGAATGGGATGTTTCTAGGGTTAGGGAATTAGACAGAGGGAGACTACATGTAGCTTAAACAGTACAAACACTCTAAAAGTTGCTGCGTTGTTGTATTTAGCCTGTAGGAACAGAGGAGGACCTGATGTGCTTGTTTAGGATGTGCACAGCCCTGAGACTTTTACATTTCACTTGAGCAGGACAGAAATCCCGGCCAGCTATTTCAAGTCACTGGCAAAGGTGAAGGTCCTAGTCCCTGAATGCATCATGGTGCTGGGGCTTGCACCAACCTCCCCGAGTGCCGGTCACGTGCCCTGGGCTGGCTGGTCACGGGGATGACGCCTGGCATCTCAGTAGTCCTCTCACCTCTCTGCTTTTGAATACTTATTTCAGCATTGGTTAATGTTTGTAACTGTTTTCCTGTAAATGGAAGAATACAGGTAGGAACTTTTAACCCTGCTATTTTGTCCATTTTTATTATCGTGACACCTGTGGTTGCTCTTGCCTGTCCTTGCTGCCCGTTTCCCAGCTATTCCCTTTCCTACATTACATATATCTGCTGCAGCTTACCACTTCACAATTCATTTTCCACCTTATTCCATTTCTAGGTTTTCTGTTCCATTTGTACTGATTTTATTTCTTGCAAATTCCCACATAATCAACAGTTACTTTTATTTCCTATTCCAAGTGATGACTGTGTTACTATTATAGTTAGCAAATTGTTACACACTCTTAGTGATTCCAGTTAGAAAAAATAAAGGATATAGGAATTACTTTAGTTTGGTTTCTTATCTACTTATATTCCATATGATCTACACAAAGTGAAATGTGATGATAAAGTTCTGTGCTTATCACAATATTAGAATCTCTCAGGATTTTATTTTGGTTAACAAAAACCAAAACCAAAAATGCCAAGGAGCCCCGAAGCCAATGCAGGAAGCTTGGATTGACTCTGGAAGCTATGGTGCCTTATGGACTATAACAGCGCTCCTTTGCTTCATGACATAGTGCTTTAGGTAGTGCAAAGTGCCTGAACTCTTATCCTCTTTAGTGTTTCTGTTAGCTTATAGTGTTAGTTAAAAGCTCTTTGTATCCTCTGCAGAAGAATTAAGCTTTGCTAGCCATCTCTGTATTTCTGATGGTGGTGATTCATGTTTCCAGTCTTATTAATTACAGTTTTGATACTTTTTAACTTCAAAATCTTTCACATCTGGCAGCTAAATTAAAACATTCTTTTCCAGAAGGAAGCTGCAATGGCAAAATGAAGATTGAAATCACCAGATAAGTTTGTTTTGCCACAAAACGGCCCCAGCAGTTGTTATCAAGGCTGGTGGATCAGCCCTGAAGAGGACCGACAAAACATCTCRCCACTCGGTTGTGAAGCCTGACTCTCAGCAAAGCAAGTTCAGCACTGTTTAAGGTTAGTCCCTTGAGGGTTAAAACAGGACCTTTTTGCCTTTGGAGAYCTAGCTTTAAGTTACATTAATTTATAAGAAATAATTCATTTGATGAGTTCATYATAGGCTATGATGGGCATATTTTTTCACAGCACAAAATCACTGCACAATACAGCATGATTGACAGCTGGTTCCTAGGAGAGGCCCATGGCTGCGGCAGGAAGGGTTGCAGCTGTTGAGATGGAGTGTCATTGGTAGTCAAGCGAGGGGTTCTTGCCTGCAATGGCCCTTTGAACCACACGGGGCAGTTGTTAGTGATCTAGATCCCTCACTTTGAGGAATGCCCAATTCTTTGCTACACACCTACAATTTGGGAAATAAATTACTTTACTCCTGATAGATAAGCTACTTTACATATAGGAGCAATTTGGTATTCAAAATGTATTTAGAGATACGTCTGAAAAAAGCAATTGAAGAACTGCATGGAGAAATATGATCATTAAAAAAAAAAAAAGAGACAAGAAACTGCAAATTTTATTTCTAAACCCTTCCACCAGGAAAGGTTAGAAAATTTAGGGAAATGAGCCGCAGCTGACATGCCTGACAAATAACTCTCATGGAATCTATAAAGTGAGTTTATTTGTGCCATCTTTTACAGGAAGGGCTGTGCATGAGTTTTGTAGCATTGCCACTGGGGTTGCTGAAACACCCGTCTGGTGATCAACGTTTTGGATGCTCATGAATAACCGGAATATGAGCACCTTAAGCACAAATTCAACAAAGGTTTTTTCAAGTTCATCATCACATATGAGATTGCATCATTCATAGTGGCATTTATAGCCATCAGTACTATACAACCCATGGTAACAGATGACATTGCATGCTGAAAGAGGCCGTGAAAGGTCTTTCATACTGTTTCCTGCTCCTAATGACAGCTTTTACTGCCAGTTAGGACAGAATCCAAACACATGAAGTCATGATGACTGTAGGTGTTGATTTGGATATGAAAAGTATAACTTAGCTTACGCAGCACTGATTACCAGCGACACATTTTTCAATGCACGTGTTGTGTGCAGAATACTAGAGAATACAATAGGTAAAGTGGCAGAGAGAATGGGCATAGGACAGGGTGATACCCTTTTAGCAAGCAATTTGACGTACACAGTTATTTTGTATTAAAGATGTTACATGCACATGTGCATGGACAGACCCTCATGTAATCATTTGGACCTCATTGCCCCTAGATTCTATCTGAATTTGCTATAAGAGAACAGATATATCTGTAAGTCTAACTAGTAGGTTTCTAAGCTAGATGGGAATGACATTTTTGCCTCCTTGTATAAGTGATTTTGTTTGTGTGCGTATATTCTACATATGTATTTCCGTGTTTAGCCGAARTTTGCATGTCTGTAGAAAGCTCATGAATATTTTGCAGCTTTTGTTCATGAATTCATTTATGAGTTTTAAAAATAGTGATAATTTGAAAAAAATAGTACGTTTGAAAAGGAATACCAGTTTACCTAGGAATGACCTCTTTCTCAAGTTTTTTTTTTTGGGGGAGTTTGGATGTGTTTTCCTGCACAGTCTATGAAACCGTTTACAGGTATATTCACTTTTACCGAGCCTTAGACATTAAAAGTACAAAGGTGAATGTCTATGTATATATATATATACCCACTATATATAGTTACCTCTTTTTCAACCTATAGCTAACAGGGGGCCTTTGACTGACCTGAAACATGATCTCTGCAAGGCGAATCTGTTGGTCAGTGCAAATCTCAGGCAGGGGTGTACTGAATGGGTCCTGCATTGCCTGGGGGTTTGCTGCTCTCCAGGCCTTGCCCAGCGTTGATAGCTCATGGCTGGGCGGTCTTACATTCCTTTTTGGAGTATAAAATGTATGTGTGCGTGTGTAATAAGTAATATAAAGTAATCCCCTTCCGATGACAGAAGCTTCAAGTGGTTACAAGTAGCAGACCTGTTTTCAGATGCCTGAGGTAACTGTCTATAAGGTGTGAGGTAAAGAAATAATTAATTACACTTACTGGTTAAAATGTGGGAAGTGATATATGATAGCATGCTTTTATTGCAAGTGCTTTGATTCAACACGAGGCAGGGTTTTTGCTGAAAGAACTGTCAAGACATAGAGTATTTTTCTGCAAAGGCTGAATTTAAGTAATCATCCAGTGCAATTTTACCCATATCAGATGTACACAACTATAATGCATGGGGGAGGGGGAGGGAAAAAAAAGTGAAAGATGGAAACAGAAGAGGAAGAAACATCCCCTAAATTCTGAATGTGCAGTTCTGCTGAGTAACCACATTCGTAACAGAGGGGAAGTGATTTACTCTGACAACACAAGACTACTAATTTTCCTGAATTAACAGCACTGCTAGTGGTGGGTGGAGAGGAAGAGAAAAAACCTGAGATGCTATGGACACTCTCAAGATTATTAGTTACCAGGTGGTTTCAAAGATGTAGTGTCCTACAGTATCACAAAAATTTTGGTAGCATCTTTCGTGTGTGTTTCTTAAGCAACTAAATAGCACCAGCAGAACATTTAATAAACTGACCAGTATGTATTTATATTCTAAAGCTAAAACAGGCTTACACTGTATATACAGTGGTAAGAAACAAGTTAGAAGATCTATTTGGATTCCTTCTTCACTGTAAAACAGAGAGCATTTCTCTAAGGATCTTTAATTTAAACTTTTTATTCCTCACATTTGGAAAGACATGAATCTAAGATTATTCTCTACTGAAAAGATTAATATTTTCAATGCAAACTTTGGAATCCACTTTGGACAGCCCAGAGCTTCCAGCTGTTGTTTATGCTATTAGTTAGAAAATACCAGTGCCATTCTCTTAAAACAAAATTAATAAAAAAAGCCTTATTGAGTTAATTTTGTGGAATTATGTTAATAAGGACAATTTGCACCATGCAGGTTTACTCTGTGGTTTGTGGTGAGTTTGTAGAGGTTTTGTGAGCAAACCCAAATGTGGTGACAGCAAAACCTTTCCAAAGCACAGGCTTTTATGCCCTAAGCACAGAATTTCCTTTTGTGGTCATGTGTGACGTGGTTTTTGGATAATAAATATCTGTAATAAGGTTTCCTTAGGTTGGCTCAAAGAGCCTGTGCCTCTGTTTTTAATGGCTGTATTTGGGGTAGCTTAGGTTACCTATATTTTCTTAGAATTTGAGCACTTCTTACAGACAGCATTTAATTACCTGGAGGCTGATCCAGAGATGTATTGCTTGCTCACCACTTCAGACCACTAGTGTTAACAATATACCTCTGTATTACTTTGCCTAGCCATTAGGACATACTTTTATCCAGCGGAGACATTTGAGAGAGGTAGCTGAAGGCCAAATTAGCTTCAGGTGGTTTGATGGCCCATTGCACGTGCAGTTAAGAGCAATTCTGAGCTTCCCTAATCTTTCCCTGCCAGTAACAGAAGTCCCTTAAAGGACTGCGAGGGGATGGAGCTGCTTTCCTTAGACGGCAGCAGGACGGGAGCAGAGGAAGGCTGGGAACGCCGCCTCCAGCATTCAGATATTCTGCACCAGGAGCATATGTGCAGCAGAAGTTTTCCAACTTCGTACTTCATAATTTCATTCTCCTCAAATCTAAACTGGTGAAAGAATAACTATCCCCCTTGTGAGTCTAAACTGATACTATTTTTGTGGTGGAAGGGAGGGCAGAGGAAAGAATCATGTTTGCTATAGAAACTGGTTTCTATTCATACATAATAAAAAAGCAGATGAGGTACTTAATTAAAAAAAAATAAAACCAGAAGAGGAACCATCCTGTTGCCAAATACAAACCCACTAAAAAAACCCCAACAAAAAGCCCAACGACCGAAAAAACATGTCTTTTGTGAGGGGGTCTTTGTAACAAATCAGTAAAAGTCGATTCCTGTAATGAATTAAAATATTCCAAAAGCTTAAAGCTTCTATCACAGTTGACCTTTAAGGCATGTAGCAGCAAAGAAGTTAATACACTTTGCACATGTTGCAGAGCAACAGGTGGTAGAAAAACCCATACGAGCTCCTTGCATTCCTTACTTTTCAAACTGGTGGCCCCTGGTATTCTGGGATTTACACTACCTCCCCCAGGCTCTGACTGACAAGCTAATCGGTGTGCTGGGAAGCCCTAAGCTATTGATTCCACTGTAACAGAACACCTCCCAGTCAATGAAACTGCAATGAAATGCTTCAACAACGAAGAAAGGGAGGCATTAGACTGTTGAGCAACTGGAAGAAATTTGCTTGTAGGTAGTGCGGCAGAAATGAAAAGGCTCTCGGGGGCACAAGCTTGAAAAGCCAGGTTATTAAAAAAGCCACAAAGCTGGAGTCTGGCTGAGTGGAGAAAAATAGTTATGGCTCAGTTAGGCGTATCTAAAAGGAGGAGGGAGGGGAACGCAGCTTTCAAAATTGCGTTAATCCCCCATGTACTTAATTTCTTTTCTTTTATGGCAGCTTGTAGTGTAGCAACAAGTATTCAAGCAGTTAATAATTTTAAACAGTTTAGCTTTCCGTAGGCAATATATCTTTAGTCTTAATTAAAATTTTATTTTAGTAGGAGGAAAATATTAAAATGACATTCTGATCATCCTCTAAGATGGAAAATATATGATAATATGAATATTTTATTAGACAAACTATTATTAAACAGTTGGTGCAAAATCTCAGCCACTGCTTAGCTGGGTTGCTTTGAAATGCAGGTCACTATTTCTTAATAATGGCCCAACAGCCTTCCGCTCGTAATAATAACCACTGACACATGAATTGCAAACACAAAGGAGCCCTAATATCTGGTCGTGCAATCCTAGTATCCTGCAAGCAGAATTGTGCTTCCCCTGTAGACGGTTCCTTCTTTTGGGTAAAAAGCACCTTTTTATTTTTGTGGATGCCACAAAACAGCAAAGTTTGCCACCCAATAAGGAGGTCACAGTGCTTCGTCTCGTTGTGTAGCCTGATGCTGTTATTTAGGCCTGTGTCACCTCCAGCCTGTAAAGCTATCTCCACAAAGCTAGCCTGGAAAGGTAGCTGTAACCTGGCTGCGAGCGCAAAAAATAGCTGCCCACTTTGTGGGCGATGCTTCTGTCGTGGAGAGAAGGTCACCTGGACTCAGTTCTGCCCAGACCTGTGTCTATACTGAGCTGGATTAAGAGAGGCACGCTCTTTGGCTCAGGCTCTCGGCAGGAACGGGTTTCGGAAGGTGAACCAGCTTGGCCGTTTTAATTTTGGTGGGAGTCAGAGGTGAGCTGTCAAGGCAAACCTCTGAGTGTGGAATTTGCATCTCCCCTTAATTCCAGCGCCTGAGTTTGCTGACCTTCAGGCAATGCGCAATCCTATCTATTTACTCAGTCTTTTCCTGAGTAAGCTGTCAGTTTTTCTTTTGGAAAGTTCTCCACTCTCTACCCCTCCCTCCCTGTATGGGACTCTAAATATAATAAAAAATGTGTAGGCCTTGATTGCACACGAGGCAAAGCTGTTACGCGCTTAGGCAGCCAGATTAATTTTTCAGTGACAGTAAAATGGCTGACATTGTACATAAAATTCAAGAGGCAAAACTGGCCTTTTTGGAAATTTCCCATCCCATCAATTACCACCTGCTGTAGGTTCAGGAGTTTGCCTTGAACAGACAACAAAGATGGCTTTTCTGTACTCTTTCTTTTGTTGAGGATGGTGGTGTCATCTATCTGAGTCTATATATGAATATAAATGTATACACAAGCTGTCCTGACATAAGGGACTACTCTGCGTATAGAGGGGACAAGGAATGGTAGAGGTTAGGCTTAATTTGCTTAGTCTCTGAGACATACGCAGCCCGTTCTGCYGCCTTTGCTCACCTTGAGCTATACTTAGTTAGCAATCCCATGGCTGCAATCGGCAGAACAGGATTAACGATGCCCAGTCAGCTCCACATTCATTATAACAAAGAGAATATTCACAAATTAAGAAAAGAATCAAGGAGGCAGAGAAAGCATCAAAAGAAAACAGCTCTAAAAACTTAAAATCGCAGAAGCCCAACTCTTACCCTTCCTGAAGCCAGTCAGAATGTTGACTTTGATTTTAGCTTGACCTTTATCTAAAAAAGGCCTCTTTTACTAAAAAGAAAAAATCTGGCTGCTGAAGAGTGGTGTGTACACAAATAATAACTCTTTCCTAAAGCAGACCCATATCTGTGTGCCTTAATCTTGTTCTTGTCCTTGGACAAAATTCTGCTGAGGTTGATGGACACTCATCAAAAACTTGGATTTGTGATGGCAATATTAACTAAGTTGAATCCAGAAATATGCAGCTTAACACAGAGGAGTCCTGTTTTACATTTGTGTAGTCTAGGCTGAACTCTTTTGGACTTTCCACTCATCAAAATGAAATGCCCCTGCCATGAAATGTATATGAGGCATATACAGCTCAAGTGAATAGCAGGCCAACAGCTGTACATCCAACTAATAAATTCCCTGAATACCATGTTATCGATGTTTGGGATGTTCTGCTAGCCCCAGATATTCCTACTCATAAAAGCATTATGGAAAGCTATTTTTCTAGGTCACTTGTTCTTTTTGGTCTGATACATCTTCAAACTTTAGTGACTTGCATGGTTATCTGATGATGTGAAAATACATTGAACAATATAATGTGTCCATTTTAAATGTAAGAATTTTGCAGATTTTTAGAGTATTTTTATTTTATTATCCTGGGAATATTACCTATGAGAAAAGGCTAGATAGATTCCTTTTTTTTTCTTTTTTTTTTTTAAACCAATTAGAAACCACTGTTTTGCAAGCATTTTAGTTTTGTTTTTCCTGTAATGGTCTTTAATTCATGTTTTTCCTGAAGTCCAAGAAATTAAAACATTAAAAGCTTTGAGTCTTTTTCCAGTCTATAAACTATATGCTTGTGTAGTTTCTAAAACTGAACAAAACAGATCTCTTAGGTCTAGTTCACACCAAATGGTGATGTAAAATCTCTTTTCTTTCTGCTACTTCACTTTACTTTGATCATATTTTATGGATTATTATAAACAACCAGGGTAGAGGATGGAAGCCTGAAGAAGGGGAATTCTTTTCTACTATTCACACAGAGAAATAAAAAAATGATAATTTCTCAAAGATGATCTAAGTGATAAAGTTTGTAAATAATCAAAGATGTCTGGAACATTTTGGAGATTATAGTCAAATATATTTATTCCAGATCCATACTAATAAGCATGCAATTATTGACTGTTATTAGTGATAATGTAAAAACAACTAACAGTTTATTAAAAAAATAGAGGAGGTAAAAACCTCAGGGATTTAATACAAGTGGGTTTGATTCCTCTTCAATCAATGGGCTTTTAAACTTACTCTAGGCTTTAGATTAGCAGTGAAGTCAGTGCTGGCATGGCTTATAGTGGCTGTTAATGCAACACATGCCTATCATTTGCTGTTGACAGGCATTAATAAAAACCTAATCTGAGGAAATTATGAAAAACCTACATATTATGCAATCTGGTTTATGTTTTGGCATGTGGCAAGCATTGGTCTAATACAAAGGAAACCATCCTGTATAAACATTACTGCCATTGTTTCCACTGTAAGGGTATTTTTTTTTAAATATATTTGATCCTTTAATTGCCTCAAGACTCAGACAGGTTTGCCTTCTGGTACCAGACGTGTTACTTTAAATCTTTCTGTTATAGAAGCAGGCACCTTAAACAGCAGTTACTGATTCCAAGTCAGCAATAGAGAATTTCTACTTCTATATATCCCTTCTCTTCTGGATTCTGCTCCTCCTTCCCCCAAAACTGGCTTCCCTGGTGTGTTTCCAGAAGTCCCATTCCCTCAGACCCTGAGATCTTTTCCCAAACCTCTCCCTTATTTTTCTTCTCAGCTATGTATCCTCCTTTTCTTTGAAGAATGGAGCCTTTTTGCTAGCGTAATCAAGATGAACCTACCAGCACGCTAGTTTTGGCTTTAGCTTTCGCCTTTTTCTGTTGGTTGCTTCTCTGGTGTTGATGGTGATAATCCACGTTTGGTTGTGTGCRGTGACACCTTCTCCTGAGTTTATATGGAGCTGTGCAGAATTCATTGAATTTCCCTGACTTCCCACAGGCATGTTAAACCTTATTTACCAATTTCACCCTATGCAGAAAACATGCGCTATCTCTTAAGACATCATAAACTTTAGTTATACTTGCACTTTTGAGTRATTCTTCCTTTCTGGCTTGTTTGCCTGCTTGCTTTGTCTGTCTGTCTGTCTCTGTCCCTTTCTTAGGATTTTTTTTCTTAGTTTTTATAAGCTTTCTGATAAAGTAATACTATACTGATAAATTTTAGTCATTGGATGAAGTATTGTACTGCTAAGCTATTGTATGGCTCAACTCTTTAAAATATCCTAAATCATGAATGCACAAGGGAATTTTTAAAAAGACATGGAAGATGATCAATAATAAAAGGGTGAGAAAAGGGGGTAAACAAGTCTGTAGATATTCAGACCTGGAATGTGAGTGCTAGGAGCAGTCTTTGGATAAATTCAACCCAGATTTGGCCTGCAGCTCTGAGCCGGCAATTCCAGTATAAGAGCAGACCTCTACCCCGTGGTAAAGAGGTACAGAATAATGCCTCTTTGAATTAGTTTCAAAATGTTGCTGTGGTGCAGACGAATGGCTTCTAGATGCYGAAGTGCAGTGCACCAACATAATAGCATATTGTTAAGTCACACTGCCATTAAAGGATATAGTTATTAATCAAATTAAGTCAAAACACAAAGCAAGTACAAATTAGTATCAGATGACATGCCTCGCTGTGAACAGAGAAGAAGGAATGGAGGGAACCTGCCATTTTAAAAGAAAACAATCTTTCATAAAACTAAAACAGAAGGTGAGGGAGTACTGTACTACATAGTAACTGGCAGCTGGTATGTGCTATCTAGACAGTATTTGTCTTTTAATTCACATGACAGTCTTGGATCACTGCAGTGTAATTGGTATCTTTCAAAAGCTTGGGGTGAACAGTAAATAGTGTTTGTATTTGGCAATTTGGACATGGTTTACCAAGAGAGACAAAAGCATTTGAAACTGAAGGGATTTAAAATTTTATTATTTCTTCTGTCTTGGTACATATCTTTTCAGTGTAATTTTTTAGCTCAAGAAAGAATCTTAATTCTCAGTGAAAAAATGCTTCGGGGATGGGGGGATTTAAATTGCCACGTCATTAAATTCTGTAGAAGCCTGTCATTTGCAGGTTGTGAGGTTGGTCCAAATATTGTGATTTGTGCATGTTTGTGTAAATGAACTTTCACAATGAGTTTTTCACTAGTTTTTCACTTTCACTAGTTCTGTGCAACTCTGATAACTCATCAGATATGAGTGCATATATTTATCCGTAATTATATGGGTGCATGTGTGTGTTCCTAAGCAGCATATCAGCTTCAGATCCCCAAATTCTTTTAGTTACGATAAAACTTTGTGATTAGTTTATTGAAAATGGTGATACTTACAGTGCCTAGAGGTAGCATAATCACATTCAGAAGTGTTTTAGGATTAGGATTATGTATTATTATGTGCAATACTTGCAGTAGATTTAGTTCATTTGTGGATCATCAGAAGCAGATATAAAGTGGAAGCACAATTTTCTGCACAGGAGGAAAAGAGACCTCTTCCCTCTCTGTTTTGAAGCTGTCATGTCTGCTCAGGCATTAGATACATGACTATGATGGAATTCCTCTAACTTGAAAATGAGCCTAAATTTTGTTTACAGAAAGATTTGAATTTTTTGTTTGTAAGTGCTGGTTTGATTTGACTGGGAGGTGGCTTTGTGAGTTATCTGTCAACGTTCAGAGGGTGTTTACTTCATTAATGGTTCCTGAGTGTGAAAATTTGTTTCACTTCTGCTCTTGCTTCCTGAGTCTATGGTTTCCTCATCACTGTGACATTTCTGAACATGGCGCTAACATATTACTTCTGCAAAAGAGAATGTCATAGAATGGGATTACAACATTAAACAAAAGTCACAACAGCAAGGCAAGGAGTCTCAGGTGAATTGCTTAAACAGTGCTTGTTTGTATTAGCTCAAATGTTAATATAGGCTGCTCTCTGCCATTATGTATTTGTTATGGGTGACAACACCTGGAGAATATATCTTTCACAGCCAGACAAAGAACAAACATGGGCCTAACTCAATTCCTCACTAATAAATGCACAGAGATGTCACATGGTTTGTTATTCCTCTTCTTGTAAAGTATTTCTAAATTAAATGAAGGAGACCTGGAGGAACTGAAAGCAGGAATCTTCAGGAATATGAAAAAAAAATCCGGAAGAGGTATTTGTAAGTTATGATAACWATCCCACTGAGTTCAGTAGAATTATGATTATGTTGAGTTGCTAATGAATGGCAAATGAACTCCTTTTTAGTCGGGGTTTCTTGGTGATAACAATCTTATAGAGTATCTCAAGGCTATATGGGTATGTATCATGAGGAATACAAAGAAAGAGGCTTTTCAGGAAGGTCCACTTGGAATCATGGAAAGATACAATCCTAATAGACTAGCTGTAGTAGTCTTTAACCATGATGGTGTTTTATGCCCTTGGAAGGCTGATTTATCTTTGGTTTATAATATGACTAAAATACAATACGATGAAAATGTCTAGAAAGAGATTTCAGGGGTGGTATATTGTGTGACACCAAAGCCTTTGCAAATGAGAAGAAACAAAGGGTGGAAGGCTTCTACCAGATACATGCTGACTTCTCAGTATTAGAAAGGCTGCGAGGTTATGGACTTTAAAACTGACTAAAACCCCACATGTGTGCTTCAGTCTTTGCTCAATAGGAGTGAGTTTCAGCAACACCTTAAATGATTTGCTCATTTGAGGCCTGGATGGGAGGGGAATATAGCAATCGTTATAGAGTGTTAAAAAGAAATCAGTCCTCTTGTAATTGGGCACAGCTTTCCTGAAGCAAGTGGAGTTGCACCTGTTTGAAGCAGGGCTTCATCTGGTCTGCTGAAGGTGAGTTTGGGGCCCACCAACACCTTTCAGATGGATCTACCATAAGTCAACAACTGATGATAACAACTCTCAACCCCAACAGAAAACAATCCTTGTTCCAGGAAAAATGTTCAGCACCACAGGGGAATACTGGGAAATAAACCTGTTTTGAGAAAGAATGGGCTTTCCATAAATAGCTGCAAGAAATTCRCTCCTTCAGAGAGTAAAGTAATGCAGTCATCTCTTTCTGTTCTATCTACAGAGATACAGGGGAGATATGGGAAGCTTATACAAATTAAAGTAGATGCATGTGTGGTCACATATTAGACAGTAATAGATTTGAAGGGCTGTTCCTGACTGTGTCTAGATTAAGCAATTCTGATGATGAACCTTAGTTAAAAACAGTTATCAAGATACAATCAGCTTTACACATTTGATATTCCAAACCCCAAAAGGAAACAAAACAAAATCAAAGCTTCTAATCAGTTTATGATCCAGAGATTTGCCAGCCAAACTTATTGGAAGAAGTAATGTAAACAGAAAGATGCAAGCAAAGTCAGTTAAGTGGAATTTAAGCTGTCAAGCTACAGTGTAGAACTCCATTACCATATCTCCTTGTGTTTTTTAATAGTATTCTCTGAAAAGCACTAGATGTAATAAAGTCAATTTAAAATTTGTTCTACCAATCTTTTGCATCTGTAATTTTCCCATTAAATGTAAATGCCCATGAGGCATGCTATTTGCATTACATTGCATTTGCAGTCTTTAAAACAAACTATAAATCCCCTCCTTGTTTCATGTGATTGATGCTGTGTGTATAAATACCACCATAAACCTCAAAGGGGGCTAACAGTGACAGTAAATTAAAGTTTTCAAGTCTGGCAGCATCTTAGCACTTCAGCCCTTGATCTTAAGCAGCGTTGTTAACCCCCGCCTCATTGCCCTCCTGAACTCACCTTTTTTTTTTTTTTTTTTTTTTTTTTTTAACTTCTCTTTTTCCCTACTCTGCCCCTATTCTGATTTCCTTGGGAAACACCTTTCCATCCGGGCAAGCGAGACCAAGTCAGGAATATACTGTCAGTTAAAAAGAGGCTGCAGCTGTTTGCCAGATAGGATTAGGCCTTAGCTTCACTGTCTTGGAGTATCTGAGTTCAAGACTCTCAGGCCACCTTGGCTCTGTGAACCACAGCTCCCTTGGTTATCTAGCAATGATCCAATGATTAGCTGGCTTTTTGGATTTTTTCCTCCTCTTTCTCCCCCCCCCTTTTTTTTCTTTTGGATTGCCTTTCTCTGATACCCTTTCAGGCTATATACAGAAGAAAAGAGAATTAGTCACCTCAAGGTTGAGGAAATGCATCCCTGTCGTTATTCAATTTGTCGGTTATTAGGTAGCCTCACTCTGCTTTATCAAGTTTTGTTATAAAACCTGCTTTGATTTGATCCTATTGAATATTGGCTCTAAGTGATATCAGCTTCTCCTGTAATGTCTACYTTTGTTCAAGTAGAGAGAGACATGATTTATACCAAAAGTATCCAAAAGGTCGCTTTATGGGCCAAACATAGCCTCCTTGTAAGCTACAGAGTAGGGAAGACGTGAGGGTAACGCTGATTTACCACTGCTAAGGACTAAGTTCTCTCTATTTCTCATTGTAACCAAGCACCAACAGCTCAGCTCTCCAACTTGTAGACATAAAAAAAAATTGCTGTTTTTTTGTTTGTTTTCTTAGGAAGAAATAAAAAGTACGTATGGGAGAAAATTGAAACTTTCATATTAACATGCACTTAAATCTGTGGGGCAGAGGGAATTCTTCTTGGAACTGGAAATGCTTGTAGGTATGATTTTTAAAGATCATGGTCAAAGGTGAAAAGGAAAGGAGAGGAAAGAAAATAATAATAATAAAAAAGGTGAAATCAGAGTGCAGATGAGGCTAATTAGTTAATTCAGGCTACTGATCTCCCTCAGAGGTCCTCTGAGAATCTAGGTCTAGGTGAAGTGTCCCAGGTGGATGCTACCTGGGTTTTGTATAGACCTCAAGGGAAGGGAAGTCTGTGGCAGCTTTCCTATCACTTTTTTCCTCTGACTGTTCATGCTTAAGGGGGTCTTCTGCCTAGGAGTGAGATTTCTATCCTCCCTAATGCTTTGCAAGTTGCTATCTTCTGTAAGCCTCTCAACTGCAATAACCTTTAGAGGTCAGTGGTATCTGAAGTCCTATCAGGTTTCTTTATGACATGGAGAGTGTKACAGATGAAATGCTTCTCCTGCAGGCTTTCTGAAGGATGTCAGTTCTTGGTAAGAATTAGGAATCTGCAGATCATTCATTTCCTGAAAATGACTGGGATACATGAATACAAAAAAATAGGAAATAAAGTGGAAGTTTTAACTGACAAATTGGAGTCCTGAAATAAAACAAGCAATGCTGTTAAGGCTTGGTTCATTTTAACCCAGATTTAACAACTACAGAGGCTGTAAGGCATTAGCATTTTTCCTGAGGACGCGTGTTATGTGTGTCGTTGTTGAACAATTTGCATTGAAGTGTGCAGAATCACAAATCAACAGGCGAATATTGACAGTTCCTRTCCACTTCAGTTCCTATAGAAAGGTTCCCTATGGGTTTTATCTTGGAATGCAGTTACCAATATGTCTAAGGTAGCCAAAGGAAATCAGTCTTTCATGTGTTTTGACAGAGTTTTAGAGGTGCCCAGATCACCTACAGCAAAGCCCAGGTTTATTCATGCTTTTGAGTGATACTGGGTAACATTTCGCCAAACCTGTGCAAGTGTGGGTTTCATAATAAACTACCAAGGCATGCTTGGCTGTCACAGCTTGAGTGTGGTATCTTCTCATTATAGTCTTAGGGATGATGATTAATTGTTTTGGTTTCTCTACACTTTCGCAGTGAAGGAATTCCCATTAGTAGTCTCATCAGCTACTGGTACAAGTGACCCTACACCTGTATGAGTTAAGTGTGTAACAGCCTGGCACAGAATAAAGGCTACTAACACACACACACACAGAGAGAGAGAGAGAGAGAGGGTCAGTCTGTGGGACGTTTTATGTATGATTCTTAAAAAGGACATTAATATTGAAAGACTCTTGTGACCAAGTCTCTCTTTGAAAAGGTTAAACTCCAGATAATAAAAACTACTAAAATCCCCCGTTTCATTCTGAAGTATCCCCCTCAACTCTTCGTCAACTGGTGCCTTCGCCGTCAGTTCTGCCCTTTAATGTTCGTTTGAGGTATGTGGATACTCTGTTCTTCCTAGGTGTTCGCAGCACTTTGACTGTAGTCAACTGTGTGACATTTGGAGCAGTCCTCTATGAATGTTATCCCTATTCTTATGAAGAAGATGCTGAATGATTCTTTTAAACATCCCTTAATTTCCCTATTAGAGGGAGTTCACTCAAAGTCGGGATCTCCGTGTGTGTCTTGCAGGTCAGTGAAATAACTCAGGACTTTCCTTCTCCTAGAAATGAATCTCCTGAGAGCTAAGCTTACTGCAATCTGATTCAAATTTACAAGCTGAAATGAATAAAACCCAATTTTGATAGTGCTAATATATATACACACACACGCATCTATATATTTTAAATACACTTAAATTTCATTAGCAATGATTGTTTAGAGAAACATCATTACATTCCTGGGCTTGGGAGCCTTCTCCAGGGTTGTGAACAATCAAAGATTTATTTGAGCTTTCTGCACACTGGGAAATGAAGACACAGAATCTCATTATCATGTCTATTAAAAGGCAGAATCTGGGGTACATCTAAGAAAAGATGTATTACTTTTTAAACTGCGCTGCAAACTGTGAAGTACTACAGGGACTTGAACTATTTAAAAATACTCTGGGCTTATGAGTAAGAAAAAATAGGGTCTCTTTCCCAAACAGTGTAAAAATATCACACCATAAAGTTCTGCTGTTATTACAGTCTTGGAAATATGATTGTATCTACTTTTCCTTCAAGCAGGTTGATCCCTGAATTTGATGCTGGGGTCGAGGGACCAGAGAGGGCTACCAGAGTGAGTTACTTAGGGGACAATGCAGTGGGGGGTATGAACAATGACCAGTTAAATTCTAGTTAACCCCAATTATAAACCTTCACCTTTGTTAATTGGATTAATTCATCAGCAAGCACTATGCTTACAGTGGGTTGGAGGCACACGCTCCAACATTTTTACCATTTATTAAAAGTTAAAATCTTTTATGTCATCAGTCCGTTGCACGCAAATGGCCATGCAATATATTACTGTAAAGGTAAAATCAGGTTAAGTTTACCTATAAATTAGAAGGTAACATTTATTGTAAGAATCCTTCTTGGAAATGAAAAATTTGCCTTGCAAGCACTTTCTGTAGTTATTAAAGATTTCTAAGCTATGAATCTCAGAGCTTAATTAAAAGCAACAGAGACATGTCCAAGGAAGCAAAGAAAAGATCTGAACATCAGTATAGGAAATTTTCTTAGCATTTCAACATCTCTTTCTTCCCTTGATCAGTTTCTGAAATGTTGTGTGCATGGGTGCAATGTCTTAATGCCCTGAACTCCGGAGACCTAAGTCCAGTCAAGTCTTGGCTGGGGTCACTAGTGGTGGTAAATTGGTTTCCTACTAGAGCTGAAAGGCTTGTTATATCTTTTGGTACCCTGGTAGTCACAGTCCCATGTGGACTTCTGTCAGAGAAGCAGAGGTTATTTTACTCCAGCTGTAGAAGGCAGAGAGCTGTTTTCAACAAGACCTGCCCRTCTGTACTGGTTTGAGTAATCCTTCAGTTTTGCAAATGCCAGAATAACACCATTTTTCATGCTAGCAAAAATCATWCAAGTACTTTGCATAAACAGGGACAAGTTTTGCTCTTAGCCCCATATGTGCAGTAAATGTAAACTAATCCAAAATTCAGGGGGGTAATTTCTGATTTATAGTGGTGAGAGTGTCACATTTTGCCAATGAAAACTTTCAACAAAACCAAAGTGATCTGCTTGCATTAATAAGTTCCACAACTTCCCGTGGTGCAGGTGAATACTATATATATATAAAGTATACAAAACATCATATACATATATACATATGTACATTATATATGAGTATATATAATGTGTGAACAACACAAATTATAAGAATGCTTTTTTACTCTGCTGCAATGTTGAAACACTTTTCTACTCCTACAAGGCAGAATGTTCTCCTAACTCATGTTTTTTTTCCTGAGTGCATGTATCATCATTTGATGAAGGTTGGCATTTGGGGGGAAGATCGTTGCTGGCTAAACATTTGGGTAAAATAATGCAGGAATCTTTTTGAAATTTATTCAAAAAGCCACATTTTTGCTTTGAAAGATGGTTTTAAATGTAAAATGTTTTGGGATCTGTCTCAGGAAAATGTGTGCTTATTTAAGAGATTGGTGCAGTATATTTCTGGTACTATATACATTTCGACACGCTACTTGGTTGGGAAGTTTGGACTAAAGACAGACTTAAAGGAGAGCATAATCATGTTTACAACACTGAAGGGGCAGGGAGCAGCTGAACTAGAATAAACTCAGGAAGTACATCATTTTAGAATTGTTACTGAAGGCAAATGTGGTTTGGCTTTAATCTTAATTAAGAAGTATGCATTTGTAGCTGGTGTAGTCAGGCTGGATCAAATTTCCAGAACACTGCCCCCTTTTTCGGACACTGAGAAGTGACATTGTCATGTTAGCCTCTCCTTGAAAACCAGAAGATCGTATGAGGCAAGCAAACAAAAATTCCAGATTATGGATATTAATTAAAGCACACAATGCCGCCTTTCTCAATGTTCAGACTCAGCTAATTAGGGATTAGATTATTCAAGAGCAGGAGATCAATTAGGATTGCTTTCTGTAAAAATCCATGGTGAAATATAGTTACCTGTTGAAATGTGGAAGAAATCATGTCCAAGTACAATGGATGGATCAAGGCACAATAGTGCACATTGACAAAATAAATTATGAAAACAATAATCATGTTTATCCAATCTCTTTGTTGAAAACTGTTATTTTGATTCCAGTGCCAGCTGTCTGAAACTTTAATTTAAGTGTTTGCTTGAGGCAAGACATTTGGGATACTAGTTTAGAATGTTTTATAGCCTAAGCAGTATGTTTTACTAACCTCAAATACTATGATGATGATTTTAATGGTAACTATAATATGTTCAAGGGGGTTCCAGGGTGATCTTTAATTTTATCAGGATGCTTGCATGTCTAATGAACCCCAATATTTTTTAAACTTCATTAGCTTCCAGCTCCCTGGCAATAGTGATAAACCTCTCTACAGAAGATGGGTGGTCTATATTTTAAGGGGAGAAATATCTACTAACTTACTTCACTACCTCTATTCTAATGTCAAAGTAGTGTGTATGTGTGAGTAACTGTAATCTGGGGAAGCAGTTAAAAAAATCCATCTGCATTTCAACAGTAATATAAAAAAGGCTGATAATGTAATAAATATTATTTGTAATAAATATTATCAGTTAGTAATAATTAATATGAGCACTAAAGTATTAATTTCAGTGAGCAGTGCCTGGTAGTACACTTAGGAAGAGTATGTCCTCATGTTTGTCATGGTCTGAATCTCCTCTCCTTCAAAAAACTGGGGGTCTTGCCACTTGTTCCTGAAGGCAGCAGGGTGGCATTGCGAGGGGGAAAGAGAGCAGCTAAACCCGATGGATGCTCAGGCCTCAGTTACTTGTTTTGGAAGCGGGGCTGTGAGGTGTTAGCGGCAGGCTGTGGAGCACTCAACACCACCAAGGTTTTAATCGCTGTTCCTGAAACCGTGGCTCTTTCTGTTCCTGCATAACTCACTCCCCGGGCTGGCAGCGCTTGCAGGGGCTGCAAAGCCCCTTCCAGGGCTCTGCTCGGTGCCCCTTGGAGCAGTAAGTGCACGTCAGGTTCAGTGTGCATCAAGGTTTAGGTGGATGTGTCTTATATTCAGTGGATTTTCTGAATCCACTGAAATAGGTGGAAATAATTTCAGTGGTTGTGTTCACTCTTCTAAAATGCAGCATATAAGGTAAATCACATGAATGTACAACTTTTAACTGAAGAAATTCCAAACAAGTGTTCTAAAGATTTCTTCAGGCGAAAAGTAGGGATTTTTTGCTGTGTTTATTTGTTTTGAATGAAATATRTCATCCTTTTCAATGTGGTTCTTGGCACTTTAACACATAGTCTAAACCAGAAGTTAATGGCTTACTGAAATAACAACTTTGAAAGGGAATTTTTTCAAAGCATGAGGAGGATTTCATTGCTAGGTTCTGGCACACTTGGATTCATTCATCCTTTATCAGGACAAATATTTCTTTTCCCAGTTGCCGTTGAATTTATGTTTTCTGGTCATACCTCCAGTGTTAGTCTTTAATTATCTTCACCTGGGTTTAGTCAGTTTTTTGCCTCAAACGGTTTCCCTCCAAAAAATGGTTTATTTAAAATGTGGTAACTTTAATTCCAATAATTTTTATTGACACAATAGCAAAGGCATAATAGTAGTGATAAAGCTAAGAATGTATTTCATTAATAATTACAGTGATGATTATTTGTATTAATGCATACCGTATCTATTACAATATACCACATAATATTTTGACTTTTTTTGAGAGGTCACATCATTTTACTGCATCAAAGATATTTCATTGCAAATAATCGGTCCTGCCTTCTTTATTTTTTACTATGAAATTCATATTCATTTTTAAAAACTATACTCTTAAACCTTTTCAAACACATTACGCTTCTGGAGTAGTTATTCATAAAGGGAAAATTTGGCCCTAGATCTCTTGGGTCTAGTGCATTAACTGCAAATATAACCTCATGAGGCCATTAAATCCTAAACTAATCCTCAGTTCCCCCAGCTACAGCCTCTGGCCCATCTGCAGTGTGCTGGGATGATTTATCTGGTCCGTGGCTTGCATTATTCCTCCGTTTTTCCTGATGGCTCTTCACAACTGGGCTAAGGGCTACGTGAATCATTTGGACACAATTAGCAATCAGCTCCTCTGCTCCTTGTTGCCTTTTCTCTGTTAAGCTTCTGTTCTCAATTTTCAGTCTAAGTTTTTGTTTACCAGTTCCTCTCTGTTACTGTCTCTGAAACCACTTATACACGCCAAAGCATCAGCTGCTTCTTTGTCTTTTACGTACATGAGATTTGATGCGTTATTTACTCATTCTGTGTTCTTTCTCCTGGTGGACATCCTTCCAGAAGGAAGTCAAAATGCAAACTGCATGAAACAGGTTTTGTGACTGCCACAGAATAATACAAATTCTGGATTCATGTAAATTCATCTTTTTTAAAAAAATTTCTTCCCCTTTGTATGTTTGAAGAATGAACCTGAAAAATGCTCACATAATCACATGATTTTGATTTGGAGTAAGTGGGGAAGGTGTTCTGCATAATTTTATTTATTTGTTTATTTTTACTGTTGGTGTCAAAAATAGAATACAGTGAGGTTATTTCATTCAGCTAGTCTGTTTTCTGTGATGCACACTGAATTGTTCTAACTCATCCTAGACTCCACTGAGTTTACATCTGTTAGACGACTCAGGTCATTTTTATTCCATTAGCAAGAGTTTCCATTACAACAAATCCTTTTCCTGCTCAAATTTATGTCAGAAATAATCATCTGAATCTTGTCAGTTTTCACTATTAATGGGCTGAACCCGTTCAGGTATTAGTAAACATTCTGTTTTCTTGTGTGAACAACAAAGAAATATTATTGTATTTCCATCTAAGGCTATGGGATGTGATATAATTTGAATGTTTCCTTCAAATGAATCAGCATGAGCTGTAACTCTCACCCTACACCAGTTCATGGTATGGTGAGGAATAAATCTAGGAGGCCACCAGAAAACCACTGCAATTCTGTCTGGATTTTTTTCCAGTTCCAAAACAAAGGTGCTACATATCTTGCAAAGATACCGGAGAAGTGTTTGCAAATTTTTTTCAAAATACAGAATGATATTCAAGTAGAAAGCATTAGTATCATTTTCCAAAGAGTGATCATAATAAATTAAATCCAGTTCTACTACCCGATAGATCATGTGTTCAAACACATGATCCTCACCTCAAATAGTTGGCTATATACCTTGACAAAGACAGAGCAGAACAATTTGACAGACAAGTAAGAGACGAATTGGAGAAGATATGAATAAAGATAATAAGATCATACATTTATTACACATACGCCAGCTACAACACAATTTAGTAGTCTGAAATGGGATGTACGTAGCTGTTGGTACACATGTATCATCACCAGAAATGCTGGCTACCCACTTGCTCTCTGGTAGAAGAAAGACTAGTATCCTAATCCTGAGGAATTAATGTAGTCTAATCTGCTTGCCTGGGAAAAATGGAATGTTGTAAATATCTGAAGGAGGAGAAGAGATCATTGAAGTATAGTTCAGGGAAGGCACTCATACAGAAAGGGTATGGTGCCGAAAAAAAAAAAAAGGTGATTTCACTGGGATTAGCAACAAGTGGACAAGACTATAGCATAAAAAGCCTGTGCTTGGAAAGACCTGACACATGATGACACAAATTTCAGATATGATGCAAGGTAACTTAGCCCTAACTGCACTAGCTCAGACCAGCAATGCAGCTAATTTGCAGAGTACTGTCTACTGGAGAAGCCAGTGTGAGAAGGAGTGTTAGAAACATGATGGGTATGAGGCAACCCTTGCCCTGTTGGAGGCATTCAGCAGCACCAAGGTTCTCTGAGCCAGAGGCTGTGTCTGGTCCRCCATATAGAGCAGCAGTAGGGTACTCATTCCCCATGCATAATCGTTTCTATAAGCTCTCCACACTTGGTCACCACAATCACTCTTGGGAATGAGTTGTACCGTTTAATTATTCCTTCCTGWCTCTACTGYAAACCAGCTCYCTGGGAAGAAGGTATTTCAAYGTTGGTGACCACTCCAGCCTCTCAAGCAGAGTCTTGCTGATCCTTTTTCAGAGCCTATACAATTTAACATGGCCTCACTGAACACCTCCAATCTCAGATACCATGGTTAGACAGGGCAAACATTCTGGAAACATTGAATTTCCAAATATAATGAATCCTTCAGTTTGATTCTAAGCCCTACTGGAGACAGAATAATTAATTTTTCTGTCTACACTGCACTTTGGACAGATTCCTTGTAATGTTTACAAATATATAAAGTATAAGATACTTTATAAATATATGTATGATAACTTTATAAGAAGTCACTTGTAGATGACTACAATTTTTTTCCTATAACTTTCATTTACACAGGAAAAAAAATTGTAGTGATCTACATTATGTTGTATCATCATCTCTCTCTCGCGCRCACACACACATACACACACACACAGAGCTGCATTTATTCATCAGAAAAGTTTTGTTAGTGAACCTCTTGGTAAACACGTAAGAGAAGTGTTGTAATTGCAGAAGATACCTCTTACTGAGATTTGATTCAATACATATTAAATCTATGGGAGTCTATAGCGTTGCAAGAACTAACCGACATTTTGCAATATGCAAGAAAAGGCACCTAGAAATTCCATTGCATTTTTATCTAGTTTTCACCATGTGCTGAATAGGACTTTGAAACTTAAATGAGTGCTGCTTGGGAAAGCCTTACAGCACAGACATTATTAATAATGTTCAAATCCATGTACCATTTTTCCTACTGGATCACAATTACTGGATTTAATTAGCATCCAGTAGCCAGAAAAGGAACAGCAGTAACATTTGACATGAAGTAAGGTGCAGATGTACAGGGAAATCCACGCGGTCCAATTGTGATATGAGATACAAGACCACCCATGCGCAGCAGTGTATTATATTCATCAGTATGGTACAGGTTCCTCATTAGCCAGTAAGATTCCTGCTTTTCATCCTACTCCTACAGATTCAATAGCTTTACTTTTACAATTTGTTTCATTGAACAATGAAAATAGATGGGTTGATTGTTGCAAAAAACATATATCTTAATATGCATTTTATTCTTTTGCCTCTATATAGTCCTGCTAAAGATCCATAACAGATCATAAAGAACATTCCTTAAATAAAAACAGCACATCTTAAAGGCACCCTGTGAGCGCAATTAGAAACATTTCCCATCATACAGCAAAGATAATGTTTCCTAAATGCTCTTAATTTCATACATCTGTTATGCTCTGTCATGAATTTTTTTCTCCTCCCAAGACAATTTTTGAAGGTTTCTGCCAGTGTAATTCAATTTAAAGCTTTTAATGTCAGCTGAACGGGTCATGCCACTCTCTCCACATTTGTATTAGCTTCTCCTCTTAGACAAGGCAGAAATATGGATAATACTTTTCATCAGTAGCCTATGTTCATGACAAATGGCCATTGCATTTTGTTCCATTACTTGTAGACTAYAGTTTGCAAAATTGTTAATTTTCTGTGTGTTTAATATATGCAGAGACATGGACACATGCAGGTACACACACACATATATAATCTTTTTACAAGGCATTTTCTTAGGCCACAAATTATTTGTATTGCTTTTAAAACTGCGAAGTATCTTCCTTATCCACTCATTTCCAAAATGTGTTTATAGCTCTTCTTGGACTGTTTTCTGGACAATAACATGCATTAATTTTTGACATTGTCTTGAAACTACATTAAGGGGAGCTACCTTGACATTACATTTCATTTTTTAAAGCTACCAGTTCTGCTCGCTAAACAATCCCCAAGTTCTAGAGCAAGTTAGCTTGTGTACTGTCACATATATCAGAAAACTATAATATCTTGAGTGTGACTGTTTTCAGTTCTATTTCTAATACAGTGTCTGTTACTGTAGAATTTGAGCTCTTTCATTCTTAGTTACTACATCAGTAAAGTTGCAGCGTGACCAGGAAAATAGCAAAAAAAGCATTTTTATTTGTGTGTGGGAAGAGTGGAAGGATGTAGAGGGCATGTGTACATGAGACAAAAAAGCCCTGTTTATAAATACAGGTTAYAATTCATTTGACTTTTTTGACAGAAATTGTGTGGAATTCAAGGTTTCATTTGAAATACAGATTTCTTGTGGKGTGACATGTTTAAAGACACCGCATTCTGATGGACCAGATTCTCACTATAGACACAGAAGTGAATAGTTGTGGGACGTCCCATGCCTGACAAGTAAAGTTTGGTATAGAGCAGTTGTGGTTTGCTGTTCCCTGTTGCTAAAAAGCCAGGTTTCCTGAAAGTGGTCACTGCTGGCTGCTGAGCTAAGGGAGCTCCAGGATTGCTTCGTGGGAAGCTCTTGGCAGCCTTTACCCATAGGAATCCCATAGGCACAAGCAGTGAGTTTCGCTAAGCCTGTGGCTAAGGATGGCCATTCAGCTACTGTGAATCCTTATAATTCTCCYTTGTACTGTTAAAGCCAACCTGTCCCATTCAAAATAATGTATTCTCCTATATTACTTTGCTCTCGTGACCMCAGTGCCAGTGGTGCTATCTGTTCAGGCTCTAGGTTCATTATCTGAAATGCCTATAATGATTTTTTAGGTGTTTTCAGTCACACTGGGACACGGTGCCTCAGCTTTGTTCAAGTGCTTCATTCAAAAGAACTTCCCAAAGTTGGTATGGATGTTTTCTGCAAGCTTACCCACATCCCGCATCAGACCAGCTTTGCTAGAGATGGCACCATCATACTCTCATGAATCTAAGCTCAACCTCATGAGCATGTTCCCAGACCTCTCAGCAATTGTTTGTCAACCTCCCAGTTCGGTTTTACTTGCATTGACATTCAAAACAAGATCATAGTTATTATTATTATTTTTTTTTTTTTTTGCTAAAAACAAGATACTGCACCAAAGGAGGCCTCCAGCAGCGGGAAAATGCAAACAAGTGAGTGAGCAGAACAGACTTGTGGAGCTGATGTTCCACATTTCAACAGTCGTTTTCATCCCCACTTGAGCTGCAAAGTCCTTACTGCCTGATTGGCAGTTTGAAAAGTTATGGAAATATTTTCTTTTCAGCATTTTTAATTGAAACAAAATATTTGGACATAGCTGAAACAGAAGTGCCTAGTTTGCTTCACTAAGGTGGCCCCAATCACTTCCCTTTGTGACAGTGAAGTTTTACACTGCAGTTTTCCCTGGCAGTAGATTAGCTCCTGTGATTTGTAGGCAAAAGGCTTGAGGCTCCATTCATCCCAAAGAACTAAGCAAAAYGGCTGAACTACATGTCCCACAGTGCCCCCAGAGTTGTGAGACATCCATCATGGACTGTGACCTGGCCTGGTGGGAGGTCTCTACCACATTAGGGAAAGATGTAGGAGGCCGAGTCGATAGGGAAAGCTGTAGCCCCTAAAAGGCCACCTAATGGGTTGTGGAACCCAGTAAAAATGAAGGGCTTTAGGTTAATTCAAAAGACTAATATTCTGGATGGGCTAAACTAACTTGCAGTGAAATACATAGATATTTATGTTCAAAAATCTTCTTCCTCCCCAAATCAGTATGTCCTTCCCCACATACGTTTTGATTTTCCAGAGACATGAAAGCAATTTTCCAAAAGAGAATTCCYAAACACGTTTCATTCCAAAGTACTTCACTGTCCCCCTTCCTGGTATGAAGACACTGCCATCACCACGATCTGTTATAGAGATAAGTGGTAATTCTGTTTTCCCAAGGGAATTAATAGCCAAGGAATAAAACCAAGGGAAGATTTCCTCTCAGTCTCAGAAACAGTTAATACCATTGACAGAGCGTGGCCTGATAGGACAGGGAGACGCTGCCTTGCCTCATGAGTGCACACCAGCTCCAACGCTGGAAGAATCGATCAGGCAAGCAGATTTTTAAAATCACTCTAAAGATCATCTTAGAATAATTATTAACCACGTGAAACTAGCAGAGCTACGAAGCAAACCTTCCAGGCTGCTCACCAGCAGTAACAGCTACAGACTAATGACCCCAGAGAACGATCCAGCTCTCTTGATGCAGCATCATCTGCTCTCACAAAGACTAAAGTGACGTGTCCTCTGCTCTCCACGTGCTCCGCAGATCGGGAATGAAGCCACATCACTTTAAACAGGATCCCGAAAATGACACCTGTTCTGCACAGACACCACCAAGGGACTTTTAGAGTCAGTCCCTTGCAGCTATGCAATCAAAGATCAGTTTTCAATGAAATATTACTTACTTGAATCAATGTTGTCTTGATTCTTCGTGAAGGGTGCAGCAGGCATAAAATGTGATATTGATTTCTGAGATGGAGCCTGGTCCTTTCTTCTTGGCCATTTCAAAAAATGCAAAGTATTTCTTTTCTTTCACACCAGAGATCATGTCACCTTTACAAACTGGAGGTCAAGGCCCTTTTATGTTACCTCGTATTTATCACCTGTCCTTTTTTTCTTGTGCTCTTCTCTTCATCTCTCAGTTTTTCTTTCTCCTCCTTGAGTTTTTATTGCCTCTTCAGCTCTCCTCTTAGCTCCTGTTCTAATTTCTGCCTTTTCCCCTGCTCTCCTGAGTGCTTTTAGATTCTGATCTAATTTCTCATGTCTTCTCCCAGTGCTACTCTCTCTCCTTTCTATCTTTCTGACCCTCACCTGTTCTTCTCTCTGCATCTCTGCCTCCAACTCAGCTTTCTCCCCTTAYGAAGCACTGGCTCTGGATTTTCTTCCTTTCCGTTTCCCACATTGCTCTTGGGCTGTTTTTAGCAGTCATTTCAATAAAGTTTTCCCTGTTGTGCATATAAATACGATGTCCCAGCCTCTCATAATAATACATCTTTTTTCTAGGTTGTCTCCCATTTCCGTGATTAGTGTGCATATCTTTTAAATGAAATTGTAGAAAAAAACAGGAACAAAGCTTCCTAAATCTATAATCTGTTGCTGCAAGCCTCCTGTGATATATAAGGTTTACTTTTTTTTTTTTTTTTTCCTGAAGCCAGTGTGAATTTAAGTCTATCCCAGTGGTTTGGCTTAATTGATTTAGGAGCTGGAGAGGAGTCCAGAGCAGAAATCACAATCCTGAAACCATCTTTCAGTAGTTTAGGACATGCAATAAGGAGAAACTAATTTATTTTCCAGTTATATTTCATTGCAGCATTTTATATAGGAAAACTAAAATTTCCTGAATACACTGCTGGCTAGCAAAATGAATATTTTAGCCATTAAAAGTGACATGGAGGCTTAAACAACTATTCAAATGGGCTATGAAAGCTACAGCACACCTAACACCAAGACTTCCATAATACAACGCGTGGGCTCAGAGGAAGGTACCTTATATCCTGAATATACAAACAGTGTTACTAAGCAGCTAGTCTGTTTTGCTGAGATTTACAAACAATACTTGCTTAGTTTGTGAGAACTGAAAAGACCRCAGTGCATAATCACATGCTTACAAATACTCAGGATGGTGTGTTGACTGTCATTCTAGACCCTTTATGCTGATCAAATATATGGTAACGATTTGGTACCATAATTGGACGAAGCCAAAGCTTAAAATTAGGTCTATACTACAAATACTTGTGGTTACAAACTTGAAATTCTCTTTCAATTACTCTGTGTTTTGTTTACTTAAAACATACTCTGAAAAAAACGGTAAACCTGTTCGTTAAGGTCAACATAAAAAAGACTTGTRCACACTGTCAATCTGATTCTTTTTTTTTAGATAAAAAAGCAAATAAARTAAAGTAACATCTTGTACACTATTTTTTAATATGTATATATATATTTACATACAGATCCTCTAAATATGACATTAAYCAATTTTCATTGTATGCATATTTCAGTGAAATCATCCTACTTACTTCCMTTTGTATGACACCAATTGCAGAGCAGCCTGAGCAATTTTGACTTTCATATTTTATTCTGATCCCTTCCTCTTGGTTATGGTAGCAAAAGACAGTATTTTCTGCTAGCTTATAGAAGGAATACCTTCATCTTTGTGCTATTCAGACACAGCTAAGAGTGTGGACGCGAGTCTCCTGTGCTGAGAAGAAGTCCTCAGGCAGGTACCCCAGTTGGAGAGTCTAATCCAAAGCAAATTAAAAGTCCCATATAGGGTCCAATTACCTTCAGCTTGGTTTTGACCCAGGGACATGCCCTTCTTTTGAGCAGGAAATCAGATTTTGGAAACAAACAAGTAGAGGATGACAAGTGCCTATAGCCTGTGCTAATTTCCATTCCATGCAAGTTCTGTGGAAGTCGGTAGATCAGCGCCTAATCTCAGGAACAATACTTTAAACCTTGCATGGTTCTCCTGGAGTTATCTGGGTTTAGAGCGATGTGGCCTGATGATTTGCTTTCTGTTTTGTTTTAGTGAGTTACAGCACTGCTTAGCCCAAATAAGTATATCCTGCAAGACGAAGTGCAAAGACRCTGCACAACACAGGGACGTTTCTCTTTCAGAGCTGTGTTTGGAAGGACTTAAGAACTTTGAGCACTTTAAAGCTATTATATGGTCAGCTTCTGAGTTAAATATGCCTCACTACTGACACTGATCTCACAGGAATGCAACAGTCTTGCCCATAAATCCTGCGCTAAGGCTTTTTCTCTGCRGTTCCATGATGTGCATGTCCAGTATAAGATTTCTTGTGATAGGCTGGGTAACAATTCACTGAGCCCTATGTCAAAGAGCTGGAAGTTGTCTTCAGGAAGGTTTTGCTGAAAGCAATGTCACTTTTCAAAGAGTCTTCAATGGAAAATATTTTATTTTGCTATAAATGCCTCGGAGGAAGAATTTAAATTCAGTAGAATCTAATATAACATGTCGTTTTATATTCTAGCATTCCACCAGGCAGAGGTAACACAGTTCAACTAAAGCACACTTTCTTTCCAACATGCAGCTTAGCTGGAATGGGTGTGTGCGTTTTGTATATTTTTTCTTCAATTTCTGTCTTTAAATAATTTTTCAATTTGCAAGTTTTAATTTTTCATAAATGTAACCACTTCTGCTTGGCAAATAGAAGGCTGAGTGAAATTTGCTGCAAGCATATTCCTAACTGAGTGAGAATCAATTGTATAGCTCAGGAAAATAGTTTTTGGAGCTGTTGTTGTTTGGACTAATTGCTGGGATTTGTCATTAGTATCAGCTTGATAGTATTGTGTATTTTAGATACCTGAAATTATTTCTATGCCTTGATAGGATAGCTGAAAGATCTGAACCCAATATATGCCTGTAAATACCTTGAATTTAAGATAACATTGAATAACAATCCAGGTTTCAGGTACGGCTGTACCTGAATCAGATGGTTCCTATGTGTTTAGTCAAAATAAATCTCTGGATCTGTACAAACTCAGACTAAGAGGAGTCTGGAGATAGGCCATATATAAATACTTTATAAAGTGTTGTGTACACTAATTAATAAATACAATTTTCTAAGAGCTTTCTGAACCTTGAATAAACATTGCTTAAGCAAATGTATGCAAATTATTAATAGAAACTGTAATCTCTCTCCCTATCTACTATTCTTATTTGGCCCTAACAATATTGATACTAGAAGATCAGAAGAACAAAACAGGTTAGTTTTGCCAAAGATGAAAATAAAATGTTCGAAAGCACAAAAGAAAGAATTTTAAAAATTCAGTTCCATACAAATCAAAGAATATTAAATCTTGGATTGCCCAAACCCTGTTGTTTAACTTTTAATGATAAAATCTGCCTCCTGCTAACTCTTAGATATTCTKCGTGACTGATGTGTTGCTTTATGTATGTGAACCAACCTTGCAATATAAGGTGACAAACAAAAAAGATGGAAAAATATATAAAACCGGGGTGGGGGGGGGGAAGGTCTGTTTGCTACCTCAGGCTTTAAAACTCTTCTTACACACTTCAGCACGAAGTCTATTAAAACAGAATATAGTGGAAATACAATATACAGCAATGAATGTCTCCAAAACAGCAATTTAGCGCTAAAGCTGAGGGCAGTTCTTATGCACCGACTTTTAATACCGAGACGATTTGTGGTCTCACAAGTTCCTGCCTTGGGCAAGAATTGTGCCGCCTTCTAATGGCTCTAGTTTGTTGACTGTCAGAATAATGGAGAAATTGGTAGCAGAGGGCCCGAGTGCTGTAAACAGCGGAGACGCTTTGAAGGGCTGTCTGGAGGAGAAGGAGGCTAAAGCAGTTCACGCTCTGTCACGAGGCGCAAAGCGTTCGTTCAGCAGACTCGTCGTTCGGATAACGCGGGCCCTGTCSTCCTGGCGAGCTTGTTCGCAGGTGGGGAAACGGCGCTTGCTGGCCAGGGAGTTGACTTCCCCTGCTTTCCTTCCCACAGCGGCCTTGCAAGAGGTGGCATTTAGTATTAATAAAATAATACATCTTGCAAGCAAAATGCTCTTTTTTTTTTCAGTCAGTTGGTTAACAGAAATGGGGGAATGAGGTGAGGCCGTGCAGAGAGGCTGAGGAAGCTGCGAGGGGTGAACAGAGCCTGCTGCTTAGGGCTGCCAGGAGTGGAGGGGTCTCCTGAGAAAGAAGCTGAGCACGTCCCATCCCATCACCATGTTAGTGCAGGATGCTCCTGTATCACCGAAGCGGCATTACAGAAGACATTAACACAAAAGAAGTCTGGTTTCTAGCCAAGAAACTAGAAAGTAGGAGGTGTAGTAATCTAGAAATTGCTGTGACTAAGTCATTTATAGGCCACGGTGTACCTAAGGATAAGTAAGCCAAAGTTTTCAAGGCTGATGTGTGTTTTTGGATCTTAATTTAGGGTTTGGCTTTTGGAAAAAGAAGCCTAGCTGTCTTCTGCATATCAGGTCTTTTTAGAGTTTCTGAATTGGGTAGCCAAAAATGCAATCACTTGAAATCCCTGGTATTTCAAAAAAGTACAAAAATAATGTAAGTGTTTGGGAATCAGTAAGGTACGAAGTTATGTTAAGGTTAAAGTATGTTAATGCTTAATAACAAGCAAATATTAATAAGTTTTGAGTTATAGAGAAACAGGGTGGGATAGGTGGACCAGGCAGGTGGCCAAGAGACCTTTGTCCTTCCAGCTCTGCCATTAACACAAGTCACACATTAACTCTGCTTCCACTTTGGAAAATGAGACCGTCTACCTTGTCAAAGTGATCTGGGGATCTCCAGGAGTCAGGTGGTTTTCAAGGTGTCATCTACGCGTGCTGCCAATGATTACATCTCACGGGGCTGGACTCTGCAAAACATCTTCTCATGCACTGTTTTTATTTAATGTGGATCTTTGAATGTTACCCACATTTTCCTGGATCCATGGAAAAGAGAGAGGCTACAGAGTCAGACTAGGACTGAATATTTTAAAAACTTTAGAAGGACTTGGGTAGTCCAAGGCCACATCAGTGAGGAATAAATGGGACGTAATTCCCCTGAAATATTTTAGTGACCTCAGTCAGGCAGCAGTATTGTTTGGCCTTTTTTCCCCCTCCGATACCCACGTCCCTGTTACCCCACTGTAATTTAGCATAAGTGGCAGATCAGCCATTTACTTCAGTTCCTGTCCCTGCTTCACTCAGTCCCTCTGAACACCTGAATGGCTGTTGCTTTAATATTTCGGTTGTCTTTTTGACAGGGCTGGAGGAGTCTTTTTTAAGCTCTTGCAGCACTGTGCAACAGCAGGCAGCAGACAGTGCATGATTGCACTGGGACTTAAGAGCAAACTCCAGCTCCCTGTCAATGGCTGTGTGCCAGACAGCTCAGCCTGCAGAGAGCAAAACCCTTCAAAAGGCTGAGTGTTTACAAGGGACACAACCGTCAACATCCGTCCGAACTGTTGGTAGGGGGATCGCCACAGAAAACGGGAGCACGTTGGAGAATTGAGGCAAATGGGAGTAAGTGGCATAAAAGGGCTAATTATCTTCCTATTCCCCTCTATTAAAGACCACCAAGAATAGCGTCTACTTAAGGATAGGGATTCTCCCCAACCCCGTCAAGTAAAATGGACATCACACCTGTCGTTCTGTGTAGTGGAATCACGGCTGCAAGATGGACTTGGCTAGAAGCCACCTCCTGACAGCAAGAGGCAGGTCTGAGCAACAAAGTTTGGATCAAGATCTGAACTTCGCTCACATCCAAATGTGCTTGGATCGAGGATGTTGGCTGACGCCCATCTCCGCTACATCTATACTGTGATTATGTGTGAATGGTCCTATTGCTTCACGCTGCCGTCAGTGTAATCGCTTCCATTTGGGCATCCTTCTGAAAGAAAATCTGCTGTCGTGATGGCCCAATGTGTGACGCTTTGCTGCATGAAGTTTCCCTCCTAGCCCCTATAAGACATCGGTTTTCACCTGGAGACATACTAGTTGAGCTTTACTGATGACAACTTCCATATTTACAGTTCTCATTATTAAGGCGGCTTTAACTCCACGTTTCTGTGGGAGATTGTTTCCCAAATGTGTATCAAAATACAATATTCTTGGGAGACTTGTATGCATGCAGTGGGCCTGATCCTGCTGCCTCTTTCACTCACATCTGTTTTATGCCTTGTAACCTCATTGACTTCAGTAGAATTGTTTCTGACTGGAATTAGATGAATACCATATTTTCCTACATATCACCCATGGATTATCTATAAAACTGTGATTCATCAGCACCACAGTTTATAGACATATGTAAGTAATGTGAGGAGAAGTTTACTCTGGGGCCCCCTCTTTCCCAGTAGCCCCATTGCCGCTAATTCCCTTTGCATTTGCTTGCTTTGCGCCRATATCCCCCTGCTTTGGATCCTCCCTCCTCTGGGTTCCACCCTGCTCTCTTCCCCTCTGGTTCTGGGTGGTTTATGAGAAACCAGCTGGCGATGCATCTTTCAGTGCCAGTATTTTTTAAGGAATACTAGTGTTCAGAGATACTCAATGTGTGCAAAGAACACGTTAACTGWTTTTTTTTCTGTTTGCTCTTCGAAAAGTGAAAGTAAAAGAAATTGGTTGGGTCAGCCTGAAGGGAAATTTCAGTTTTCTGGCTGAAATTAAATTTGAAAAAAAAGAAAAAAAGACTTCCATTAGATGAACTGTTTCATTTAGTTGTCAGTTTTTTTTTTTTTTTTTTTTTGACTTTTAAAATGTAATTAAGTTKGGCTAAATTTGTTCTAAAAATGTCATTCTGAAAGAAAAAATGAAATAATTTCTTTCATGAACATTAAAACAAAACATTCTGACTTTTTCATTCTATTCCTCTGAATAAGCTATTCACAGAGTTTGTGATATAGTCTGTAAATACATTTCCCAGAAGAAAAATGCCTTTAGAAATCTAATSTTGATTAACAGGAGCAAAGAGGTGAATCAGATCCTGCATATCAGAGGAATCATTTACTCACCCTTGGGTTGGGAAAAGCGAACAGAGATGAAGGCCAATAAAATGGGTAATAATTTTTGGCACTTAAAACTCTTTTTTGGAAGTCGAGTGCACAGCTGGGACGAACTACAGATGAAGTCATGTATCTAACCCAGCCTCATATAGCAAATCACTGGCAGAAGCAGGAATACAACATACTACATTTGATTCCTTGCATTGCATAATAACTACTTGAAAATGGTTATTATATATATAGTATATATAGTCTATACCCAAAACTATAATTTTCACTTTACATTGTGATCTTTCCAAATTTTTTCAGAGAAGACAACATAGAGCAATTATGCTTGGATACCCTCTGTTGAACTTCCACCAAAAATGTAGTTTCGTTTCATGAAAAAAAAAAATCATGTAACTTTTGACCTCACATACACTTCAGCTACTGTCAAAAGAAAAATGCAATAAATAGTGCTGTGCAAAGAAAACAAAATGATTATCCTTGCAACCTAATAAGCAATTACAAAGGGCAAATTATTTGCACCCTCTGTAATTTTTTGTCATTAGATAATTAACATCAGAGGTATTAATAATCATTTTAACAAATTACCATATAATTATAATGTGTTTCTTCATTGAGTCATACATATAGTACAAACCTTTCTAAGATTTGTGCTATTAATTGAAAATACATTATTTATTGGCTTAGCTGAGTAACARCCCACTCTGGTAACTAAACCTATTAAGGAAATGCTGGGCTGTTCGTAACTAGCTCTCAGGCTGTTGTTACCAGAGCAATTCTTGGTGGATGAAGTGTGCTGACCAAACTCAAATTAAGGATCAAATGAAGGACTCTAAGAAGTCACAGTATGCAGCAGAATCAAAGACCTAGAAATGACACATCTCTGACTCGTGTTATCTTCATCAGGAATGAAAGCTAGGAGTGGAACAAATGCGCTCAGGAGTTTACAGGGCTAGCACATGCTGGTGGCAGTGATGCTTCTTAGATTAATTAATTTCATAACATTTCCATAATACAGTTTTACTTAGTGTACTTTTCATAATCTAATTTTAGTTGAATTGCTTTGCACAATCTGCTCAAAATGTGTTTACGATTCAGAATTGTTAGAGTCCCCTTTTCATTTTGTGCTTTGCTGCCTTTATAAAATCTGCCTAAATTGGTGAAATAAATTAGGGAAATGCTGCCAAAAACATTTTTCTACTATCATAGCATTTAAACTGATGYGCTTGGGCCAGGTTTGCAGTGCTTCCTGTGAATCCTCTTCTAGAGGTTTGCAGACAGGAGCATGGTAGGAGGAATGAACTTCAGGAGAATGCTGTAGATTTCTCTGTGGGAAGAGGATTTTTGGACTGGTTATTATGAGGAGGGGGCTGGAGAGCTGATTCCAGATTACCCACTTCCAATTTGGGAACAGATATGGCCCATGTGACCTAAGCATCTTGTCAAGACAGCTTGAATTTGAAACTGTGAATATGCCTGTGGATGAGCTACAGACCCCAAATGATTCACACACCATGTTTAGCTCAGTCGGTTAGAGCGTGGTGCTAATGCCAAGGTCGCAGGTTCAGTCCCCGTATGGGCTACGCTGAGGGCTGGACTAGATGATCTCCAGAGGTCCCTTCCAACCTATTCTATGATATGGTATRTCTTTCTGAATAGGCTGAAATTCACCCCTGGCCAGAAGGCTGGGAGAAAGCTCTCAAAACATGGCTCAAGTGAGGTATAAGAAGTCCCATGGCTTCACAATAAACCCCTTGAACGGGATCAATTGCACATGCAACATGTATGTTGAGAAAATCAAGATCCACTTGCTGACAATCCCTGAAGGGAGAAACTGTTTGGAATAAATTATTCATTACAGAACTACTCAGCTTTGGCAATAAATACGCAGGTTGAAGAAGAATGGGAGCTATTCTAGCTGTAATGGTGTGTTACAGCCATTTTCAAATCTGGAGGTAACCAGCTGGTAACCAGTTGATGATAACGTGCTATTTCCTTCATTTCTGTGCCTCCTATGGGACTGTGGCTGGATTCCTCCTTCTGGGAACCTCGTGTTTACAGGATTCAGTTCTCTGAGGGACAAGATAGGGAAGTTGCTCTTTTTTAAGATCAGTGTCTCTTTTGTAGGAGTGGTTTTGGTTCTAGCTCAGGGTTCCTCATACCTTGACAACCAGTTCCTTATGCTAATGCAAGTTTCTAAACAAGCTGCAGCATACCTGCAAGGCTGCTGGTCTGGATTTAGGTAAAGACAGGTAAGTATCCAAAGGCTTTTCAACAGCATCACCAAAATGATAGTTTTTTTTAAAAAAAAAAAATCGCAGGGACTGGCTATCTGCCTAGTTGTATAAAACACTTAACCCCCTTCCTTCCTTATGTTTATTTATGTAGTAGGAACGTGAGGGATGGAGCTCCTGGCTGAATATGTTACAGATGAGGTGGAGTTAAAACCCGTGTCCCACTGAAGTCAGTKGTTCAACTTACACCTTCCAGGGAGACCAGGGCAGTGTTCCAGGTAGCACTGGTCATTCATTTTATGGATATTGAACTTTTTCTTTAAATTAAAAAGAATGATATTTTTTTTCTGCCRCTACCATTTTCAGCTGCCTGAACAGCTATGATGACACCTTACAAAGTTGCCATTACATTGGTGATATTAGTATTAATCATGTGTTGCTTGATACTGTAATTGAATAGTTTTTACACAGATGATATTAACTGATAAAATATGGCATCCTCATGAGAAAACATTACCTTGAAATATTAGCGTTATAATATGTTAATTTGTGTGGCGGATACGACTACGGATATATGAGGAGATGTAAATTTCCCAGCACTTCTACTGACAATTTCCATGTCAACATAATTCTTAGGAATTTGTACTCACTATTTTGTGATGACTTATATGATGATGTATAACAACTTAAGGGGTTTTTAAAATGCAATATTTTGACTAATGCAGTTTGGTAAACAGCACGAAGGACTGTTTCTTCCTCTTGGTTTCTGGAATAGTGACACAAGCACTTTGTACCGCTAAGAAGTCACCAATCTGAGTGCAAAATGTGCAAGTGAGTACTTGGATTGCGCTGAGCACTTTGCACCTCAGCCCTCAACCCCTTCTGCATGTTATTAGTGAGAGAAAAGGTTCTGATGCAAGGCAGGAAAATACTTACCTACCTAAGTATTACAAACTGAATCTAATACTGAAAAAAGGAAAAAAACTGAGAGGTGGGCTAGATTGCTAAGTGGRAGCTCCACAWGTCTTCTGAAGCTGTTTGCACATGWACTCCAGTTTGAAGTTCATGACCAGGAAAACCTGRTCCAGATGGTTTATCCCATCTATAGATTCTTAATTCTGGCCTCTTTTATGTTTTCTTTACGCCAAGGGTTGAAGGGTGTCCCCCACAGAAAGCAAAGTCTGATTCTCTATTTATTAGCATGTACTGAAACGAACTGTGCCAGTGCCTATGCTAACCCYGAACTCTTGGGCACAAAACACAGGACCTACAGCATACTGCCACATTTCTTGTGCTTATTCTTTGTAAATAGTTTACACCAATACAACTCCATTGGCTYTGTTGGCTTCTGACTTGTTTCCTGTGATTTCCTTTAGAAAAAGCTAGACTCACGAGATAAAACCAGAGCCTGAGAGAACAGAATGGCACCTCRAAGGCAGAAGAGATGATAGCAGTTGGGGCACTGAATCTATAAACAGGCAGCTAACCTGGCTGTCTCTCGTGGGCTAATCTGAATTAATTGGCGTTATTTGTGTCTTTGATACTCAAATACAGACCCCGGGGGTGGGAGTTCTCATGAAACAAGTGGCCACTTGGGAGAGCCGTCCCAGGTCCAATCATGTCATGGGCTCATTTGTCTCCCACAGTAATTCACTACTCACTTCAGTCACTTTAAATGTAAAACAGCTGCTGCTGCTTAGCCCTCTTTCAAGGTGCCTACCAGCAGCTTCAAACCAAGCCTGAATGGATCCCATCCCATAATAGTCTCCCACACAGTGGTCATTTGGAAACAATTAACCCTTGATTCAAGATCCTCTTAAAGAATCCTTTTTGAGGTTTTCCTTCCCTCTGTTGCAACCCATTCCTTTATTCCCTCTCCCCTCAGAGGGGAATAACTTTATTCCTCAGGGCTGTCGTGGGTCTGGCAGCTCTCTGTGAGCGTGAGTACGGTGCTTGGGGAAGTTACRCAGCTGAAATAGGGGGATTGGGTTATAGGTTATTGTATGTGGTTTTTGTCCCCCTCATCCATCCGTGTTGAAGAAACTTGAGGCTACTGAATCAAAGCAGGCTGGTGCTTTGTTTAAAAAAAATCATTTCCTCTCTCCCTTTCCCCCCTGCAGTACCTGGGGGTCCTGTTCATTCCACATGTGTTTGGCACCACTGCTACCTCTTGCCTCGCTTGGTCCCTGGTGATATGATGAACTGGAGATTAATTTATTTTAAGGAGAAGCATCTGGCTTTGAGCTAATGAAATATTATTTTGTAATGGGGAGGAAAAGGCTCAGTGAGAGGTCTGCATGCTTGGGGCTTTGGCACCCTATTTGACTTGGGCATTTAATGCCGCTTGTGAATTTAGGGTGTGCTCTAAGTGCTTCAAAACCTTTCTGTGCTGTGGTCTCAGCTTTCTCTGAAGTGCTACGCTTTTAGACCTGTGGCCTTTACTCCTGTCAGTGGTGTCGTCCAGCCCCAGATCCTGCAGGGCCTGTCCCTTGCAGGCACCCCCACCTTTCCCTTTCCTTGGGGCTTGCGGGCCAGATGTGGTGGCCCCTTGCTGCGATGTTAAACTGGCAGCATCCTTGATACACGCAGACAGGCATTCGATAGCCAACTTCTGGAAAGCCTCCCCCYGCACTGGCCGGCTCTGACACAAACCAGCTGAAGACATTGCAATGCCAGAAAGTGTTACAGCTGGACTGCCTGACAGATTGGCAGCACACACGCTGATTTGGGGACYGTATTTGGGGGCCTGCAAAGTACTCACTGTCCAGGCACTGAGCCACTAATCACAGTTTACGTTAGGCAATCAGATACTTTTCCACTACTGAGCGATCTGTTTCTTTTTTCTCCCTCCACCTTGCAGGACCCTGTSTGTATATACACACTACCTACACTCTTTGCTTCACATCTGCACCGTGCTTTAAACTGTATCTAAAGTATCTATTAATGTCTGCTCAGGCAAGAACAAGGTGCTTGGATCACTGCTATTCTGATTCCTCCTACCCATTCACCCAGTCTGACTTTTGCCTGCTTCTGTGCTGAACCACTTAATTAATTTAACTTATGGGTTATTGAGTGTAAGTGGGAATAGTTAGAGAAGTCCTACAGAATTTCGTACAAAAAGAAAGGTTAGATRTTTTACGTTGCTCTATAGGAGTGGAGAGTATCCTCCTGTGGAATATATAACAGCCTATACTCCTATGGCATGAGTGACTGTAATGAAGATCTGTTCTCAGGAGTTGTATTCACATATGATTTTAGAGTAATTCCTCTAGTGCATGGCTGGTGTAATCCCTTTTATATAGGAATATTTCATTAGGAAAGAATCTGTCATCCCCTTACGTGAGGTCTGAATTCTGGATTGGTCCAGCCCCGATGCTGTAGCTAGATATATGTTCATGCAAGATAAGTGGCTGGATGTCTAATGGATATAGCTTCATTTACAATAAGAAGGACTTAGATCTGGCTGTGACCCAGAATTTTTGATTCCAAGGAGATGCTGATATTTTGGAAAACTTGTGTCTCTGTCAGAATGAATAGCTGAAATTTTGATATTTTCCAAGCCAAAAAAGGTGCTCTTAAAAATATGTGCTATATTAAAACATTAGATAGCAGTTAGGTGCCAATTTAAGGAAAATATATAAACACAGAATATGAAAATTCCTATTTTAATATAAACATTGAGCTGATATTAACAAAAACGTTTGGATGTTGGCAAAATGAAATATAACTTTTTCTCACCAATGTTTTCTTGCTGCAATTTATCTATTCCTATAAAATATTTTGATTTTAATGAAACTATATTTTCCAATGCATAATTATTTTGTCAAAAAAAGGAGGGAAAAGATAGGACCATGTAAGAGGGCCCCAAATTTCTCCTACTGAAGAGAGTGCTATCACAATTGACCTAAATGAACTCCCAAGACATCCTGCACTTGCTGAGGCTGGGAGGAATTGACTTCTGAAGTTCATGCAGAGCCAGGAGCAAGATGTTAAATTCTGAACTGTAATTTGTGGGGTTAATAATTGCATCTTTCACTTCTCCTAGACATCACTGCTAAGTATAACTTTGCCAGTCATGGCTCAATTTCTGTATCTGAAAAGTGATGATACTGCTGTTTATTCACCCTTCTTAAGGTCTCTGCTTAGGTAGAGCATTTGCAAGTACCAGTTAACCTTATTATCCGATTTGTGTGCTTAAATTCATGGCTGATGTGAAGAAATGGGCATACGTGCTGTTGCGCAGGTACAAAATAAGGATTTATTTTGGGCCCAGATTGTAGTTTCACGGTTCCTGGGGCAGAGTTGAAGCTTGTACACTTTATTTCCTTCCTGGGAGAACTTGGGATGCAACAACAACTAAGCAAATCTGATGACAAAACATGAGCTTTGTGAGAGTAAAAGGACATTAATTAGGTAAATATACTGTATAACTCCAGCAAGCCCATGYGTGCATGCACACACACTTAGCGTCTGAGTGAGAACAGAGTGGACTTGAGAAATGTATTATGCATTCAGGCAACTCCGATGTGCCACTAATAAAATTAAGTGTTGGAACATAAATGTTTTAATTTTAGTGCAAATGCTCCAAACAATCGCCCCCTCCTGTACCCTTCTTTCCCACCCCCAGCCTAGACTAATCCATTTAGAGACAAATTTACATTTTATTTCTCCAAACCCTATTAGCATTAATATAAAGGTCAGCACTGAAAAGGCAGCTTCAGAAGCTAATGTGCCAGTATGCTGTGCTCTGTGACCAGACGAGGGCATGTGGGTCTCTCACCCACTGAGTCTGACATGAATTTTTAATTTAAGAGGGAGGTCCCACTCTCCAAACATTCCCAAAGCTCCTGGAGATGATCAGGCCACCCTCTGGAAACCAAAGGGGACTTCTTTTCTTCATATCTGCGGTGGGAGAGAGGAAGAAATCTGTGTGAAAATCTTCTGATGCTGTGGAAAAGCTGTTGACAACATTCAGGGACTTCTAAAAAAGAAAAACATTCTGTTTTGAAACAGTTCTGCTCAGACAGTAACGTGCCTCAGGCTTCCCTTTTCCCTTGCTTTATTAACAGGTTAGATGGGGGGCAAACACAAGCCACGTTGCCTGAGAGTTTCAGCACCTCTCGTCTCCGTTCGCTTCGAACTCTGAAGTCAGAAATCTCTATCAGGAATATGCCCACTGCTGAGTGATGATTACAGAGCCATGAAGAGAAAATTACTCTGGTTTCAGAAGTGTAAAATGTTTGTACTAGAGCTGTATGAACTTGATGTGGTTTGTGGTTTGGTTCCAACTGAGAACCCTGCTCTGGGAMAAAGCTTACCCAAAATAATCCTGTCGAATGTACTGGCTCTTCTTATGCGTATAAAATTACGTGCACGCTAATTTTTTTTGAGGATCAGAGCCAAGGATCTTGACCATGTATGCTGGACATCTAATTGACTCAGGGCTTTTTGTCTAAATYATGTGAATTTCATCTCAAGTTTCAGACAGATGTTTGGTCTGAAATCCTGCGTCTTAAAACGGAATGAAGTCGGCTTCATCTCCTGGATCAAGATCCTGTGAAATTCCTGGTATTTTTGTATAATCACAAAGCAGACGCCTAGGGAGAACTAAATGCTCCAAATTAACATCATTCCTTCTGGCAAACTGCATTGTGCATTGCATTGATTTCTTTTCCTTAAACATCATGGGTATCAGCCCCCCCACCACTAATCTAATAGAAAAAGCCAAAGATTTATTAAACAAACAACAAAAAACCCCTTAAAAACATCAAGACTGAAACAAGCACCCAAGCTGCTCTGCTCTGAGCTGTCTAATTCAAGAACAGACTGATAGAGCAGGTGGACATGCCAAATGTCATTAAGTTTGCCAGAGCCCAGCCCTGAGGAACATGAAGGTGAGAAGTATTCCACAACAAATGACCCCTGACCGAGAACTCCCCGCTACCAGTCCCCCTTGCTTTTAAATTAAACCAGTAAGCCTACTTGAGTGTCTAGCTTGAGTGTTTCATTTGATTCCACTCCAGGGGAACAGCCTCTCAATTAACCATTTAGTTTCATACACTAAGCCAGCGCATGGAGGCTCTTGGAGCTAAGGTAGAGAATTGAGGCAGGAGATCTGAGTTCAATTCCTGCCTCAGYTACGTGGTATAGTTGAATTGTTTCACCCTGTGCCGCAGTTTCCTTCTCTTATAAACATGCATGTCTGAAAATCACCTTAAAAACTCCAGGTGGAAGTAATGTGTACATTCTCCTAACACTTCTGTATCTTGTTGCATTGGACTTGTGTTCACGGTACTGAAGATCTTCATTTGATTCCCTTTTCAATGTGCTCCAGCAGAAACCCCAAAACAATCATCCAGCAACGAACAGATGAATGAAGAAAGCCCAGATGTGTCCTCGTAGGTGAGGGCTGAGGGAATGCCATAGTTTTCATGCCATCACATAGGCAGACATTTGGAAGATTAGGGACTGCTGAATGTATCGCTGCGGATCAGCACTAAGTTATTTGCAGTTGTTTCTGTAATCATGTTGCTCAGGGAGAAAATTCACAGTATGTCTTGCTGTCTCCCTGCCTCACCAAACATGCACCCTGCCACCTGTGTGCAGTGCTGGGCAGTGTTAATGCCCTGTGCTGTGGCAGAAGCCATACAAATTAACTGACCGACTGAATACCTGCTCTGTTCGTTTTCTTTTCCTTCCTTTTTTTTGCTTACAGTTCTCTATTTAACTGTATGGATTTGGCTTCCCCCTCTCTGCCCCCACCACAAATCCATTCAGTTCAGACTTTCTTGAGAGGTKATAGATAAGTATAGTCCATACCAAATGTAGAGCTAAACATCTGAGTTTGAAAGACAATTTTCTGTTGACTTAAAGTGAGTTGAAACTGAGAAACCAGTTCCATACTATTAGAAAAAAAATGAAAAATCTAATCCATACTATTTGAATTAATTAACATAAAAAGCTCAGTTTCAGGCAGTAGAAGTGAACCCTCGGCACTATGCAATTATTATCACAGCCTTCATTCTATTATTCCTTCTTTCACTGCCATGGTCAGCTGTATGATTTCTCCTCGTTTTTGGAGGAAGAGTGTCTGAGAAAGCTGATAGTTTAATATTCACTCTTAGCTTGGTTTCATAAAGGAGTGATGTTTATCTGCTTTCCCTATGTGTATATATATGGATAGAAATTCCTGCTGTCCCCTCTTGGTAATTCTGAATGTGCTGGGAAATTTCAACCAGCCCTAAAAGAGCAGTATAAAATTCCTGCAAGTTTGATGAAAACAGGTGGGCAGAGATATGAGGCACTATTAATGCACCCATTCAGGGAAAGGCCGTCCCTTGAGTTCAGTCCTCATTAGCTACCACAGAATTCACATCAGGGAACCACTGCAAATGCTCTATCCACAGTAGAAGCTTCAGCTGATATTTCCAACTGCCTAGACACCAGAGACKCCACGTACAGCCTCTGATGCCATGTGAAACCGAAGTGCCCTAGTTCTGTTAGTGGCCTATTTTCTACTTGGAATGACAGTTTCACCAAGTAACAAAAAATTGGGAAAACTGACTCTAGACAAAGAGCCCTAGTTTTCCCAGTGCTTTGAAGGATGCTACTCCATGGACATCAATGGTTGGTGGCCTTCCTGATCCATACTGTCATTAATAAGATAACCAGGCCTTATGAGAAAGTGCATCTCTGTACAGCATGCAGTTAGCTTTATGGGAAGGCTGAAGGTCGAAGGTGTTTTAAGTCTTGTGTCTCAAAACTTCATTAATATTCCTGATAGAGTTGAAAGAGAAGTTTGCAACAGTGGTGGATAAACCTCAAAGAGATTCACATAGGTGTGCTTAGTGTGACTAGGGAGACAGATCTTTCAGTGCTGAACCAAAAATKATCGGAACTGTATTTGAAATGTTTAAGATTTTGGATAGGAAATCTCAAGAAATATGGATTTTTTTTTGGAGATCCCTGTTAATTGTTGTTTTCTCTTGAGCAGACCCCAGGAAAGCAGCCATCTCATGGATATTTT
Source organism: Rhea americana (assembly GCF_003343005.1). Taxonomy (NCBI): domain Eukaryota; kingdom Metazoa; phylum Chordata; class Aves; order Rheiformes; family Rheidae; genus Rhea; species Rhea americana. Next base: position 2,781,197 of record NW_028186401.1, read on the forward strand.
TGCTCAGTGTTTTGTCTAAGGTTAATTGAGCCCAAGTTCCCAGTAGCGAGGAACCTGACTGTTAGTTTTATTGAATGTATCACTTACTTGGCACAGTGTGGGCCAAGTCTTCTGACAGTGTAGATCTGTTCAGCTCTACAGAAGTCAAGAGAGCTACAGTAACTGTGGAAGCTTTGGGTTGTGAATATGTCCCCTAATGATCACTATAGCTTTCAGTCTGGCCCAGCTTCACTAAATGCAAAAGGAGGAACTAGCCTTTTCTTTTCTTTTTCTTTTTCTTTTCTTTTCTTTTCTTTTTTTTTCTTTTCTTTTCTTTTCTTTTCTTTTCTTTTCTTTTCTTTTCTTTTCTTTTCTCTTTTCTTTTCTTTTCTTTTCTTTTCTTTTCTTTTCTTTTCTTTTCTTTTCTGGCACTGGTTTATTAACTGATCATTAAAATCCTCTTTGGGAATTTGGAGGGGAGATTCCCTGGGCTCTTCACATGAGGACATCTCGAGGTGTCTAAAGGACTTCTTGTTTCTGACAGAGGTTTTGAGCTGCTCTTTGCTATAATCGAAGCACACAGATGTGGCTTTGTATCTAATTTAGATCAGATGGGGAAGAGGGAAGGAACAGCCCTCAGCAGTTAATTCAAGACAAGGTGATTTTTGATTCACTAAATCCAAACATATATATTTTAGTTTAATAGTGACCTACCCTTTGAAACACATATACAGGAGAATGTGGGACCCCTGATGACATCTGAATGGGGATAGCATGGCACTAGAGAAATAAATAAAACCAGACACCCAGCAGTGAGAAAGATGTCAAATTAAAACTCCTTTAAGATAACTCTTGCTTCCTATTTGCTAAATTGCTCATTCTGTAAATGTCTCTGCTGTTGGTGCTACCACACATAATGTGATCAATAGTATTATTCTCTAGTGTTACCCCATTGACTGGTTGAAGAAGATGCTGGGTGGAAGAGGAAGGGGGTGGRATGTGGAATGAGGGGGCTGGGAGGAGGAAACTGTACTTGATCCTTATGGAAGTCAGTTAAAATTAATTGGAAAAAGCTTTTAAAGACCTAAGATGAAGACCAAATGTATCTCAGACCTGCGGCCTCATCCCCGACACTGAATGCGAAGGTCATTGCAAAGCTGTAGATTTATGCGGAAGGCTTGGGTGATGGAAAATGAGACAAAAGCATTTGGATTTTATTATTCCATTTACTCTGACCCTGGGCCATAAAGGGTTTGGAGAGCCTGTTTTATGTATTCAGCTGGTTGCCACACTGACAAGCATTTGGAGCCACTTAAATAAACCACCCCAACCCACAGCTGCAACAACACCATATCAAATACAGGTTAGAGTTGAAATGTAGAGCCAGCAGCACAGCGTCTCCAGCAGGTGCATGCAGAGTGTTTTTTAACCCCCTTGGTTTTGGAATAGTTCCCTTATTTATCTATTGGCTTTGATTTAAAGACTATTTAATCACTGGTATAGATTCCATGTTAAAAGCGTGCGCATGCACACACACACAAACTCACAAACACATGTACTAGCYGAGCAAGCCACTTTCTTCTGTGCCTTCTATTTCTTGATTTCAAGAGACTAAAATAGAGTTTAAAATTTTCACATTTTGGGCCAAAGCAGGGCAATTCTGTTCTGTCTGCYCCTTTCCCAGGCTGCTCTCTATACCCCCTGAATCTTTCAGATTCCTGACAGACACTAGTGATTTGAAGCAATGAGAGACAGGAAAAAGTAATGTATTGAGAGRGGGAGAAAAGAGTAAGAATTTAGCTTAGAAAGAGGGGGAAATAGAGTATGTGTTTGGGCTSATGACAGCAGAACTAGGTATCCAGGCGGGCTGGGAAAAAGTCAGACAGTCGACCACACATCCATTCACTCATAAGTCAGTGGGAAACCTAATATTGAATTTCTTAATGCATCTTGAACACTGTGTGTGTAATGTGCGGTGTTGTGTAGACATGTTGACATTCTCCAGTGAGTACGGGGTGTATTGCTCCTACACGAAGGTGGATAGTCAGGCTTAAGGAGTTCACAGACATTCAGGTTTTACAAAAAATTCACTTTTACCGTGTCTGCTCCACTGTTGTTCCAATTTTCCATTGATTTTGTGTGATTGCTCATACTCTTGCTTTCAGATGCGAGTATCGCCACTGTGAGTGCAAGATCTTGTGAAAACTACTGCATTTGCTCGTGCAAGCCAAGTTGCTCATTTGTTAGATTTAAGGAAAGCAATTCACCTTGAAATAGGGATCACAGCTATCCAGGGCAAAACATTTAATAGCCAAGAGAGCTTAAAAAATAGCAAAAGAGTATGTCAAATACATTTGAGTAACAAAGCAATTTCAATCTCCTCTCAATATCCCACTAGCTGGAGAAAGGGGCTAATTTATGTGCTGTGAATTTTGCACTCAGCCCTCTTCCTAGAGGCTATTCTTTCAGAAGAGAGTCGAAACACATGACGGCTGAGATGAAATGTTGGAAGAGATTGCATTGCACTAGTATGTATTTTCTATTCCTGGCTAGATAAACAGAAGACAAGGGTTTCTAGGACTTTCAATTCCAAAATTCACAGTTGCTGCAGTTTATTTTCCTCCTTAGCACATTTCCATAGGGGTTAAAGTAAATTCTCTTAATCTGCACCTCTAGTCATGTAATGCTAGGAGTATTACAATAAAAGCTAGAGTAGCCAGGAGATCTTCCAGTCTTTTGATTTTTTTTTTCCTTTTTTTTCTGTTTTTTTGTGCTTTTTGCATTTTATTTTGAGTGTCAGGCACTGGATACTCTAGATAATCTAGAGTAAAATAGAGACTCTTAGCATTTAACAAAATTCAAAGGCTCGTTCTGAATTAAGCACCCTCATTAGAGTGAAAGGCCAATAATATCAATTCTCAGTTTCATAACGAAAGAGAATGCAGGCAGCCACATCTTAGCCTCAAAGATAACACCACACAACAGACATCTATCCTGCGCAGTAGAGGCAGGCTCAATCTAAAAACCCCTGCCTATATGTTCCTGCATGCCACATGTCTGAATAGAATGATAATCTGAAACAATTTTGCTTGGTTAAACTAGTAGGAATCCTTAACAGCCTGAAATTTGACTTTCTTTAGAGCTTGGGGCATGGACATGCAAGTTGAGGATGTTCTCACCTGACTCTCAGGTGTCTGTTTCATGGCTGTCCATAGCTGAGGCAGTCACCCTACAGTGGGCAGCAACAGGTACCTACATCTCATCTGAAGTAGACAGAGCAGATGAATTGTGCACTACAAATGCCCTTTCTCTCTGCTGACTGCAGTGGAGTAAATGTGTGATGAGATCAGATGTAGACATCTACCTTATAGACATGTAAAGCTGCATGAGGCAAATCCCAAGCGGAGTCACCTTMTCAGCTCTTTGCCGTTGCGAAGGCCTGGTGTCACTTTTGTTTCTTCTGCTCACAGCCTAGAGCGTGCAACAATTTGTCTCCTGATTTCTGAAATGCTCTCATTTAATTAATGTCACTGGGCTCAGCCTAGAAATATGTGAGTGAAATATAATTGTGTGGGACAGAAAGAGAGTGAACTGAAGATCTGGCCTTAGACTCAAAGACACTGAACCTGAGCCAAACGTTGTGTGTAGCTGTTACCCGGAACATAATGTGAATGAACTYGTGATCCAAACTGTTTAAGGGAGTCCAGAACCCAGCTCTCAGCTTTTTATTCAGTAATTATTGATGTAATCTCAATATTCAAGATTGGAGTAAACTGAAATTCTCAGACTTAATTTTCTAACACCTGGAAATGAATTAAATATTATTCTTATTTGYTTTATGTTAATTAATCTTACTGAATTTGGTGGACTTGATGCTGTTACCACTTCACTGAGGAGATTCCTGCATGTTTTACAGACATTTAACATTAGAAATGGGTGGAAACTTGAGTTTTATCTGAATAGAAATTGTTCAAATATTTGCTGAATAATGATCTGACAAGCAAAAATATATTATTTTGGACAAAAAACACCCCAAACTGAATCATGGTTTTGTATGAGGCTTTCTCACTGAAATATTGGCAACTTTTATTGGAAAATTGAAAAATTGGAAACAAACACCTGTTGCATATGAATTCACAGATGCTGTTTTCTATGAGATAATATTGTCTACATTTATATGATTGCTAGCAATAAATGCTTGCTTACCGAATAAAACTTACCGAGGCTGATAATCTACATGGCCAGTCCTATGATACCGTTGCTAGACAAAGAAGACTGGAAAAGCCTYACATTTTCCTTTACCATTAAAACTAAGTCTTCCATAAGACACTTTCATGTTCTAAAGTAAAGAACGGTTAGGTCAGACAAAATGATAAAATCTGTCTGGTTTCCAACATCTCGAATCGGTTCCTTTCTGTCTAGCATATCCCCCTTTCRGCTGTGCTGATAGGCAAAGTGCTGGTAAGCAGCAAAACTGGCAATTCCACGCTGCGCGTCCGCAGCCAAATATTGCAGAGCTTAACTGCGATATCCGTAATGGTCACAGAAGCAGGGGAGAAGGATGGGAGGAATGAGCTGAATCCTGAAATTGCCACATTGTTGCGGGGAAAATCTGAGTCATTTGACTCACGTAGTCCTTGCTGATTGTCCGGTGTTACGTGAGTCATAAAACAAGGCAGCTTTGTATTATTAGCTTACTAACCTRGTATGGGCCTGTTTAAAACAAATGAAAAAGAAAAAAAAATATAACCACATGTACAGTGATTCCTGCTGATCAGTGACTTTCACTGAAATTGGGACAGTTGCATTTTAATTGACTTTTTCCTCTACAGCATTGCATTGGGAAATCAACTCTGATATACTTGTAGCAAGGTGGAAAACAGTTGAACTCTTGTCAGGTTTCTGTAGAGATCAGATGGTATTTATTTGCTGTGGTGCTCTCTCGGGCTAGATTCAAACTCAGGTTCTGCAGATTACAGGGAAAATCTTTGGAGCCTCAGATGGATTTTTATGCTGACTAAATTTAGAAATATTAGCAATTAAACCTGAAGCTGGGTTCCTTTTTCTTGGCATTCCTATGAAATGTTGCATTAAGGAGAGAACAGGGCAAAAGTAAGAGCTGGTGGACTAGGCAGAAGGATAAAAGATTCATGAATATTTCTGCTAATAAAAAGCGCTGAGCTTGGCCTATTTGATACATGGGGTTATATTATGCATTATTTTTAAGTATTCAGATGACCTCCAGGAATTTGTAAAAACTTTTAATGAAAGTAGAGAAATCCTTGATATTTTAACCCAAACTGTGCTTTTGAAGAGCACCCATCACATTCAGACACAATTTATTTCCAGTTCTAGAGAATATACTGTTTCTTGCAATGTTTCTTGTTAAAAACCTAGGCCATGTTGGTGAACTAGATATATTTTTTGTTCTTTCCTAGAAGAAATTGCAGCYACCTCATTTGTTTTGGTAATTTAATGTTCACTATTTATTATCCACTATTCATTAAAAAATTAGTTGTAGGCATCTAATCAAAAGGCAGAAGAAATTCCATATGAGCTTGGTAAGCAGTCGTGTCACTAACTTGACCAATAGCCAAMGCCAAAATGGTTTTGAATGTCCCATCACCTGCACGTTATTTCTGCCCAGTTTTCATCAAATACTTCTGAATAATAAAAACATTAGTAGAAGTCAGTATCCATTTTCAAGCTACCAGGCACTGAAAATTAAAGAGGAAAAATTAATCACAAATGTTAGTAGGAAAAAAACAATACGAGAGAGGGAAAAGCCCTGCCTAGTTGCCTGCCACATAACTTCATGAAATACCTTTGCTGTTTATAGGTCCTCTAGCCACATGCAGGCTCTGAACAAAACCCGGCCCTGACGAGCAAACTGCTTCCTAGCTGCAAGCATGGCGACCATTCCTGCAAACAAAGACAGAAGAAAATATGTAAATTTAAACAAATTCACAGTTCTTTTTCTTTGGGAAAAAAGCTTTCATGTTGTTTGAAATATCCAGACTGCTAGAGTAATGTTCTTACATACAAATGGAAATCCTTTTTGATATTTACACTACTGATTTCTGCACTTTCTTTAATCTCTGCTTTCAAATTAATAGACAATAACATCAGATTCCTTCCTTGGCTCACTCAGCACTTGTGCATATTTACCCAAGTGTCTAGAGTGGAGATTGTACACATATCTCTAATCCACCTGCCTATGTTAGTTAAAAGCCCAGATAAAATCAGCAGCACTTAAATCTTAACCTTTTAAGTCTGAAATGTTTTCAAAGTCTGGGCTCATGGCAACTCCACTGAAGAGGGGGAGAGAGGTGGAAGTTGAATGTAAAACATTTCACAGCCTGAACTATTGTTTCTTTCCAGTGGAAACTAAGCTCAGGAGTCCTGCAAGAGCGTTACTCTGAGAGCATTAGTAAAGCTGACCAGCTCGTAAAGTTTGCACTCGTGTCGAGTGCTTCCAGGCTCCCCGAGTCGCCTTCGTTTCCCTTCCCGTCAATGGGCTGCTCCTGGAAGTCCCARCACGGGCAGGAGCCAACGCAGGGAGTGCAGACGGGGGTATGTGGTGCCCTCCTTCCTCGCGTATGCCTTTTGCTCCAGGATTTGGCTCTGGCCTCTTCCRGGGCCACTGGCTGATTCAACACCTGGCTGGCCCCAGCATGGCGAAGATCCTCTCACAGCCTGTGTGCTCCCGTCGTCCTGCAGGGCTGGCGAGTCTCTTGGCTTCCCGGAGGAGCTGGGCTCRAGCCAACCTACACACCCATTCCTTGGGGAGTGGACGGCTGGCTTATGCGGGGGAGATGAATGGGGCAGTAAGGCAGTCTAGGTCAGTTATTTAGCGTGAAAAAAGCTGTCACCCGGCAGTATTGCCCAAGGAAGTGTGGCGCAGCYGAGCACAAAGGTGCATACACGTCCTCCTCGTACAGTGCTCCTCAGGGAGCGCTTTAATTAGGAAGGAGGGCAAATTACTTGAGACATTTTCTGTGGAGTTATGGGGACAGGCAGTCCCAGCTACAGCTCCCTGGAGCCAGCACTGCACTGTATTCACTGGATGTTTGCTGGGTGTTTCTTCAGTCCGCTGCAGTTCATAYCAAGTCATGCATCCCTTGTGGGCCCAAGCATTAAGGATTTTTTTTTATTTATTTACTCTAAAGCTGACTCTGGAGAAAAGGGCTAGCTGGGAACAAGGATGGGGAAAGTATGTGTGCATCTCTCTCTCTGCCCGTCTCTTTTTCCCTCAATCTACCCTCAACAAGGGTGTCTATAGAACATAGCATAATGCTGCATTGTTTGGTTGGGGATTTAATTTCACTCCATCACAAGCTACCATCGGAGCCCCTGTCATTGCAATTTGTCACAGTTTTTTGTGTGCTATATCTCACTGAAGTCACATCTCCTCCTTAGCCCATTGCATAATCTCCTAGTGTGGAACAAAGCTCCCCAACATAATGAAAGAGGTGAAATCAGGAAAGAGAAAGTCAATGGTTACCGTTATCACTATAGAGCTCACTCCCACTGGCTCTGCAGGTTCAGTCGCACCAAGCAAAGCAGAGTAAGAAGGACATGCTGTGTGTGTGTGTGTTTTTTTTCTAAGCCCATTTATTGAACCTACAGGCAACACCATTGGCTGCTGAGAGATGTAATCCTATTCCCTCCTGCAGACCACCAGCCATAAAGAGGCTGCGGGATGTCCCACTGGCCCACCAGGGAGTTGAGAGCCTCCAAAATAGATATCACGGGGAAAAGAGTGGAGAAATCRGTTTGCTTTAAAGGAGAGGATTGACTCATGTCTCAGGCTAATATGTTATGCTTAGGAAAAAAAAAGAACAGTCAAAACCAAGATAGAATAGCATACTTTCAAGGAAAAATGAACATCTACCAAAATAAGCAAGATTTTATATTTTATAGAAGGGTGGTCAGGGACTCTGTTGTGTTGAAGGCTGAATTTCAAAATGTAGCTTAACAGAGAACTGCTTAAATCTCATAGGGAATCATATGGCAGTTCATAAGGCTGCCCATGTGCTCAGAGCTGCACACCTTGCTGCACTGCCCCAGTGAGGACTTCACTTTCCTCCCCACATTGCTCCTGGGACATGAGTGCAACATCTTAATGTTCTTCCTTGATAAAAAATTAAGAAACTTGATTTTTTTTGAGACTCACTTTCCACAATATCACTGTAAACAGCATGTTGACCCTTAAAAGGAAATATATAGCAGAGAAAGAGGCTCCATAGTCCACTGTGGGCTTTGTTATTGCTATTAATTCGCTTTGGAAGGTGTTAGTGTAGAAGAGTGGACTGAGATAGGTAACTAATTTACAAGATAATATTAGTTTGTTCCTCAGATATGTCATTGTAGCAGAATTGTATTAAATCTGGCCACTCTTTCTCAGTGGTTGATACATAGATGTAGGCACCTAGATTTGAAATATCAGGAAAAACACTTTACCAGGCTGGAGTTCACAGGCAAAATGCATTGATTTGTTGCAGCTTACCAGATCTGGCACCAGGATTGTGCTGAAAATTCATTTTGAAGGCTTCTTAAGAAATGGAAATAGTATCCCCTATGAGGGGTTTCAATTTCTCCAAGAGAAACAAAGCAGAAGAAAAATCCGAAACATGAAATGTTTGTGGCCTTGGGTGAACTCTTTTAATATTCTAATTTCTGCTAAAGGTTACTTTCTTTTCAATGGAAAAATTGCGTTTCATTTGAAACTTCGTACTGAGATGTCCCCAAATTTTGATCAGTTCTAAACATTATCCTTTGACATTAAATAAAGAGAAAGTATAAGGTATTCACAGGACATGTATCAATTTGACATCAGTGTAACGTTTCTTAAGTGGCTCATTCAGGAGTGAAGCCCATGACTAACAGGCAAATGGCAGTAAGATACAAGGAAAGATGGTTTTACAAAGGAGAGCAATAAGAAAGGAAAATGTTACACTGTTTCCACCGTGTGTTTTATAAGGAAGATCAGGGTAACAATGAGTCACTATGGAAAGGATTTATGGGGCTATGGAGCTAAAAGTCTGTAAAGATTAAAATTCTGATGGGGTTTGGATTTGGAATTGTTTCTGAGTTTAATTTTATCCAGCACACTGTCCAAGTTATTAATCCTCTTGTGTTTTCTAAGCTGGGTAACTCATTGTCGATATGCTCCCTGGGCCAATTTCAGGCATGCCGGCCCACTGCCTGGTGTAATATTTCTTTAGGCGAATCACTGGGTGGTCTTGTCTTGTCTTGTGAAGAGTGAGAAGCAGATAGCAGGAGACTTTCAAGATTGCCGTTGCAGGCATCAGTCTCTGAGTGGAAAATAATCCACCTGGAAGGACACTGCCTTTCCAAAGAGGGGCAGCCGGCGCTCTGATTGGGAGATAAGTTACACTCTGAAATGTTTGCAGGGAAGGTGCAATTTGTCAGTGAGAGGCAAGGCTCGTGATTCGGGCTCTCTGGTGTCTGTTAGCAGCATCTGCCACTCGCATCCGCTTGCAGCTTCTCTGGAATCTCTGCACTAGGAAGCAGCGCACTTCACTGCTCTGGGAGAGCAGGTGATTGGCATCAGCTGGCGGTTAACCCCTCTGACAAAGCCCAGAGACGTGTTGACTAGCTGCAGAACGTGTCTAGTGTCCGGCTTTCCTCAGTGATGGCCGTATGATCTTTTGCAGCGTAGGACACAAAGGGAGCCAAATTGGGACAATCCCAAGTCAAAATAGAGTAGGCAGCGTAAGTGCTCTGTGATAGTTTCAGCTCCAGAGCTGCTATCAACCACTTTTTTCTCACATCATGAATGCTGAGATGCTCTTGGAGGAAGAAGATACGGCTTGAAAGAGAAGCAAAGAGTTTAGTTTGGGCCATTTGTTCTTACAGACAGCATTTACCCCCCCGTGGATGCTGTCAGAGAAGGCGAGATGCCAGTGGACAGCGATGCCTGTGGTGAAGAGCATGAACCCAGTGTTTTGAGTGTAGCGGTGTGGAAGCCCAAGGTCGTCCTCTGTGTTAGTCCTGTGGTGTCTCTGAACTGCTGATGATGCTGATCTCAGGTCTTGCCCCTAAGGACAAGCACTCTAGGTCAGATTCACTGTAGCTGTAAGTTTTTGCAAGCATCTTCTGCCCTGGAGCTTTGTATGTGAGGAGGGGATATTGTGTTTCATGGAGAAAAATGATATTATGCTTAGGCATTAGATTTTACACAGGAAGTTGGTGAATTTGTCACCTCCCTGCATAGTTCCTCTGCTTTTGCTTTTGTTAAAGCAGTTTACATAGGGTAATGAGATAGGATGGAGCTAAGATGCTTTTTCTTTTGATGCTGAAACATTTTTACAAAAAGAAGGATCAAGATGTTCACAGCTCAAGCTTGATTGGGATAAAGTAGCCCAATGTCTGAATTTATCCAAATTATCCATACTTGTGTTAGGACAATGAGTCATAAGATTTATGACACTACTCTTTCTTGCCCCAGCTGGGACTACCACAAGAACATTTTTGTATGCTGGTCTGGCATTCTCAGCTCTGATCCCATCTGGAGCAAGTGAGTAAAAAGCACCTGAATGGGAAACATTTAGTTGAATGTTTGAGAACGTTAAGCCACAGCATCAGAGACTGAGACCTCAGGATTCACGTGATGGGGCCCAGATTTGAAGACCAATTTGTATTTGTTCCAATAAAGGCAGTGCTGGAGCACCAGGGTGAAGACACCAGCACAGAGATCTGCCGCACCCTAGAACTCAAGTGCCAGAGCGAATTTACTGAAGTTTTGTATATGAATGAGCATGAGCCTCTAAATGTTTATTGACTGGATTCTGTCCTGGGTTTTGGTGTAACTTACAGAAGGAATGCATGGATATTCAGCAAGAAAGTAACTTTTATTATTTTTATTATGCATGTGCATTAACCTCAATCTACTAATATAAATTAAGAAGTTTTGCGGCTGCCCAAACATTCTCTCTTTAGCTATAGATCATCAAAGACTACATATGAGTTGTAAATTGAGGTAGTATAGGTTATTTGTAGCAGACATCTGCAAAAAACTCAAGCTCTGTTAAGAACTCTCCTCGCGTGGGAAAATTCTCCATTAGCTTGTTAAGGCCAAGCACCATCTTTTCGTATTGCCTGGGTAGTGCTGAGTGACCAGAAATAACGGAAGAAGATCTGGGCCTTTGCAGTCACCAGCAGCCAATTCCGAAAGCACAGATACTGAGGCAAGGACTTCAGGGTCTCGTTTTAGGGTTGCGTCTGTGCAGGAAGCATCCTCTGAATAGCAATTTCATTCAATTTCGTTATATCTTCGGAAAGATACTCTTCCAAAGCAATGCTAAAGGCACACTACTTATAAAATGTGTCTGAATGACTAGTTACAAAAAGTGCCTATGTGACAGAATGAATGAGGTTATTTTTATTATTTTTACTTTTTTATATCTTTTACATTATATTATATTTTTATATTATACTCCATTAGTATGCATCAGCTATATGTCTTGCAGAATGATCTCCTAAACAGTCTGAAAAATCATATCAAAGAGAAAGGCTGAGGCTTCACTAATAAACAACTGGTAATGGATGTTGTATAGCTTTGAAAACATCTTTCTATTTCCATGTAACAGCCTCACTTTACCTGCAGGTGCGCAGGCAAGGAAAAATACATTGAGCTGAGTTTTGTTTAAGATGCACTTCATGAAATGAAGGAGAGCGGAAAACTTTATTGCCAGTCAGTAGATTTTCACAATGCCATAATCTGCTCCTCTTTCTACACATTTTACGTAAGCTAATGACGAGAATTTGTTTGAGGTTTTGCTCAGGAGCTTGGTCAGGTCCTAATGGCACTAAATTCCTATCATAGGATTTTAGTACCTGGGTTCCCGCTCTGCTGAAGACAGCCCGTATGACCCTAGGCAAATCACTTGTGATCAGTTTTTCAGTAGTTCTTCAGCAAGTTCTTATAAGTGCTTAAGCAGGTTAAGTGCCAAAATCCTATTAATTTAGCTTTGAAAAGCTGGCCTTTAGTCTCTCTGGCCCATATTTCCATAGGTATTTATGATCCCAACTACCTTTGCAGATTTGCCCCTCTGTGCCCTCAGTAAAAGACGGATAATAGCACTTCCCTATCTACCAGAGATGCAGGGAGGATAAGTACATTAAAGATTATGCAGAAGTCACTTAGACTGGCTGATCACACAGGTGTATTTACATGGCCTGATTCTCTTCCCATTAACTCCTTTGAAATAAATGGAAATGCAGTGGTAATAAAACTGATGTCATTGAAGAATCAATCTTACAGTGTGATATCCTGCTCAGAGACTGAATGGGTGTAAAACAAGAGGGAAGAGGACTCATCCCGTTAAACAGGCACTGAGATACATATAGGATGGAAGACTTTTTTCTTGCCATCTCTTGCCACGATTGTGGGGGCAAAATGAAGACACTAGCTTTTGCAGAAGTACTTCTGCTTCTAAAGCCGCTGTCTAAATCAGCCGAAATATCAGAACTGATCTGATGTTCCTGTTACCTACCGATTTACTTCCGAGTCGAAAAGAGCACAAACACTTCGGCACCAAAGGATGGCGATTTACACTCCAGCAAATAGCTGAACATTAATGACATTCAGCTGATATGGAAGCATATATTTTATAGGAAACCACATTGGTTATGCTTGAGAAATCTTTCTAGGACACCCATTGCCCTGAGACTTATACATCTGCATAAAGCCTATGCCGTTAGAAACGGAACAGACTGGCCCATCTCTCCCACGGTCTTAAGTTAACACTTTCCCTTTTGTCTGGGGCACCCTTTTCGAAACTTGAAATCCAATTGGCCAACAATTAAAGCCAATTAGCACGTGAGGAAAATAAACCCCAGGCTCCACTTCTGTGTATTTCCTGGGCTGTTAGAAAGCCTAGTTAGCTCAAGGCATTAGCATAGTTCAGGATCGGTCGAGGCACACAGCAGAGACTAGTTGGCTTAAAGTATTAGAAGGCTCCGATAGGGGCCTGGCTGCGCGGCGGTGTTATTTGGAGCTCGCAGCTGCCAAACATTCTTGACAGGAGATGAGGCAGATGTCCAAGGACAATCAAAGAGAGAAGAAAGTTTAAGCCAACGTTTGCCTATCTCATATTCTCTACTTGATCCTCTCCTCAAAGACAAGACACAGCTGTTGCACTTCAAGGTCTATCTGGCTGAACCCACCAGCTCCTCCCTTTCTCCCTCCTGGCCTGCCTCAGCTTTCTGTGTGTTGGACTCTGGCAACCTACCAGACCTCATTAACTCCTAACAGGACAATTCATGACATTAAATGGGCCTTCTTTAATCTTTCTGAATGTGTATGAGTATCTGAGTACAATTCTGCCGCATACTAATTGCATGAAAATGTGGCAGATTATCGTGATGTGAGTGTTGCCCACCAGCCTGCAAGGGATCACCTTAGGCCACAAGAACAAGCACTGTAACATTAACAAGGTGATTTGTTATAGCTGTGATGGCAAAGGTGATGCAAAAACAGCAGACGAAAGTGTTTCACAGACAAAGGCATCAAGAGGCTCGGTCGTTTTGCTCTCACTGATGAATAAAAATACCAGAACTGTTGTGATAATGAATACCATGAATGATGGCAGGTGTATTAGTAAGAACAGGAGTGTCATATCTATAGCTCCCAACCCGTCACAGCAATTTATCCCACTCACAGCCTGCCTGCTCTCTGTGGCCCTCTCTTCTGGTTGAATGTTTGATTTGGGGAGGGAATGAGCAGTTGGGCAGATTTGGTGATGTGCAAGTCAGTGCTGCTGCTATTTTTCTGGGAGTCCCACAGCATCTCCTCTCTTCCATGTGGTGGTAGGTATGTCTACGCTATGGTCGTATGAGATGGGATGCCTTCGTTTCAGTGCCATAATAGCTGTGTGATAAAGGAAAAGTCAGAGTGAAGAGCCTTCAAGCGCTTTCTGAAGGGAATATATAGCCTATTAGGCCCCCAAAATTGGATGTCACTGACATAGAGGAAGAGATTAGGTCAAAGAAACTTGGGCTCTGCCACTAGTTCACTCTATAACCTTGAGCAAATCAGTTCCTTTCTTCATGGTTTATTCTGAGTCACTACATGGGAGTAATAACATTTAGCTACATTTCAAAAGCACTGTGAGACTGTCAGAGGAAAGGAATTGGCTAACTTCAAAGTAGTACTATTATTAACTGCATATAGAGCTGTGGAAAAGATGTAGCTGGCCGATTTAATTCAAGWAACCAGCTGAGTTTCCTGGTCCTAAAAAATATGGAGAGTTTTTTTTTTAGATTTCCCAAATGTTAGATTAGACAACACAAGTTTCTCAAAGAGGGAGATACCTTCATRTTTGAAGCTTTTTGAATATTTTGTATTTGGAGATTTTTTGCAAAGTTGCAACTGTATGCAAATAGAGGGTAACACTAGGACATTTGTCATTTTGCCCCTAAAAATAAAGCTGAGGCAATGAGGCTGAATGAGTAATCCTATGATAACAAACATTTGTATGTCCATAAAAGAGCAGTTCTCCCTCTCTCCCAAGTTCAGTGAAGAATCACAGTTTTGGACTTCCAGTAGTTGTAGAAAACGTGCTACTTACCTATTACTCATTATACCTATTGTTATTATTACCTCCTACCCTCCACCCATTTGTTTCATTCATCCTTTATATTTTGTCTTTGTTGTTACAAACCATACGTGCTGGCACAGCAGCAAACACACTGAGGCCACCACATGCTTGAAGCTTAGAAGTGCTATAATAATACAAACAATATATCATTGCCATGAAGTATGGGCACATGACTGAAATGGTTGAATTACTACCGCTCAGTGAGTTACTGCCCATCAGCTGAGCCACAGTGACTGTCTGCATGTATGTTCTTAAAGTACCACAACTGCTAAGTTAACACGTTTGCTTAGACTATGAAAGAGATTCCCACGCCTCATGTGGCAGGCAGTAACTAGTTAAACTGTGGTAAATGGATCACTTTCAATTGTGTGCCTATATCCATAACATAATCTGGGATTTCAAAGGAGCCTTGGGCAATCAGTATCTCCCACTGCTTTACAGTGGGCTTTGCATACCTCCATCCCTTAGGATCTCAGCTATAATTCTGAGGATAAAATATTGTCAAAAACTATTTTGACTGGCTCCTAAATGTAATAAAAATCTATCCCTGAAGAATCATCAGTGCCCTGTCTTTGTGTGCCAGATTTAATTTTCTGTGTTGGGAGGAGGGGAATAAAAACAAACAACCCCTCAAACAATGACATTGGGATCTGAATGTGCTGTGCTTCCCAAGCCATCCAAAATCAAACACAAAAGGATGCAAAGCATTCCCAAATGCCTTCTCATCACTTCTCACAGCAACTCCAACGGACTAAAACCTTTGACTGAGAATGAGCTTGTGACCACAGCAAGAGATTTAGTGGCTCTTTCTCACTCCAGCAGCCCTTCTCTCCATCTCTTCAAGCCCTGGACTTGCAACATTTTGAATTTTTGGTATCTAGATGTCTTAGAGAGAGCAGTGCAGTTTCTATCTCTCTATCATGGAACTAATGGGCTATTTCAAGCTCATCATAAGCTTAACAGACAAATGGAAGAAGGTCAGTCTGAAGAAGGACGTTGGCTGTCAGGGTTTGTGGGGACGGGTCGTGCTCCAGATTGCGGAACGCTGCTAYGGTATGGGTGACTAAGAGAGAATATCAGACACCCTTGCGATCTCCACGGGAAGCTGCCAGGACTTTTGCATTCTCGGTACTCTAGGACAAAATGGAAATGTGTTGTCAAAGCTCATGAACCCAGCACTCAAGAGCAATGCTGCAATAAAAACAATGAGTGGGCAACCTTGGCAAGCAGGCTGGGGTAATTTGGGTGCAGCATTTTTGCCTGACTCGGTGCTGGCTGAGAGAGCACTGGTTTCACAGCTATTGCCACTCTGCACAAGAGGAATTTGGCAGCTGAAGCCCCATCGTCTCACATTCATTAAGAGCCCCATTTATTCCGTGTGATTTAGTACACTGAGACACATTAGGAAGCAGGATCTAACTGGTACTTGAAAAGTTGCTTAAGTCTGTGCTGTTAAAGATATTTAGGCACGTAAGTTGCTTCAGAAAGATTTTTCAAAMATGCCAGAATGATTAATTCCTATTAATTTCAGCAAGAGGCAGTTAAATGGGGTATTTATTTGTCAGTGCCTAACTGCTCAAAAATTGGATGGTGCTGACTCTGAAGATTTAGAAGCCCTGGATCTTCACCGTAGCCAAAATCCTGTGATCAGCAATGATAATTTTTCCTATTCAAAGCTCTCTGAGTTTTGAATATGAGCCTCTCTGAGAGGCTCATCTCTTGTGCCTATCTAGGTCCATATTCTTGTTGCTGCTGTTTTAGAGGTGACTGTTTTTCAGTGCCTGGGGACTGATTTGCTTTATACATACGACCAGATCACATCTAAGGGCTTTTAAATGTTTGAGAAGGATGAGACTCAAATCTGCCATGGCTTCATGTCCACCATCCTCAAGAATAGGCCTGAATCCCTGTTAGTCCCTACAGTAAGGTGGCTAGGTGAGGTGTGATTTCGACTGTGTAAGTTTAAAGAAGTTAAAATGAAACTCTGGCACTACAACTCCACCTTTTACATTCAAACTGTGTTCCTGTGTCAGCCTGAATCCCTCTGTGTTCCTGGTGCTTTTGCTGCGCAATGGGCTATGCTTCTGAGGCACAACAAGTGCCTACTTTGCTGGGTCTGCTCTGGAAAGAACAGAGCTCTCCGTATATTATGTGGTAAAATGAAAAGGACAGAAAGAAATCTCAGCTGTTGACTTGGCTGGAAAACATTGGTTTTGAGCTGCAGTTCCCTCTCTAGAGAGTGTCTCAGGGCTTGGAGCCAACAGGCCGGGGCGAGGAGCCGGTAAGTTGTGTTACTCTTCCCTTGTGAGGGCACGACATCACATCGATACTTTCCACCCTCTGAGAGGAGGAAAACTTGGTCGTGATCACTGCAGCGGGGCATGCGGTCCGCTCCACCAGCAGCAAGGCTGTCTCAGGTGTCCCCTTTCTCGGCAGCGCCGGTGAGGAACGCCAGCCAAGGGTGGAACAGGCCTGCATTCAGCTGCACGGAGTCGGTCAACCAGAGAGAAACACAAGGAAAATCTTTCTTCAAGTCCCCAGCTGAGTTTGCCCTGACACTACCCCACCTTGTTTAAGGGAGGGAAGAGTCTGGTTACTACGAGCACTTTTTGTTCGTTAAACTGGAGCTGCAAGAACTAATTTGCCTTTTGGGCAAGCTTGCTGAATACAAAGCTCTGTGTTGTCCCTCTGTCCTGGGGCTGGCTCGCGCGTCCTGCTGTGCGAACACTCACACAATGCGGCAGGCACCACCAGCACTTCTAGCTCTTCACATCGGAGGTAGCAAAGAGCGAGCCTTGGCTAGTGAGCAAAAAGATTTCCTGATTTTCCTGGCCTAGCGTAAGAGCTTTTCTTTGAAATGTGGCAGCACTTTGCATTTGCATTGCTATCATTTCCCTCACCTGAATTTTGCAGGACCAACCTGGGTCACAAGGAAGCACGTTGTGTTTTATCACGGAAATCCTGATGCTCCTTGCAAAAGGCAAGCCTCAGGATGACCCTTCCTCAGCAGAGCGAGGAGGGGACAAAGTGCCCTTCAGCATCTCCTCTGTAGGGGCTTTCACTTTGCAGGAGGGTCAGTCCTCAGCAGCTAAGGACACTCTTCACTGGTAAGGCCAGTATCAGGCATGCSAGGCCTGTTTGAACCCAGATGGCAATAACTTTGGAGAAAGAAATCTCTCGCTGCCCTATGAAGAAAGAGCAAAGGGAAGTTTACCAAAGCCCCATATGTAGCTGAGTCATTATAAGCTGCTCAGGTACAGACACACCTCTTCCTTATCCAGAAACCTCCTCAGGGAAAGAAGGAAAGACATATGTTTGGCCTCTGCAGCAAGCTCTTATCTTGGCAGGAGAAAGCTATTGATGTTCATGTTTCACATTTCTGGCGCCCAAAACAGGTCCTGATGTTTAAAATGAGGCAGCAGTGGAACCTGTTTTAAATATGTAACAGTCTCTGAAAGGAACAATCTAATCACTTCATTATCCAACACAGTGGAAAATGGTTTGAAAATCAAACTTGGAAGAGGGGGGCTTTGAGGAACCTTCCACAACAAGACATTGCCAGTATTAACCCAGGTATTTATTGCTCATTTTAACTATGGTGCACAGCAAGCATTTTCTCAGCCTCACATTGCAAGAATATATAATTCATATGCTTAATATTTAGCCTCAGCTCTCCTGCATATGTTACAGTGCTGGAGATTGTTTGTGTGTTTGCTATATATCAGTTGACACCTCTGTAAAATCTTTATATTGAATGCCTTTGGCAACTATATGCCAAATAATAGCATTACCATTTGTAATTTTCTTAGCTGCAGCTTTCCTGTAAGCTTTGCTCTATGCATTACAAGTAGGAAGGATTTAAAGAGCTTTATTGGTTCTCAAGTCTTCCTAATGACCTTTCCTCGCTTTTGTAAGTCAAAATAACTTTTTTCTTTTCTCCTTGTGCATTTTCAAGTAAGACTGCAAGAGCTCCTAAGCAAATAAGTAAGAGAACTAGATAATCKGTGCCTCTGCCCCCACTTTAACTCTCTCCGTTCCTCTTCATTCTCTCTTGCTTCCTGATCAGAGTTCTCTGGTGTTGCCCTCATATTTTGTTGACTCTTGCAAATGCTTTTCTTCCCTCACTCCCAGCTTTGAATCCACTCATTATATTTAATAGMCGTGCTGGAAGAAGAAATAGTAAAGACCCTGGTGAAAGATCGGGGCCTAGTTGTGCTAAGCGCTGTACAAATAACACAAAAGCTGTCCTTGCATYTGAACTTGCAATGTAGGATTTAGACAATATGCCACTGCGGAATAAATCGATRAACGGGAAGGAGAAGAGTGTTTAAGAAGGAGACATAGTTATATCCATTAATGATTATGCGGAGTTTCAATAGTCACATTATTTGCTTCTTTTATAAATTCTGCCTGTTTACACCTAAAACCTCTCGATACTTCCCTGAATCTATTTTGCCTGTCCTCTGCAGCGTCTGGTCCATGTTAGGCTGTGAACTTCTCAGAACTAGGACTGCAGGTTATTCTTGTGTAGGCAGCACTAGGTACATTTACAGAGTTGTATATTTGCTTAATAAAAATAAATAACCAGCAGAAGTTCTAAGCTCAGAATTACTCTAGACACAGCATTTTCCTTATTGCTTTGTCTTGTGGAAAACAAAGCACATTTTATCCTACGTTTATCATGTAGCTTATGTGATACTTTTCATTTTGATGTATGGCACACTTTCTAATGTGTCTCCCCTCATGTCTCTTTATTACTAAAGTGTTTCAGTGGAAAAGTATATTACAAACAAATAAATAACTTTCAACTACTGTCACTAGACTAGCTAGTGAACCATAAGCACAGGCTACTTGGATCTGTTTATGATGAAACCTCATTCCAGATTTTCTGATTATCTTTTTATTGTAACGAACGGCCTTCTCAGTCTCACCCCCCAAAATTTTGCTGTCCAGCTCCTGTTCTCATATATCTCTCCAAARGGATTTTGGAGCTGGTTCCGGGCCTCTCAGAAGCAAAATTCAGATTASTTTCCCCCAAAATGAAGGGCTGGAATGCGGGAAGGGGGGGGCAAAGGAGAAAGAGCAGAGAGACAGAGGATGGGCAAGGTCTCTTGCTGCATCTTGAGGGAGGGATGGGAACGGTGACGCTGCTGGTGAATTGGGCCACCTTCCCCCTCTGCAGCTCCAGCCTGGCCACCCAACATCTCCTTGGCTGTAGCAGCTGCTGTAGAGAGTCTGGCTTTCTAGGGCTGTGAGGCCAAAACAGACAAAACAGAYGTCAGTTGTGTCTGCTTTGCTCTACTGGACATTGGGTACCTTGGCCCAGACTCGGTTTGTGCCAGGTACCAGCTCTGTCTGCACTGCTACAGGCTCAGCCTGGATTTTATGACAAACCAAGCTGAGAAGCAGGGTTTTGGAAATGGTTGAAATTGTGGAGCCTGGCTGACTGGGGCATGGGGACTGGATGGACAACCCTGGCTGGTGTTGCCTGTGGTCTGACCAGGAAGCGATGATGAGCTGTCTGTTGAACGTCGCTAGCTGGGAAGACCGGAGAGAACAAGTTTAAATGCATGAAATGTTCTTTGTCCATTTAGGAAGGGGAGAAAGGCAAAATCATGGCCCCAAAATAGTGGTTTGGGAAGCACCTGCAAACCGTCATTAGTACCACAGACCCATTGTTGGAAACTTAATGAAGGAGCGTGGGCAGGAGCCACCGCTGCCGCRAACATAAGCGAGCCCTGTGTTTGGTACGTCCAGGATCCCACCCCCCTTCCCTCCACCACCACCTTCCTTCTCGAAAGCACCAAATGTGCCTGAGGTTGTTTTACATGAGCTGGGTTGTACATGCAAAACTCTGTGACAAGCCCATTAAAAGTGTGTTAAATTACGATACTCCTGTTTAGGCTCCTTCACCGAGATGTGGCTTCTAATTTATGGCAGCTGCTGGATGACAAACATATAGATGAACTGAGGAAGCGAAGAAATGGCACAAAGGGAAACGGATAACATGGCATGTTTATTCCTTTAGGCAGGCCTGAAGCCTAGGCATGTTTGTTTGTTTTTAAGCATTTTCTATGAAAACACAGTTGTAAAAGAATTCTTTTAGCCGCGTCCTTTCTGCTCCCTGCCCCAGCCTGATTGTGTGAAAAAGCAGCTTTGCCATAAACAGATTTTACTATATCAGAGTCAAATTTTACTACATCATTATAAGAGTGTTCCACTGGGTAACATGATTGGCTGCCCTATCCGAGCACTAGTGCTAATACTGTAGTGAAAACATGCCATCACACTTCCCCAATAAAAACTTTTATTGTATCCCAGTGCACATTAAAAACAACACTAACTGCATTAATACATTGTAATTTACTTTTGTGTTATGGAGCAAATGACAAACCTAGTGCTAATGAGGTCATATTTTCCGTTACCCCAATGCAAACCCTTGGTTAATCCAGTCCTCCGAGGTTTCCAGTTGGAACTCCGACACGCTCGTGTGTGCACATGCACATGCACGCACACACTGTACATGTGCTGGCAAGAGATGTTTCCATTATCGTTTTGCCAAATGTGGTGATGTAAGATGATGTTATTGAAAACTGCTGCTTTCGAAACAAACTTTTTTTATCACTGTGGCATTTGCATTTGTTCACAAGGCATTTCTTCAGTGAAAAAAATACACGTGCATGCCCGTCACCAGTGTCGACCCTTTCTTGTGCAGTCCCTTTCACGCTGCAGTGAACAGAGATGCAGTTCTTCYGCGCTGTGGAAGATGAGGCTGCATGGATCCTTAAGGGATTGCTTGTATTTCAAGTGCAATTATTTAAGAAGCTGTAAGCTTTCCATTTTATTTTGTCATGAGCTGAACGTTAGAAGAAAACTCATTTCTCAGGAGACATGGATGATTCTTTATTTCTAAACTTCCTGTGGTGTTTTCTTAATGATGCTATTAAATGATTAAGCTTTGCTTTTATAAATTAAATCGCCAAAATGAAATCATTAAGGCTCTCTCAGTTTTATTAAGCATAGTTATTTGCCATCATATGTAAATTCACTTAAGTAATCATCTACACTATCTGCTTTAAAATTGTGTTGGCAGCATGACTGGGAAGTCAGTTCAGAGCGGTGCATGGAGATACCTATCACTCTTCCATTTCAGAAGAAATACTCCAAATACGCTAATGAGGGAGGGCAGAGGACATGTTTGAGGAAGACAGGCCAGTGCCAAGGGCTTAGTGAGTGAGAGGTCTACAACCTTGCCCTGCAACCACTCTCAGGTAGGCACTTGCTGTCACTGCAGGGCTTGATGCTTTGCAAGTGACAACAAGGGTTTGCACACAGGTGCAGCCTTCCTCGTCCCATGTGAAACACAACTGGGGCTGCACCAAGTTGCGTTAGTTAGCAAATGACTTTGTTTTCCTTCCAGTCCCTTCCTGTTCTCTCTTTTGGTATTTCTCCTCTGCTCTGTGCTATTTGTTCTTGCCACATTTTAGTCTCTGCTCTGCTGATGAATTAGTCTGTTGCCCAGGGAGAAAATTGATCTTCGTTCTTATGGAAGTTGCAAGACAAGTTATGCTTAGTTCAGGCTGTGGTATTTTGCTCACCCATGCTAGGATAAGAAATAGCTGGTACTAAGAATTTGGAATTGAACTGCAGCTGCAGAATCTAGAGACACTCGCTGATATTTACATTTAAAGCCATTCCCTTTAGCTCTTAAAACCACTATACATTTTTAATAATTTTTTAGAGAGGTTTTCTTTGTRGAAAGATTGAAGTGAGAAAGGATGGGTGTCTAGTGACTCAGGAACTAGCTTGAGTAGGGAAATCCTTGGTCTGCCGTGTATTTCTGTTATCTCYGACTGTAACCTATGGACAGTGTTAGAATAGCAATGGGGAGGCAGCCTGATATGATAATGCAAGTATCTTCAGTAATTATTCACATARGTTTGCAAGATGGATATGAATTATGCATAGCAAAGCAACCGAGGAAGCWGTGGTTTCCTCTGCTGCGAGGGRATAACTAMCTTGTCCTCCCTTGGTGTTGCGAAGGGGCAGCTTTGCGCCCCGGCGTCCCGCCGAGCAGGGCTCGCCGGTGGCTGCCTCCGATCACTGGGGAAGACAGCGGTAATGGGTAATCCAGTTTGGCTTGTGGTCAGAAACTGCGTGGTTGCAGGGAGAACATGCCTCTGGAGCAGTGCAAACCTCTCTGAACCACTGGCAAAGTCTCAGTGCTCTCCTCTTTTCTCTTTTTTTTCTTTTTTTCGTTCAACTTCTGAAATATAAAAATAGGKAGTAGTCGATAATAGATTTTTTCTCGTGTTGCAAGCAATGTTTAATGCTGCTCACTTTCAAACTTTAGCAAATAAATATTCCCAAGCTTGACACTGCATGTTATCATTTTGCCAGCTTTCTGGCAAATGAATGAATAAGTAAATATTTCCTATTATCTTTTAAAAACATTTTCAGAAAACTCTGAGTAACCACAGTTCTCCAGAAACACCCCTAAACTGATCACAACAGTTTGCTTAGATTTTGAGTGGCAGAAGATGATAATCAAGTTGAAGGATTTTCAGAATAAAAAGTCATTCTGGATAAAAAAAATGTGTTTCAAAACTAGTGAGATGTAACTTTTTGTATCCTTACCTTTTCTTCTGTGACTCTCTGTTCTCTATACCGATAGTTTGGCAAACCTGAGAAAAATTTGCACAATAATCTGGTACTTACTCTGAGAAACTTGACTATTTTTTTTGGTTAGTACTGCTGAATCCTTTCTCTTATTTCTGATGAATACATTTTGGGTGTAATGTGGATCTAGAATTTAAGATTCTACATCTGACTTTTGCCATTCTTAAAGGTATTTATTTACTCCGACTTTTGTAGAAATCAAGTATCCAGAAGTCATGAACTAGTTCTCTGATGATGTTAAGGTTAATGCAAAACAATTTGCATTACACACACACACACACATTATATATTATATATTTTTATATATAAACATATATTTTCTACTTATATGTTAACATATATCTGCTATAACTTTAAGATACCCTGAAATATATGAAATGCTTTTAAATTTGATCTGGAAGCAAAATAAAACAAATAAAAGTCAGCAGTAAATCTGGGACAATATTACTGAAAACTTGATGCAGATATCTGTGTTGCTTGCAGAGAGGCCTTTCCATCAGACTTAGAATACTTTTGGCTGGATTTTCAGTGAAAGAGTTTAAACCATAGGAACAATAAATTTTTTGACTTGACAGAAAACATTGTTATATAGACAAATAACTGGCACGCCAGTAAATAAATGGAGTGCATTTCCTGAACATCAGTAGATGCCTGGGCACAAACCATTTTAACAGGAACAGATTTTTTTGTGTGTGCAGTGGCTCCTGTATAGTGTTTGGAAAATGTACCCATATGCCTACTCACAAATAATGTTCACCTGTAAGGAAATGCACACCAGGTTTATGGATGCTATTGAGTATTCCCAGTCCCACTACTATGAATAATGATGCTTACATGCCCTCAAACATGAAAAATGCTCATCTGAATGCACTGAACTAGCCTGACGCACAGATTGTCGACATTATTTTTTAAAGAAGTATTCACATGTGGAGTCGGCAGCGTTACCCCAGCCACGCACCGGGAGAAAGARGGGCTTTCTGGAACGTAGCAGAAATCTGGTTATTGATGATAGCTGATCCTGGGAGTTTGCTCCAAAGTATTCAGGGGAGAGTAGCAAGGCTGAAGATTTGGATTCCCCAGCTTGGGCAATTGCTCACTGCTTGCTCGTCAGGCCTCAGATAGACTGCCTGGCCTTTGGCAAATAACTGTGCTACCTGTTGCCTCTTTTCCCTCATTTGTAATCGTTGAATAGATGCAGTTACTTATCAGTTGCTTTCAAAGATAAATTAGTTCATATTTTGCAAAGCAAGTAGAAGGAAAAAGAGCTAGTCACCTCTGGTTTTTCATTCTTCTTCTTTTTACTAACTGCCCATGGAATTGTTTGCCTTTGCTAGGAAAAGGCTATTAAAAGAATAAGAATTGCAAGCTGGCATTGCTTCTTGATGTATAAGGTTCTGGTCCTGAGYGTTAAAATACCACCGACCTGTTTAGCAAGCTTGACCAGGGTAGGCAAGAGCGAGACGAGAGCGGCAGGGAGACTGTTCTGCAACGGCTACAACAGGTAGCAATTTGGCTCACTGTGCCTGCATCCAAATTTCATCTGTGGATCTGAGCCCTGAATCGCGTGTTGCTAGGCGGATACTATTTTCAAACGTTTAAGGAAAGCTTTTGAGTGTAATGTGCACTTCTCTCCTTCAACATTTAAAGACTGCAGCAGTGGGAGAGGCATGCGGCATATCTGTAAAAGCCTGAAAGCTGATGAAATCTCAGTTAGATCTGTTATCTCCCAATGCTTTAAAGGTCTTCAGCTGGGAGATTAAAGAACAAGGTTACTGTGACAATTTGTTTACACGCAGGGAGAGATTAAGATCTCGTTGAAAAGGAATAAAAATAACATCATCTTGAGCTGTCACAGCATGAGACCCATTGTAATCAACACTGGTCTGATTTCAGGGATAATTTAAGACCAATTTATTATCTTAATTAAAAAAAAGAAGAAGAGAGAATTCAGTGTTTCAGATGCCAGTTGGGCTGCTAAAAAATGATGCCTCTGGAGTATCTATGTTTCACACAGTTAGAAACTTTAGAGGTGTTCTGAACAGAAGCCAAAACCAGATGATACAAACATTTGAATCTGTCTTAATGAACATTGGGTTAATTATAGAGTTAACCACAGAAAATCAACACCAAACTCCCAAATCCCCCAATGCATCGAGAAAATGACCACAAAAAGCATCATTTCCCAAAGTCTCTTTTGTCCCTAACTGGCAGGCAGGTGAAAATTAAATAAATATACATGCAGAACTCCCTTTGACTATGTTTCAGGTATTTGACTGTGAAATATTTTAACTATTTAGTTACTGACAATAATAATAACAAGAGATCATGCTGAATATTTGTCATATCTGGCTTTCTTGAAATTCACACTCCTCAAGTTGCTGGTATCCCAACAAATGCAGGCACTRTTTAGAGTTCAGAGCAGGGCTGTCCATGTTTCACAGGCATTTGGTGTCAATCAGTATTTAAAAAGAGACCATTTCTAACTTCGAATTCATGTGAAATAGAGAACTCTATAGCCCTTCAAATAAAATGGAGGGAAGAATGAAGACTAAATGAATCTGTCTTGCCTGTTTTTGTGGTGCTTTTCCATTTGTTTTTAGGAAAGATTCAAATGGTTATTCTATCTCTCATACTTGCAAGAAGAAATTTTAAATTTATTCCTCAAGATCATTCACCCTTGGAAGCTGCTGATACAAGTTGCTATGTGCTCATCGAGCTGGTGGAAGAATATCAGATGACTCATATGACAGAGCAGTTGGCACAAATAACATATTTTAAAACCAACTAGGGAAAAAAGGAAATTCACCACAAATATAATTTTTAAATGAGTTTAAATCAAATCCAGCAAACTGGAAGAGTGTTTTCAGACATTGCCCTCAATGAAAAAAGTGGGATGAGATGGATGAAATACTCACTGCGATTTGCCCAGGTCTCATGTCTCCATAGCTCTGTTTTACAGGACCAACCTTGGAGATTTTCTGTTCAGCTTTGAACCAAATCAGGCCTTTGAAACAGAAGCAAATGTGGGTTAAATGAAATGGATTAAGTAAATCCATGAGTGCCACAACCAGAAAAAGAGTTAATCAATGAATTTTCACCTATATATAAAATGCAAAGGACTGGAGGGCGTTCTGGGTGGGCATTGACTGGATCAGAGTGCTCCAAAGCGACCATACCCATGGCACTCCTGAGGACTTCCAAATACGAAGACTTTACTACATCCTCAGGCAAACTATTCCAGTGTTTCACTGCCCTTAGCTTTAATGCGTTTTGCCTAGAGTAATTGAGATACCTGAACGTAGATCTCTACTGACTTTTAAAATGTCTTATGCCATCTTGCCATGCGTATAGCTTCATCACAAGGTTACAAAGCTCCCACAGGTCCTTTATCATATCTGCCAGCCTGTTTTGGATACTTAGGTGCCAAAATCAGCACTAAATATTTGTGTATAGGTACCTTAATTGTTCCTCTAACCTGAATGCTTCCTGGTGTAATGTAACATGTTTAGTTTCTGGCCTAGCCAGCATGGCTACGGAGTGTAGATTGTTTCCTTCTTTCCTTGTTTACTTTCCTGAAGACCCTCCATTAAAAGAATTGTCTTTATACAGTCTTTTTTTCCACAGTCTGGAATCCCTAGATCTCAGATCATTCGAGTTGCTTTCCCTGGATGCTCTCTCAACTGTCCACGTCTTTTACAAAGTGTGGCACCCAAGAGAAATGCAACACCGCCCCTCCACTAGCCCCAGCCGGTGCTACCTGGACTGGAGGTCTTTCAGGAGTCTCACCAGCAATGCTCCTGCTTATATGTGCTAAAATGATGGTTGCCTTTTCCATCACACCATGACAGTGTTCCTCCCTTTTCAGCATGAGATCTGATTATTTTTTCATATGCTTCAGTGCAGAAGTGCCTCCTTGCCAGCCTCTCCCTAGTGTTCACGTACCTTGTTCCTATCCAGATGATAGGATACACAACTCAGGAAGTGGTMTCTTATTTTTCCAGACCATTTTTTTTCCAGATTGTCAAGTTCTCTTTGTGTTACCTTCCTTCTTTTCAATGAACTGGTTAACTCTCTCAGCTCAATGTGCTCCGAAGATTTAATACATGTGTTCCTTATTTCACCAGCTTTAATGAACATGTTGAACAGAACCAGTGTGACCCTGAGGGATCTTGCTCAGTAGAGCTTTCCATTTTGACCACTGATAACTTACCTCTGCAGCCCCTGTTGTTCAGATATGCTTTGCTACATGGTTCTTTTATTCGCTTGCCCCTCTCAGGGGGTCATTTTCCTGGAGACTTGGGGTCCAGTGTAAAGGCACAGATTTCAAAGCAGTGTGTCATTTTACCCCAGCAGAGATCTGCCTGTTTATTTCGCTTCTCCATTGAATTCCTTTGTCCTGTTGCCCGGTGTATAAAGGCAATATGAATAACCCTGGGCCCTGTGCGTTTGTGCCGGGGGAGGTTATTGTGACTCACACTACCATGCTTTTTTGTTCCCCCCGTTGGTGCTGTATTGCCTAGTGCATGTCTTCACTCCTGGCTCTCACCACAAAAGGCAGCAACAATCAGGCRAACCTCCGAATGAGTAATCTGCTCACAAAGAGCCCTTTGAGTGCAGGGAGTAGTTGCAGGGAGGAAACGTCCCACTGGGGAACCAGGTGGACAGCAAACATTCACTTTCCATTACAAATGAGTTCAAGGGAAATGGAGTCACCCCAGCATGGGATGCCAAATCCGTATCCAAAGCTACTTCCCACCATCCAAGCCAAATATGCTTCCCCTTTCTCTCCCTCCCCATCTCTCCTCCTTGTTTACAAACACGTTTACAAGTACTTGATAGGTGACCTTATTTACTTAGTAACCTGTGGATTCATTTATCTTGAAATTAGCAGGTAATGAACTGGAAACCCTCAACAACCCTCCCACTAATTAACATGATAATAAGATTGTTTTGCTACAGAGGTACAATTAGCATGTATGAGCTAGAGGGGGAGAAAGATCAATAAAATGTCTGAAGGGTACTAGGAACCAGTCTCAAGAATAGAACAAAAGAAGAGGGCTTTATGGGGTTACAACAGCAGCAACAGCTTGCAGGGCCTATCCCTTTAAAGATCTCTAAAGTCCTAGGTATTCTTTCCATTAGATTGCCGTCAAGCAGGCTGGAAGGAGCTACCTACACCATACACTATTTCTTGCCATTCAGAGTAGATTAAGGGTGTACGAAGGGTATTCATAGCTCGTATGTTCTACAATGAGAAGGAAAAAAAAAGTTGGGTTATATGGCATAAAGTTGGGAAATATGTATGGCATCTGTCCATAAAAGCAATGCAGGTACTAGAGTAGTGAAAGGAGATGATGTAGAATCATTTACTGCCCATAATCATGCAAGGACTTCAGCATGTGCATTCAGAAACCCCTGTTCACTGTTCAATTGACTTTAAGGAGATTACTTGGGTAAGTAAAGTAATGCTTAAACATAAATCTGTGCAGGATCATGCCTTTAGATAGGGAACAGCATAGGAAATAATCAGGATAAAATTGCATAAGAGTTTTAATAGCCACTCTTTGGTAAGCCAGATCAGTTTGGCTGAAGGGTGTTAGGGAGCACTCCTGTGAGGGAGTGATGTACAGCTGGAGAGAGCTAATTTTGCTCAACAGGTATGTCTATCTCCTTGAAATTACTGATCGCTCAGAAGAAAACCACTCTAAAACAAGGATGAAAGAGCAGAATTCCTCCTCAGACCAAGAAATATGAAGGAAAGGGGAGGATTTTTCTTTTGCATATTCATAGTTCCTTGTCTACTAATATAATATTTCCATATACATGGATTGGATTGAACACATCCAACAGTATGTTGGGGTTGAGAGGAGAGATACTCAGCTGAGATCTATTATATGGCTAGAAGCAAATGTGGCATAATAATTAGTGCTAGTGGGAGAGAGAAAGGTGATRGGGCTACAGCCCCGTGAGGCTCCCTGTGTCCTTCTGCAGGTAAACTCATACCTCATTATTGAAGATAAACTGTAAAATAGCAATCTTGCACTTGGTGCACTGTTTGATGCTGAGTGGAAGAGCCAGTGAAGTCTAATACTGGCCTTCTGCTGGATAAATCAGGAACTCTAGCCCTGTTTTTAGAGGAGGAGCTCGGTTTAAATACCTGTAGGTCTCAGTAAGGCTCAATTGGATTTTTTAATTTTTTATAAGTCCCCGTAAGCATTCACTCCTTTGCACAAAGCCAGATTTTGTGCTAGCTGACTTGGGAAATTAGATCATTCACAGTTGSTTGACGTACATGGTGGGTGCTGAAGGCTTGAATCTGGCCCTAAGCTCTTTCCCTCACATCTGGCTTAACCCCACATCTGTCCTTCCCATCTGCACCGACGCCTTCTGTCACCTCTGAATTTTTACATTGCACAGTGCTTTTCAGCAGAGCCACTGCTGAGGAATTTGGGATTGTCATGTGCCTGGAATACAGTCTTTAGGAAGCATTGACAACTYCTGTGAATATTTTACCATGCATCAGATTTTCGGATGAGTGTTATTCCTCAATTGTTTGAGCTAACAGAATATTGTCTCCTGGCATTCTCTAGAGTGTGAAGGAGGAAGGCAAACTATTAATTACTTTTGATTGACATTTTCCATTTGTGTGTGTATGTGTGGGGGGTTGTTGTGCATTTTTTTTAATAGAACCTCAGGTTTGAATTGGGTAAACTGACACCTTGCAATCTGATCTGACAGCCCCGCTTTGTGTGGGAGGTTATACGGCTCCAAAATTTCAGCTGTGAGACTTTCTGCGTGAGCAGTCATTTTATTAGAAGTTTTGACACCTCTCCTAGCAGGGATCAGTGCCTGCTGTGTGAACGGAAACACCAAAAAGAACATTGTGTGATGCAGAGTGGGACGGGAATAAAAGAAGTTCTTCACCAAATAACTGAAATTAGCTCAAATAAAGATCTTTGAAGACCTTACCTCACAAAAATAATAGTAGGACACTGGGCTCATCTCAGTGATAATTACTGTCATGGCTTTACATTATCGTTTAAAGCTCACAGATGCCCACATGGTTCTGTTATATTTTGTGTTTTGCTCAAATCTGTCTGMTTTCCATTTTCTGGGTTTTAACAGTTTTTGATTTCTCTCGTTAGAAAGTGGCAGCATCTTTGGTTTGTTCCACCTTTGTGACTCAAAATTTGTAACCAGTTTGTTGGCGCAAGGCTCYAAAGCTGTTGTATACCTCTCCATGGGGTACCCCAACTTCATCAAATGGCACAGAGATTCACTGGTGCAACACAGTGCCCCCTCCTGCTGMTAGTGGTGGGACTCTGAGGAAAGASGATAGTTTAAAATCTGCTGTTTAGTGCGTGATTTTGCATTCCTCCAATAGCCAAACCCGGGCTGGACTCACTGGAAGTGTCTGTGTGCACGTGGAGTGCAGCTGGCTAAAGCACWTGGCCAAGGCAAAAATACGTCAAGCAGAGGCTGATAAGGGTAAGCAACCTGAAAGTCAGATGTCTAACTCTGGAAGAGAACTGGGTATGAACRCCACATCTGAGGACTGATCCAGTCCTATGTGCAATGCACAGATAGACCCAAGAGGAGTCTTATTTTCAGGATGGCTCCACATAGCTAAAAGGCTCTTTTTGTGTTGATCCGTTGCCTGATTGTGATCTTGGTGGGAATRTTATGAGAGTAAGTTGCCTCTGAAGTCTGCCGTCCTTCAATCGTGTACTCTTCCTATTAACTGGAGGGATTCTTGTACAGATTTTGGATTAGGAAGATGGAAAACAAAACCTGATCAATTGTAGAAACTATGTTGAGGATTCTGCGGGGGAAAAAGCATGCTGGGCTTTTTCTCTGATCCCATTCACCTGCCCTCAGCTAGGTTGATAAATACCTATGAAGCGTTTGCTAGAAAAGTTCCTAGGAGTTCATTGTAATGAGCAATCCTTCTGGCCTAGATTTGTATCTTCCTTGAGAATAGGTGTAATTTTAGATCTGCTTTGCAAGCTCTTTTTTTCTCTTTTCCCCCCTTTCTTTCCAATACTCCTCAGTACAATAGGAATCTTGTCCCATGGTGTGAAGCCCCTGCAGAGTTATAAAATTGTGTCACCTTCCCTGCCTCCCTTATAAGTTACTCTATGTGACATTATTAAAAAGAAAAACCACAGGATCTCCTGGGATCAAAACAATGTCCTGTTGTTATCTTAACACCACTCCGTTTGGCTTTTTTGGCTTCTACCTTTCATTTCCTATAGCTCTGTGCAAGCAGAGCTCGCCTTGCATTGTGCTTCGTTCTGTGCATGCATTTTCTCAGAGAAGATGCTTTTATTTCTGAAGGATATGCTGGGTGGCCAAAGGTTTCAGATTTCTTCAGCAGGGATTCATCTCTTCCAGGAAGGGGGAGGTTGGAGGGAACAAGCCAACTAAGAAACTTTCATCTCTGCGCGAGAAGGGAGGAGAGACTTAGATGCTCATCACTTCCTCAGATGAAGATTTAAACTCAAGTATTAACTAATAAACTCCCTCTCCTGTGGGAGCTCAGGCTGCGTGTGTGGGGGAGGGAATGGATTGAACATGTGTGAGTTTCCCACTTCRAGCAGGAGTTTTGGTGGCCTGGAAAATGTAACGTGTTTTTCCTTGCAGACTCTCTGGAGTGTGACTCATAAGCCTTCGCAGTTCAGACAGTTTTACACAACGAGCTACTAGCAACCTCTTTGTCCTTCATGTGATATTATTGAATAAGCTCAAGGTATCTCATACCTTAGAGCAATCTACTTGTGTAAGTAAGGTGCTGCAATTGGTGTTTTTACACTTGTTTCACATTTGCTAGCAGTAACAGAAGTTATCTATGTAAGAGGAACAGATATATCCCTGTGTAAGCACATGAGTCCAGAGCAGATCTGTATGTTATACAYCCTTAAATKGATCTGAATGTGTGRTGTGTCCAGTTGAATTTTCTGTATYATAYGATTCTGCAGTATGATTTTATTTGTAACTCRAAGCTCTGGCTAGCTTATATTATAACTTGAGGATGAAACTCTTCATAATATTACTTTGCATTCGTTGTTTTTGACCAAAAAACCCACRAAGTGCCTGACAAATGCTAAATGGCTTTACCAGAGACCCTGAGGTCATTAATTATAGTTACATCCATTTTACACACGTGCTAAGTAGTTTGTACTAGATCATGCAGTGAGCTGGTACAGTGCGTGGCATGAAGTAAAGCCAAGAGCCAAAGTTTTCTGCCAATCTACAAAATTTACATCAGCATCTGGATTTTAAATATCTAGAATTTTAAGTGTTTGGGTCAGTGATGTTGAGAGAAGGGTTCACACTGTGCTCACTTACAGCAGCTCAGGGTCTGTAAACCAAATGAACTGGCCGTAACTGCAGACTTAACAACCTAATGTCATCCTTTCAGCTCGTGCCTTCCGGGACTGGGCACAGAGCCCATCAGTTTTCCTGGGAGAGAGCTGCAATTACACAGCCAACAACATTTTGATATCCTAGGGCTGTGTTATCCAATAGCACAGAGTTTCCTGAACCCCTAAAATTGAAAGCTGGCTTTCTCAGCCTGGCCTGTGAGTCCCCCACGATTGCTGGTGTCCAGCACTGGTCTCTTTGAGAGGCAGGCACAGAACTGGAGCTGGGGCAGCTGCAAAACTCACGTGCGGAATGGCTTTGGAGCCAGAACTATGCTGCAGGCCCAGCACTATGTGCACTTGGGTGTCGGGTCTCTGCTTTTAACGCTTCTGGAAAGAGGATGGCTCTAGAACTACAGCATCCCATTTTCTCAGGCACGTTATCCAGCCCCCCTGGAAACTGATGCCAGCAAGGACTGGGAGAATTACTGGGCTGGAGAAGAAGTGTTGCACTTCTTAAAGGTCCATCTAGCAATGACAGAAGTGTCTTACAGAGACCGTACAATCCTAACTCATCTTCACTGAACATCAGGATGGTGATAGTGCATTGATGAGGGGCTCTGCCAAACTACTCTTCTGTCCAGGAACTTACGTGGCCCTGTTCGCCTCAACATGTAACRTTCTTTTTATCATGAGCAAACTTCTGCAGCAAGGCCTGTTTACCCCCTGCTGTACAGAAAGTGATGTGATGTGACGGAGCTGGAARCTGAGCCAGAACTGCCACATCCCCATCCAGGACTCTGTCGGTTAAATAAATCGTTCTTAGCTTTAACTTTTTGAACAATTAACACTCAGAATTGTCTTAATAAATCAATTTTGTGCTTACTTCATTAATATGAAAAGGTAACATTCTGCAGAYGTAATTTGTTGAAGGCAACCTCTTYTCTTCCTAGTAGAGCCAGCTTCAGTCTTTTGCTTTCCTGTGGCCACTTCTAGCAGCTCTGGCAGTCAGTGTGCGGTTCCCAGCTCATGGCTTGCAGCCCACCACGTTAGCCCAGCCCGCCTAGTAGTCAAGGCAGAGAAGTAAGCGTAGCCTGACTGCACGGTTTTGCACAGAGCCTTATTTTGATATGCCTTCCTACCATCATCCCTTTTACCTTTGTGTGACATTTCTGAATGTTTTGAGGTAGGGTTTTTTTTTGTTTATTTTAATTAAACATGACTAAACAATGATTCTCTGGGTGGGAATCATTCTTCCTAATAACCGCAGGGCGCATACTAACTATACTAAAAATAAATCTTGTCTCTGACTAGTTAAAAATTGCAGTGATTTGTTGGTGCTTTTTACCTGTCACTAGTAAGATATAAATATAAATAAGTAGAATTACATTTAAAATATCCATCACTTCACATATGGAGTGTGGCAATGAGTGGGCTGTAATAATAAAATATACTTTATAAGTGTCATAATCATTCAGACACCAGGAACTCATAAGCCACAGATCTGACATTCAGATGATGAATTGTGATTTTGTTTTAAAAGCCAGACATGTCAACTCCATGTGCATATTGGGAATTGTAGTTCAAGTAACCTCTGCTGAAACAGTGACCTTAACAATGACTTTGTTTTACATTTCCCCACAACTTTTTAAGTAGATGTGATCTTTCCAAATGCAGTCGTTGYACTAATACAGAGTCATTTAAAATATTTTTGACAACCTTGTCGTTGTTATATATTATATGATACAGAAAATGAGATTCAGTGAATGACTTAAAATTAATTCTATTTTGAGGTCTTGCTAACATCATAAACCCCTTGAGATTCACCTGTGTGATATATGATATCACTGGGTAAGATGATTTTCTTCTAAAACTCTACAGCTCATCCATTCTTGCATGCAATAAATAAATACATTAAATATACATATGGAGGAGTGTTTGTATTTGTACATGTGAAAGAAGATTAGATAACACTCAAGGGAGACTCCGTGGACTGTAGGGATCTTAAATCTGATGAAGGAAGGTTGATTCAGTGGACTTCAGAGACCCGGGTTCTGTTCCCCTCTCTGCTGCAAGTTCCCCCTGTGTGACCTTGGACAAGCCATTTAAACCCAGATCTAAAAAGTATTTAGGCTCCTGATTGCTGTTGAGATGCCTGAATCATGCTTACTGCAGTAAGAGTTAGAGACTTGAAAAGGAACTGAGCGCTAAAATCCCTTGAAAGGTCGCGGCTGTGTTTCTCTGTGCCTCGGTTCCCTGTYTTAAGACGGAGATTATACTAATTTACAGAGACTTTTCGTGGGTGAGTACATGGAAGACCATAAGGCAGCACAGTCCTGGGATCTGTATAGATGTGYGAAGCCTCTGATTCCCTATGAATAGTTGCATGTGCTATGTAGATATAATTATACTCATATCAAATGAAAACACAATTAAGTTCCAGAATTGAAGCTGATTGGCATAACAAAGCTGAGATTTACTGCTTCCTTTACCGGGCCAGTGCAGGTTCTAACACAAATCATGCCTCTTAGCCTTCAATTTGATAAACTTTCAGCTATTTTGACATGTAGAGCCAACTGCAGCCTACTCCATCCTGACAAAAAGAGCCTAACAAATGGATTTTCAGTCACCCACTGAACAGAGCTAGATGACAGATCTACATGAAATCCTTTTTGGAGGGAAGGCAGCCTTTTAACTTGATTGATGAAATTATATCTAAATCTGGTAGATTTGGGACTTCAAAGGCATTTTTGCCTACTTAGGGCATCCCAGATGAAGGGAGTATGCTATTTGTACCAAACTCCCATGCTCAAGTGGTTTGCAAATTGACCCCTTTGTAATAGGTTAAAGGTTCCGGGCTAGATAACGGTGGTTCATTTTGATTAATTATGTCAGAGAATTAATGTATGATTACTAACTTTTAGCAGACCCTGCTCTTTCTGACCTCGAGCTGCTTGTTTGTGTGGCTGGTTGTAATTTTCGACCAATGGGTTACGAGAGGTCACTGTGTGGTCAGCAGATTTTAAACAAAGAAAAGGGCGCTGGGGAAGGGGGAGCAGAGGAACAGCAATCTCAGATCAGCGTGCATGGGCTACAGTTTACTGGCCTGACAGGGGAGATTTGTTAAGTGTTTTAACAGTAGATTTTTATACATTTACCCTTTCCAATAAAATATTCTTCTGAAGAGCTAAGAGTGGCCTGCAAAGATGTTGGGAGGATAATTTAACAGTTGAATGTTAAGCCCATAAATTGCACTTCATACTGGTTTCAATAGGAGAGAACCTTGTTAAAAATAAATTGGGCAGAGTTCTGTTTAGCACTTGGATTGGCTGGGAGCGAGGATGAAAGCTGCTTATTAAGCCAATGCCTGGGAAATGCTGCTTACAAATTTCTGAACCAATCGCTAAGGAGGTAGCAAACGTTGATAAAACAAGATTTGTTGGTGTTTTAGTTCCACTTCATATTTAAAATTTTTCAGTGGGTATGTGAAACCATCCAAGATTTTCTAAAGAATAGAACGTGAAATACATGAGGCCTCAGTTCTGTAAAAACCTGTGCACATCGAGTCGACTGTATTCACTGTGTTCAATATCAATTTCAATAGAATTGCTCATGCTTAAATGAAGACTACGCTAAAGTCTTTACAAGGCATTGGCTATACTGTGAAAAAGCACAGTAGACTACTTTGTAGATTAAAGGACTAGGAATCAGGACTCATAGGTTCGTCCAGTCCTTATATGAACTTGCAGTTTGATTTTCTGGCAGAAATTTTGAGACAGAGGTTCTAACCACATACTTTTAAGGCAACTAAAGCAGGACTTGAATCTTAGAGATGCTAGATGCCGAGAGCCGTTGGAACCGGGGATACTTAGCACTTTTGAAAATCAAGCAATATCGACTGTTGGGTGTAAATGCAGATAGACTTAGGTGAGTATAAGAAAATTGCCATTATCTTCTCCAGGCCTCAGTCTTCCTGTAAAAAATGGGTCTAAAATATCTCCCACGTTTACAGGAGTACTGAGAGGCTTAGTTTATTAATGTTTGCAGAGTGCTTTATGATCCTGAGATGAAAGGCACTACTGATGCTTAAAGAATGATTATTATTATAATACTTATTATAAGAACAATAGGTACATTTGTTTTATTTTCCACTGAGTCCCTTCAAACACCAGGGTGTCCAATTAAGCTGTAATCAGGGTAAGGCCTAGGAGTTTGCTGAAATGTTTCCAGCTTTCTTTGGAAACCCTCAATTCTGCTGTACTCTTGGTGGTAYCTGATTGCCTACCTGCTGAACTTGGGGCTCTTTAGTTGGCTTYGGATCCTCTTAATTTTATCATTCCTTGCAAAAATGTGTTCTTACCAAACTATTTGTTACATTTCAAGYGAGAACATTGTAACAGAGTTTTGTAAGAGGTCTTGGGAACAGTGGTGCTCTCTGGACAAAAAGGCATGATGTTAGCAAGGTCAGGAAGAGGACACTTAGAACTGAAAAGATCTTGAGAAATTTGTGGAGTGCAAGTACTAAAAGGGAGAAAGCACTGGAAAAGGTGAGAGAGTAAGAAGAGAAGATCGTWTACGGGGAGAAAGACAACAGTGGTGCCAAGGAAACAGAGAGAAGCAAAAGGAAAAAGAAGTATTTGGAGTTATGTAGATATATATACACACATGCACACACATCTGTTAAGGTTTGCTGAAATTGGCTGGCTCTGCTGAAAAGTCACCTCATACAAAAGTAAGATAAGCAAGGAGATTTAAGGTTTGTTTTAGTGGCACCGGGGAAAGCAAATCTCAGATAGGACTGAAGGCTGAGCTCTTATAATCAGTTGGCACACTACTGATCACTGCTGATTGCCCTGCAGCTTTTATAGGCCAGCCTGCAATAATCATAATTCAAACAAGTGTCTTTTGCCACTGAGTGTAGCAAAGACTTATATCAGACGGAGAACTTAGACCACTGTCCCATTTACAGAGGTAGCTGGGAACAGATAACCTCAGGGAGAAGTAATCTGCAATGCATCCTGACCCTGCATGGCAAGGAAGAACTAGACATTCAGTTTCCTCGTCCCTGCTTTAACTATTAGACACAATTGCCTCTTGAGCTTTTTGTTTAATGGAAAGTCTCGTGTCTGCTGTCAGACCACGAATGTCACCATTATTTACTTATTTAGTCATTTTATAGTAGTGTTAGGCATCTCAAGCAGATCATTGTATGTGCATTTAATAAATGGCAGTCTTGCCTCAAATGATTTACAGGCAAAACTGTTGGTTGAGGAAAGTGCTTGTGCATATATGCTCTTCAAGCGATCACAGAAGCACATGCTAACATGCTTGCATACATCAAATGAAAGCTTTCTTTTATATTCTATCTTTTCAGAATCATAGCCCAAGCTGAATATGTAATAGGCTATGAGGAAAGTAAAGAATTGTAGAGGAAGAAAGGATCTTGGGATTGCTAGCAGTGCTATAAAGTTTTCAGCTGGGTTTTGTAAGAAAATGAGATTTATGCAATCATGTTATCGGTCTGCCTACTTCTCATAACTTCAAAACTTGACAGACAATATCAGCCAAATTTAGCAGAAGGCTAGGCAGTGCTTGGTTAAACATAGGCGTCTGGGCACGAAGTCTACAGTTTAAAAAATCCCYAAAGGTAGCTAGATTTGTTCACTCTGAAGGTGCAGTTGCTCTGAGTGCATGTGAATTCTCTATGGTCCATGACTGTGGATATCCTTGGCGAGAGACCTACGTGTTAGGCCAAACACGTAAGGAGGCCCTGGAGCAGAGGCTCGTAGGTGTTCAGTTCCTCAAAGTCTGACAGTATTAGATGTTAGGATAAAACAAGACAAACAGAACCATGCTTTTAGCCACACGAGAGTCTACCCTGCAGAAAGCTCAAAACAGTGGGCTTCAGAAGTTCCACTTAGAGAACTTATTTGTTTTTGAGCGTAGGGGGATGAATTTCCAAGCCCTTTTAAGGCAAAGGGAATTTGCTGTTGCATCCTATGCAGCTAGGCTCAGACCCTGTGTACACAGCCTGTAGGGATAGAGAACATTTTTTTTCCCTTTGTTACTGGGGAAAAACAAAGTGGATGAGGAGCAACAGTCTTTGGTGTTGGCAGAAAGTACATCAGGCATTGGTTGCCTTTTACATGTCCATGCCTCAGAGGCTTGCATTTTCATGCTCTTATGTGTGCCCAGGTTTTGAGTGTCTGCACATGCTCTGATTCAAGAACAATGCTATTTAATTTAATGATCTTAATAAGCACGTTGGGGGAGGTGTGTTTTTACTGTACAGACACAAACAATGCTACATGCTTCAACATGAAACATAATTAGGGTGTGCAGTAAAATAAAGGGGTTGGGGGGAAGGGGACACTTTTTCTTAAATGAGAACAGAGGTGACT
Organism: Rhea americana; assembly: GCF_003343005.1. Taxonomy (NCBI): domain Eukaryota; kingdom Metazoa; phylum Chordata; class Aves; order Rheiformes; family Rheidae; genus Rhea; species Rhea americana. Next base: position 2,820,245 of record NW_028186401.1, read on the forward strand.
TCCAACAAAACTTCAAAACCAGCCTGGCTAACAATGAACATAGCCCCATTCTTTTTAATCATCAACAAAATCTATCACACATGTTCTTTCAAGTAAAGTTTATTAGAAAGAAATTGCTACTAGAGAACCACATGTGAGCTCTGACTTGGCAAGGTCAGGCCAGGGCAATAAACCCTTGAACTTTACAAATATRCAAAGCTGACATAAATAACAAATTAAACCCAGCCAGGTGTAGAGCTGCAGTGAACTGCTTGCCAGAAAGATTCGAACTCCGGCCAGCATGACCCCTGTTAGCTTGTGTGGAAAGCAGGGGCTTATCTCCTTGGCTTATTGTCCATTAGGGTTCATACCTGTAGGCTCAGGTCACTTTCTTCTTCTCATTAGCTTAGAAAAATTATATTTCTTCATTAGAATTGTTTGTCCAGCTTCTGAGTGTCCTCAGGCATTTGGATACATCGCCAGGTGAGTGCTGTTTTTGTCAGGTCTGAGGCTACTTACTGTGGTCTTCTGGTGGAAGGTTTGGTGAGATGGGATGGGGGAAGAGGACTGGAGGTCTTTGACCACTGTAGAGGGTGACAAATACCCARATATCAGAAGTCTGGAAACTGCTAAACATAAATGTGCTAAARGCTGGCTTGCTGGCCCTCTGAGCCCTCCAAGAGCTGCTGTTTGAGTAGCTGATAGAATTACACGTCACCCAGTGGTCTTTGGTCAAATGTCCAAGGGCAGCTTTAGAAAAAGGAGGCAATCATTGCACCAGTTTCAGCCATCTCTGTTGCAAATTCTCTGTGTAGTCAGGACTTCATTAGAGGTGTAATTCTTGCTGCAATCAATCAGTGTATCATTCTGAGCCTCACTGCCAGATTTCCAGAGGCGTTCAGCTGCAGATACACCATCTCAGTGGGATTTTCAAATGTCTCTTAAGTGCATTAAGCACCTAACTTCTACTGAATGCTCAAGGGGTTTTTAAAATCTCACTATGTGTTTCTCTACATCTTGCCCTTAAACAAGTGCTTAATTTTAAGTGCAGGTAGTTTCATTGATGTCTATAGTACTACTTGTGTGGTTAAATTTAAACATGTGCTTAAATATACTGTTAAACCATGGCTATAATGGGCGGGAGAGAAATCTGGTGAAAACATACAATGCTTTAAATATAAATGTTTCAATATAGCCCTTTAATTTTTGGATACTTGTTTGAGGTGTGGCAGTAAAAAAGACACAGATCCCTYTAGATTTGAAAATTGAGGAAATCTGCACTAAGAATCACAAAAAGTGAATCATATGGCACCCTGAGACACTGTGTTCTACACAATCCCTTTAGAACTACAACCAGACTTTACAATAGCTTTGCCATGAGAATTGCTTTGCCATTTTTTTTTCTTTTCTTTTTATGCAAACTCCTTACAAAAATTCTTACCTGGAGAGGCAATACCCTGTAGTGACTACTGAGCTATTGTGTCATCTTAAGCAACATGTTTCACCTCTCTGTGCTTCTATTTTTCCTTCCCACTGACTTTACTATTTATATTATAAGTGCTCTGGGGCAGGGACTGTTTCTGTGTTTGTACAGCTCTGTCCATAATGATGTTCTGTCTCTGCTGGGACTGCTCAGTGCTGCTATTAGTAAAAATCCGGTGGCTTTCTTGCACAAACTAGGAAAAAACGGTAGGACTAAGCAATGGAAAGAACTTTTTTTTTTCAAGTTACTTAAATTTTAGTTTTGCCTCTGAGTCATGGGTTAGGGCTCTTCAACATATGAGGTTTGTTGTGGACTTAGAGATCTGTTCTGATAAATTGGTTGGATGCTTTTTTTATAGAGTTCTGTACTGGGTCCACTCCATCATAATGAAGCTTCAACATGGGCCTTCATGGAGCTCCGAGAGAGAAGTCAGGGAAGGAGAAAGTGAGGGGAAATTGGGTGAGTTTACACTGTGTGTTAAGTGGAAGAGCTGCAAAGAGATTGGGAGACTTGTCATGACATGTAATTAAGGGCTCCTCTGGGAGTGTCTGTATAAACTCTGCACATAACAGAAAGAAAACAGACAGCTGACAGTACTGTGAAGTCTTGGAAGAATACACTGTGGTCATTGCTTACTCTCAAAGGTAGTTCTGTCTAGTTCTACGATGTATAAAATTTTTTATTTAAAGTTAAGGACAATTCCTATCAAGGAAGAGCTTGAATTTCTGGTCTAGCTGTTGTGAGTTAGCTTACGGGAATCTCTCTTGAACTGAACCTGACACGCACTTTGTTCTAATTATGATACCATTTGGTGAAGCCCCTTGCTAGCACTTTTTGCCTTGAGTATTAATTGCAACTGGAGTGTGTGATGTGCATCTCATCTGTCTGTGTCGTTTTGAGAGCACATTCTGTGATTCTTGGGTCAGGTTTGGTTGTGTGTCTCATGGATTTTATAGTAAGTGTTGGGGGGACAAATGAGAAGGGATGGAGGAAGGACGTATTTTACTGGACTTTGAGTGCTAGTAAACAAAGAAATGTTGCCTAGGAGGATCCAGTACTCAATACCGTGGGAATGGTGTTGATGACTGAGGCTGCTGGTTGGGAGAGGAAGGATAAGAGAAAACATCTGAACCATCTTCAGTCCCTTTTTCCTTCACAGCATCAGAAACCTGAATTAGGATCTAAGTTAGTTGAAGGTTCCTTAACTACTTGGATGGATTTAATTAGAGGGAAAAATTGGAGTGGACATAGGACTCAAGGAGAGTTATTTGCAGCTTAAATGCCCTAATGGCAATTCTGCCTTTTGACTTTATCAGAGGAAGAGTTTTCACTTCTGRTTTTACAATGAATGACTTTATCAATTCAAAGATGTTCCAAATGTCATAAACATTTCTTTGGAGACTTTTGAAATGAACTTTTTTTTTTCCCCCAGGAAATGAATGTGGATCTGAATGGTTTTTCTTTATTTCTTTCTTTGGTTTTTTTCAGTGCAAAGATTAAATTTTTGTCAGAAATGTCAATTCACTGAACCAGAACTTTTAAGATTTATCAAAACTTTTATTAAGAAAACTCTTCAGGTCTACCATGGAATTTCTAGTCAGAATGAAAAACAGCTTGGCATACTCTGTAGAGACATAGGTCCAAGCCTGTATCAATCGCATTCAAAGCAAGACTTTAACCTATGTCTCGCTTAGTGACCTAGGCAAGGTCCCCAAGCAACAGGCTATTGGCTATTTTTGGTTAAGGCCTACATTTATCATAACATTGCAATGGGTCAGCGTTGCAGGATGTCTTCTGTTTGCTCCACGGAAGAGCTCCGTTTGGTCTCAGGGAGTTTGTTATTACTCTTATTTCTGTAGTTACCAGAACAAAAAGGAGAAGGTCAGTAGGTTAAAGARCTAGAGAGAAAACTCATCCTTTCTTTGAGTTATTCTAGTATTCCATGTGCAGGCCCTCAAAGGAAGGAACCAAGGTGTTGAGAAACTAGTAGTATTTYACATATTCAGAAACATTGCCATAAAAATATTCTGATTATTTATTTTTAGGGTGGCATGAGTTTACAAAATCTACAGAMGTCCTACAGAAGGAACCCAAGCAGATCTGTATTTTCCTTAGATATAGAGGAATGGCAAATGTGCAAAAAAAACACTTTGGAATCCACTGGAGAATTTAAAGTACAAATTTATTTTATATGGGAATACTGTGATGATAGGAACTATGGAATCTCTAAGTTTTGATGGTTGGACCAGACTCAGAGCCTAAAGGCATGTATCACTGGAGTATTAATATTTAAAAGAAGGCTTATTTAGAGTCCTCAAAACTGACAGGATCTTAAATACAAGCTCATATGGCAAGAAAGCTCAACATCATTCTTGTCAGGGTGAATTAACTGTGGAGTGTAGCCCTGTGTAAATAAGCAGCTGTGGAACTTCCCAGCTTCAAGTCYTGAAAAGCAACATCATCTTCAGTCGTAAGACAAAAGAATATTATCAGTATCAGTGTGTTGGTCATTCTGGTGTAAAGAACTGGAGAATCCTCCTGAGACAGGCCAGAGAAGGAATAGAAAGGATAGCCTCAACCATATTGTCTGGGCATATTGTGTGGTCAGTTATGAAGAAGCGTGTTTATTGTCCARTACAACTGTCGTTAGTTCAAACGAATGACATTTATAGCACATTTCATGAGCTAAGTTTTCAACATCWTTTAGGTGTTTCTTTGAGCTTCTCAGGAGTACTACTCCTCAGGGAAGGAGGCTGCTGTTGTTATTGGAAGGATTATTTGCTAGGATGTACATGAAGACTCACTGAGAGTGTTCATTTTTTCTTTCCCTCTTAATCTGTTTCACCACTGCATCCTTTCCTGCCTCAAAAAAGGGATCCCCATGCTGAGGCTGCTGAAATTTAGGTGACCTAAGAAGTAGTTAGGCTCAGTAATTTTAAATTATTATTAATATCAATGGATTTCTCATTCTGAGGTAAGGAACATGAAAATCCCTCCCCAAAACGGTGGACTCTTGTCCACAGCAATGGCCCAGGACCAAGGACCACAGCAGTGTACCTGCTTTATTATGTTAATATTGACCTCATCGAGCATTGCTTATGCATCATAAGGTCTTAGAAGGATTTTAAAGATCTTTGCTATACCAGAAAGTCTCCTTCCTAAGCTATAATAGAGAGCTGCCAACCTGCTATTTGTAGTACTGTAGAAGCCTCTCTCCGGAAGGTCCGTGGGGGAGTGTAATCGGTTTAGAACTGGATGTTGTAACTTACTTGAATGAAAGATTTTTCTAAAGGTGACGTTAAGATGAAATATTTAAGATAAACCAGAAGATTTGACTGGAAATTCACCCTCTGAAACGGTCCATGCTGATTTACTGATCTTCCATTTTCAATTTATGAGCTGAGACCAGAGTATACCACTGGAGGATGAGAATAGAGTAGTCATATTAGAGCCAGCTCATATATCCTATAGACAGACTTTGGAAGAATTGGAAAGTATAATAACGTGCTTGTCCCTTTAAGACACTGCTTGGATCCTTGCCAGTTTAGATCCTGAAGCATTAGATATTTTAAAAGCCCTTAAAATGTCTCTCTCTTTTCTTTTCTTTTCTTTTTTATTTTCCTTGTCTGAGGTTTTCACCTTTTATCAATGAAGAAGCAATGGTAGAAGCATCTTTACAGTTTTCTCCCCTTATGGCTTGTTGTGGGATAAATTCTGTTCTCCATGACATCATTTAAAATATGAGAACTCTTCTGAAGTCAAAGGAATTGACTTACATTTACACATGTGTCAGACAAGGTAAATGCTGTTTTAAAAAGCAACTTCTTGTTTTCATATGAAGTAGCAACCCTGGGCTACGCAAAGGCACCCAGGTATTTCTCAGGCATCTAAATACTGCCATGGCATCCCACATTGGTCTCCCACATTTTCCTCTAATAGTCACTGCATGTGGCAAAGAGCCATCCGTGCGCATGCATAGGGGACCTGGCTTGAGCTTTGGGACATCCCTCAAGGGCAGCCACCTTGTTGCTGAGCTCAGGTGTCCAAGACTCAGGTGAGCAAGCACCGTTGTGGGCTCTGCTGTAGCACCCTGGTAATGCATTCAAAGTAGTGCTCTACTCTGCAAGGCTCAGGGCCCTTTAAAGAAATGACAGTCACCCCAGGTAATATTTCCAAAATGAAATTTTGTTCAAAATCAAACCKTTTGCTGTGGACTCTTTGGACTTAAATGTTTTGACAGGTTTTTATTTGAAGTGCTGCCCTAGAAATTGTTTCCAAGGGTTTCACTGTGACTGAGCTCTGCGACACAGAAGGAATTTGGTGGAGAAAGAGTGGAGAGGTGGGCTGGGATGAAAATAAGCAAATGACAAATACTCGGCCATGAACCTGGGGTCATCTGCTGAATGGTACAAAGTAGAGGAGGGACCCGGGGATCTTCTTGTGTCTCAGCAAAGTAATGGAAAGTTGTGATTAACTCAGCTATTTGTCTCTGTGCTGCTGCTCCTTAGGACCTAACTTTTACTCAGGTTGTGACTCAGGCAGAGAGCCCCTTTGGTTTTAGGCAGCAGTTTCTTCCCATGCGRTAGGGAGATTAAGCCTGCTGAAAGACCTCTTTAAGGGAGGATTCTATGTTCCTTTCCCCTTTTCCTGGAGATTAGAAGATAATGCATCTGGAACAACATTAGCTCATCCAGGTTTGTGGTTTTATTTCTGATAATCAAATCCCAGCAATCTCATTCTCCATCTGCCCGAACATTTTTTKGGGAAGGGGTAGATATCAACTAGCACACATGGCTGTGGTCAGATATTGTGAGATCTTCTAAACACGAACAGAAAATTTCCATTCTCTAAGTTATATCTAAACATTCCTTTTTCTCTTGTGCTGTATTTTCTTTCTGCAGCKGAGAGAGTTATGGTAGTTCAGGCCAACAGAACATGTTTATTTCTCCTTTGGTAGTGTTTATGCAGCAGACTCCCAAAGTTGGGTTCAGACTGATTTACTCTCAAATGAGAATTATTTTGATGGCTGCAGCCTTATTCGATATAGTGCAGTATCTATTTGTGTCAAGAGCTAACATTAAGTCATTGTCTGCTGGATTAAGTGTTAAGGGTACAATAAAGAGTCTGTGAACATCTTGTTAGGAGACAGCTGGCCAAATGAAAGCAAGTTTCCTTCTGAATCTCAGCAACATCTGCATTCCTAAACAACAAGAGTATTTCTTACAAAACCAAGTGGGTTTTCTGTTCAAGTTTAGCCTAGAAGTGAGATAATTATAGGAAAAAGCTGAAGCACATCTTAGTAGCTTTTAGGAGCTTGTGACACTTTGGCTATTCATGGAAGCTATTAGTCATTTATCCCCTTTCAACACCAGAGCCCTGGTGTACAACATCTGTACTCTGTTCCACCTTAGAGCTTCCTCGGGATCAGCTGAGCATGAATGGAATAGATCCTCGTCCTACTAACAGCAGCTTTCTGTCTTGGGCGCAAAGTCTTGACGTCTCTACCCTATCTGACTCACTTACCCTCAAAAGTTTTGTGTTTTGTCCATGAGGACATCACATTTTTGGTGAATTATGCAAAAGTCACTTTCATAGTTTGTCATACAATGTTAAAACTTTCTAATCTTACAGCATCTCTAATTATTAAACGTATAAATARTAAACAAACCTGTACAGGGCAGTAATATCAAAAATAGAATTTATGAAGAAACCTAAGATTTGTGCTTTTTGATCAGTCATGATTATGAGAAGCTCTTTGTCAATGAGTTGTTTAAAAATCAGAGTACCTTACAAAGAAAACTTTTGAAGATTAGTCAGTTCTATATGAGATATTCTCGATATAGTTACCGTGCTCCTCAAACATTTGTATTTGTATTTGTGCTTAAGGGCTATAAAGGAGCCCAAAATCCACTTTCCCCCCCTTTTTTTTTCTCATAGAGTGAGATTGAATTTCATAATATTCAAGAATTGCAGCAAAAAAGAATAGTATCTTTAATAATTTAGTAAATCAACTGAATTTCAATGTCTTATTTTCATCTTTAAGAAAAATTTTTACTGATTCCAAATTTTGATAAAAATGCAAATTATTTAACATACATTTTCAGAATTGCTTGTATTCACTGTATTTTTAAGAAACACTTAAGCTTCTTCTTTTGTTCATTTTTTTTATTCTACTAAGATCGAACATATCCATGAGATGATGATAAGCAGATTAGTGAGGGATCTGAACAAATTGCCCTGCATTTTAGCCCTCAATTATACAAGCTGATATTAGGAAAACAAGAAGTGAAGTTTTGAAGGGTCCCTGAATAGCAAAGGAAAATAATTCATGCCAGACTGGTACCAAAGAGAGACTCCTATGAACTGATTAATACAGAAAATTCATCCACCTCTTTTACACTTAAAATATAGTTCAGAAACCCAAAGAAGCTGATCAGCTTCTGTTGCTCAGGTAACTTAGGAGCCTAAATTCCAGTGAAAATCAACAAGGCATAAAACACCTGAGTTACTTAAGATGCATTTAAGATGTCCTGATGCTATTTTGGACTCTGACTACGTGGCAACAGGTAGCAAGGCCATTAGCTGGACAACGGAGAGGCCCTCCAAGTTACGAGGTGTGTTATCCTTCAGAGGGGAAACTGCAAGAGAGCAGAGTGGCTCCGTGACGATCCATCTGATAGTCCGACTGTCAAAATAACTGCTTTATAAAACACAGGAAGATGCATGTCAGGGCCTCTGCCAGCTCAGATCTGTAGAAGGATGGAAAGGTTCCGTAGTAAGTTTTCATGATAATATTTTTCATTCACAGAGATTTTCAGCAAGTTTGTAGGTGTAACAAAGTGAAAAATGCAAAGTGCCTTGGTGATGCCTACCTGTACTAGTAAATACTAGTGGTGAGATTATTTACTYCACTTAAAGGCAGCCATCAAGCTGACTTTAGACTTCTGTTAGGTTGGCCTTGCACTCTGTGAAGGCACCTGGCTGCTGCTGGGTGGCCGTGTCAGTTCAGCCGCTTGGACAGTGGAAGCGTTTTGCAAATCAGTGCATACTCATGGGCAGCATTACAAATGGTGGGAAAACAAGTATTTTTTTCTTCATCATTTAGTCTTGCCATAAGTTGTTGTAAAGTTCATACAGCTTCTGTTAATTCTGGACTAACATCATCACCCAACAGCCCAGGTGATGCCCACGTGCTCCAGGTAGGGATCAGAACAGCGGTCTTGGGATATTCCTTGAGAGAAGTGCTTGCAAACAATTGTATGCTGCCACTTGATCATATAGGCTGCTAGCAAATATTTACAGTTAACAAAGATGTTCATAGCATGCAGGATTGATTCACACTTTCTGGCACAGGAAAAAAAGCCAACTATTCAGTGAGTAATATTTGAAGGGAATAAATGGAACTGCTTTGTGTATAAACTACGTCTACAAAACACRTCTTCTCAGCCCAGGCACTGAGAAGAGAGTGTCTTTGGAAGTGCAATGTGTTGCTCAGTTTTACCTACAGCAGTACAAGTACTATGAAATTTTAAAAAGGGGAAGAAACAGAAGAATAATTTAAACAATTCAAGCTGGTCACGATATAAAAATGTGAATTTGAATTTGTTCGGGATATTTAAATGAGAGCTGCACAATATTTCATTAGAAGTTCTCAAGTAGGGTACAGGATCCCAAAAATGAATAAATACAGGGGGACTTCTTGCTCTTTTCCTTTCTTGTATGTGAGGTTACTCCTCCGTCAGCACAGTTCCTGCTCTGCTAGCTCATTCCTGCCTCAGGGGAAGAACGTTATTTACTAAATCTGTTTTGGATTTTAAATAGGAGGTTTTCCATTGAAATACATGTCTGAGCCAAGCCAGCAGAGCTTGTGAGATCTGACAGGAGCAAAGGAGAGGCAGTGGTAGACCAGAATGGCTGCCCTCAAAAAACAGGAGATAAATATTGCAGCTGAAAGGAAACCTCACTTCCTGCATTTGTGGGTTTTGTTAATGTGTAACAAGCATGTATTATAACTACTTGGTGACAGACTCAAAACCCCCTCTGGCTTTGGGATTCTGTTCACTATTTTTAATCATAATTTAGGTGTGAGGGCTGGGATTAACAGCAGGCAAACATTAACTATGGCTGTTGGACCTCAGTGAGCCTACCAAAACTGGAGAGAGGGTTAGCCAAGAGAAAAGTCATTGGGGAAATGTGAACTCAGACTGATTGAAAAGGTAAGGGAAAATTGCAAGCAGCATAGGGAGGAAAGTTAATTGGACAAAAAAGGGAATACTTGCTGATCTAGATAGGAAAGGTGAAATTCAGTGAGAAAAGAAACAACAGAAAGAAGAAATAGAAAAATAAACATAGAATAATGACAGGTCAAAGGCATGTTTATCCTCTACGGAGAGGGATCTGAACCTATGAAATGAAAGAAAAGAATTCCTTGCCTTCATCTGGYTTTGGATTTGCTGTCTTACACTGTGGCAGTAGAGTAGGATTCTGGGGTACATGGAAAACCTATGCTGGTATGGTGTGAGTAGGTCTAAAAGAGGGCTAAGATGAGAGAACAGGAGGAATGTAGGAGAGCTGTGTGTTACTTGTTAAAGAAAAGAAGTTATTGCTGCTTTGCCAGGTGGGTTGAAGCAGAAAGCTCATACCTCTGAAAGTAATACCAGATCCCAAGGGCTGGCTACAGGGAAATCTTCTCTATCCACTGTGTTCATTAGGCCATTTGCCTCTATAAAGATCAGACAAATTTATGTTGAGCTAGGTCACATGAGGCCAAAGCCTCACCTGCTTCAGGCTTTCAGGACCGTACTTTAATGACAATTTAGGGCCTAATGGAAGGCCACGAAAAGGGTCATTTTATATCTGGAATATACTAGTATCTAATGCTCAAATGACGTAATATATTTGATTGCACGTTATGTATGAATCAGGATAGCTCTTAGCAGAAGGACCATATGTTCYCAACACCGGCAGAGATTTACATGGACTCCTGGGGCTACCTGGCTGAGTTGAGGCTGTGTGACTCCCTTTCTCCCTCACAAGGAGCTTGGCCACAAAGCTGGAGTCAAGCTGGCATTAAAAAACAACCAACAATAACAACAACAACAAAGTAAAAAAAAAAAAAAAGCCAAAGCCAACAAGCCTGTAGTCAGGCCCTGCTGCCATAAAGCCGTGGGCTGGCATTCTTTAGGACCGGGGGGAGTTGTTGTGTTGCACTGGAATGCGGTGAATGGCTTGTAAATTAAAGTCCCTAATGAAAACGCGCTGGTGTCCAACTGCAGCAATCATCTGGTTAAAATCAGGCAGTAATTCCACTAATTTTACTGCCCTTCTCCCAGCCCTCAACGCCTCATTTAGGAAAAAATGTTTATGTTCCCCTCAAAACACCTGCGTTTTAACTCGAGTCCCCAAAGCAATTATTTTTATTTTATTTTATTTTTTAAGACTTTTTCTGTTGTGAAATGCAGCATCCCTCCCCGTTCTGAACTGAAGCACGCGAATGCCTTGGGATTCCCAATCTTCAGGCTTGTTTAACTAGCACTGTTTTTCTTGCACACTTCACAAGCTTCACCATCCTATATATTTTTCTGCCCACAGCTGCTGTCCAGAAGTGTTTAGGATATATTTTTTTCCCCCTCTCAGTAAATGATGAAATAAAACTACGTAGAGCTGTTTACATTGTGACTAAGGAAGTTAAGGTTGATGGAGGTGATAGTGACTGACACTTATCCAATTTCAGGCTTTCCAAAATGTCTGTGGCTCTTATCATGATTTAGTCTCTACCAGACCTTGTAGACATTAAACAGCAAGAATGAGCACTATTCTCACTTGGAAAAAGAAATGTTATGTAGTGGATACTGAAACACTACCATGATATGCTGTGAGATCTTACCATCTGCTATTCCATTAGGATGAGTTATTCATTTTGTCTCCTTGGTTTCACGTTCATTTAAAGCTTTGATAGACTATGACTAAAGATCTCCTTCAAAAGTTCTTAGCAGATATTCCCACCCCATGATAATATCATTTCTTGAAACACAGAAAGCTCAGACAGAAGGCGTTAGATTCCCATAAATGCATTCAAACATCTTCATTTCTCTTCAGACCTCACAGTCCTGTRATATTTGGCCTGCTAGCACCTTCTGGGAGTAAATAAATAGCTACGTGGATRCTTCCCTTCTCAATCATCTGAGAATGGCTCTCTGCAGTTTATTGAGAATTTATTCTCAGTTTATCCAGTTTATTCTCTTTTTAATAAGAGCTGAGTTTCAGCTGGGCACAGTGTGCAAATGCTAGGGTTTATGTCATTTGCTCKAGGCTCCTCAATACGATAAAGCCATACCAAATAGGGAAAACTGGGTTTAGGATCAAATTCTCACTGAATTTCACCTTGAGGAACAAAGAATTAAGACCGTACCAAGTTCTACAGCTATCAGTATGAATGTTGTTTGTAATTATAATTGTGTGAAGTGGGAATTTTCCCAATTAAGCAAATTTGGAGTGGAGTGTGGGGGGGGTACAACATTGATTTGTTAAAGCTAAAAATTCAGTTGGRTTTTCTCTGGCCGCGGATGAAATTGCTAGCCAAAGTGACTTCAAGAGAGGGAATTCAGAGCAGAGATTAAGCTGTGGGTTRAGGCATTCAGCTTGTGTAGACAGGGCACTGCCTCCAAATCCCCTGTCTTGAATTCACTGATGTGGCTTGCTCTTGCTTTTGGTGATCCCAGTGTGAAATGTTCCTTAAAAAGCAGGGAAAGGCAGCTGTTCATTTTGGTTGCTGGGTCMGCTGAGGAATGATAAAGTCTTTGATCTTGTCCCAGGAGAGAACAGAAAGATACCTTGAAATCTTTGTGACTCAGAACACTAGAAAACTGTTTTCTTCCTTGAGCCACTGCTGGTTAGATACTTGAGTTACTCTAGACATACAGGAAAAATTTTAAATGGGAAGATACTGTGCTGATTGCAACTATGGGCTGATGGAGACCCAGGGATCCCTGAAAGCCTGCTTTCTTCTAGCACCCTACAAGAGGACAAAGAAACTCTGCCTCTCTCAGAGAGGCACCTTGCCCTTTGCTTGCTGGGCTGCAAGGGAAGAGCAGAAGCTGTTCGTATCCACTCAGAGCTCAAGCTCAAGCTCACAATAAGATAAAGGACGGAGAGCAAGCCTGACTCCTTTGCAYCCTGAGCACAAAAAGAGATTAAATAAAAATAAAAAAACCTGCTGCCAGCACCCAGAAATGCTGTGGGGGAAGGCACTAACTCAGACAAGCCAGCAAAAAGAGGCCCATGCTTAAATCTCCGACTTCAAAGAAGAAAATTCTTTAGAGCTAATAGGTCCCAAATCAAAATATGGTCAGGTATGGAACATGTGGCCACCACAGCATCCTGAAGGCTGAGAGAGGTGAATGCTTATAAAAGCAACTGTGCTTCTTCCTCTCACTCTTTTTTAAAAAATTTTYGCTTGCCTGCTTTCTTTTAGCCTTTGTATTCGCCTAACTGTATCTGAATTCCCTTGTACTTGATGGCGCAGGTCTACAGCTGAGCAGAATATACAARTGTAATCCCAATAATAAACAGGAATGAAGGAAATATCACATCAAGCACTGTATCACATTCAGTTTTAATTAAAATTATCACAAGCAGATTTATGTTCAGTATAACTTTTCCTGCTGTTTCCAGGTTGTATTTATCTTCCAATTTGATTGCTTTTCAGTGCCATTTAYGAAAGCTGCCTCCCAACTAGAGATAATGCAGCATTTTAACACTTTAGCTGAGTTTACACTTTCAATGAGTTTTCTACTTTTGGAATTTTTACTTGATTTGACGTCTTCCTGAGTGCTGGCAGAAGCAGTGCGCAGCACAGTGGTTTAAAATGCGCAGTCTTTGGAATGGAGGGAAGCAGCCTTTCTTCAGCTGACTCCTACTACGAACTCACAGCTGGGACTGAGACTGGAAAATAGCAAATAACATCCCGTTAGGGTCAAAAGCCAGTTGAAGAGTGTGGTGTCTGTAGGAGGAAAGGGGAGGTAGGAGAGCTTTCCATCTAAGATGTTAAAGAAAACCTATTTGAAGGCCTATTCTTTGAATTTCTTTGGGGAATAGAATTCTTCTTTTAATTTGAATGAACTCAAAGCTTCAAACTCCTGGTATTTCTTCCAATGTTTAGCTAAAATATACCAGGAGTGATAACGGCTCCCTTTTACCTCTGAGATTCATACTTGATTGAGTCATTAATAATCTCCTAATTTCTATGTTTTCCTTTCTTTCTGTCTTTGGGGATCTCTGGAAGCTAAATAAGAAAAAGGGCTTTTACAGGAAACTTTTTTACAGTTTGACAACTGAGAAATAGAGAAAGAAATGCCTTTTCATAAGGTAAGAGGACAGCTAAAAGTAAAAGTAGGACCTGGATCCTAACGCTAAATTACTAGAAAATTTGAAACCCACATTTCATTGCTTGGCTTTTTGCTTCGAGAAGTCAAGCCAGAGTCCCAGACACATCCATTCTCAAACCTTGGGAGGTTTCACATCCTGGTCTGAGCTTTGCAACATGCTCCCATTTCTGATTAATGCATACCAATCCTACTCTGCTATAAAGTCAAATCAATGCCAAATGTGGTGGTGATTTTTTGATAGAGAGTAAGCAGCATCCACCAATATATTTAACACAGGTCAGTAGACAGCCTACAGTCATGACAGTCTTGAACTAGTGACCTAGAAATGAAAGACTCCTTAATCCCTTTACCAAATCCTAAACCACTCAATTCCTGCCCCGCTTCGGCAACCAAGTTCTTTTATAGATGTGCTGGAGGGTAATATGCAAGCCAACAGAGTGTAAATTAAAGAGAAAAAAAGAACTCCATTTACAATAACATTGTAATTGTGGAACTTGAGAAAATAAGGGACTCAGGAGAGGTCTTCAGTCAGCTTGTCTCAAATTCAGTGCAAATTTATTCGGAGAATATTTTGGCACCTGCAAACAGCCCGAAACTTTTATAAGCATCATAGCAGGGGAGAAGTGATACAAGTGAAAGACTGAAGATAGACTCACAAGAAGGTCTTGATTGTTCATCTGACCTGTTGGCTTCCTCTATCACTATCTGACTCTATTTTTGTGACTGTCTAACTGCACTGATTACCACGATGACATCATGAAGTCACACTGGCATACAACTGGAGTGGTTAATCAGRTCCCTTATTCAAGCTCTTCAGGGATGAAACTCACGTCTTGGAACAGAAGACCAGCAACCATAGCCTATTCATCTCTTAAATCCTGTTTCGTTTCATCTGATATCACTTGAACCTACATCTTTGTCCTGGGAYTGTCATGTGAAGAGGTTCGCATCTGAGATTTCTTAGTCTTTCTCGTAGGTCCTGACAAGATGTATCACGAGAAAACTATTCATTTCAGAAGCTGTTTCCTATAACATAACAGAACTTTAAAAAAGGAGTGGGTTTGAATTCTAATTGAATTCAAAGCTACACAGCACAGAGCAACAACAGCAAATTCTGTGCCTGTACAGTTGGAATTTTGCTGCCAAATGTGGTTAAACAGTTTTTCACTTTTCCCCAAAACATGAACATTGTCTAAGTAGAAAAGTATTTCCATTTGTAGAAGGGACTTTTTTCATTTTGTACATCTGCAGGCATAAAAGGACCATAATAGACCACAAATTAGATCCGGGAACTGAAACAAGCTCAGCTTGTAACTGAGACCACAGGTCTTTAAAAAAACTATAGCATCATTTTTGGGTGAGTTCTTTTTTGTTCTTGTTTGTTTGTGTTTTTTTTTCTTTTATGGCAAAGCAAATGAAAACTCATTTTATATTCAAATATGACACCATCTGTTCCCTGAGTTAGAAAAACTGGGCAAACTGATCCAATATACGTTGAGCTAGAAAGAGGGGAACAAATGCAGAAAGATCTTTCTCTCATGTCTCTCCTGTTTTGTGTCCCACTGTTTCATGACTTGACCACAAAGGAGTTGCAGATGGCACATGAGCATTTTTCCTCTGTTTGATCTAGTCCTCTCCATTCTTCTGGGCAAGAATTTTCCTTTGCCTAGCATGATCTGCTCTCTGTCTCCTCGTTCCTATGACACAGCCTTTCCTAACACTGTCAGGTAGGTGCTGAGGACTGCATCTCTAAGATCTGAGGTTCCCAGACGTGGCTCCTGGATCAGTYGCATAAAAATCCATTTATATTTTTGACCACAGCTGTTTGGAACCACAAACAGAATAAAACAGATCTCTTGCAATCATCTGAAGCACTGAATGATCACTGAACATACCAGTGACAAAAGGGAAGTAAATAAAAAGGAGGAAAGGAGCAACTAAAAACTGCCTGTGTATGTAGCTGTCTGGGAATGTGAAAAATATATAACTTTTATATACAACTATATAAATTTTAAAATGGTTATTTTAAATAGCATAACAAAAAATTCTTGCAACAATTGCTCCCCCTGCACGCTTGCAAAAAAACAGAAGTCACGATGCTAGCCTGGGCCCTGCGAGTGGCTGGTTGTGAGGCATATGTTAAACAGTTTTCAGTGAATATGGGCAAAGGAAATCAACTATGAAACTGTATTAAGGAAACATGAGAGTGCTGTAATCTGCATAAAAACAAATTTGGGTATATTCCCAACACACTATGGCACTGAGGAATTGCAGGAAGTGGGCTAATGGGAGGGAAGCTTTGCTTTCCCTAAAGAAAACCCGCTTGGGGTTATTTTTTACAAAAGTAAAACTACTTTCATAGTCGTCTTATATTGCTCTCCTTTGTTTGGAATTGTGTGAATACTTTGTATTAAATTTCCTTGGTGAAATGAACCCTATATTATTATTGCTCATGGACTGCTGATAACATGCTGGGGTTTCCCACATTTCCTTCTTGCTTCTAATTGTTCATCAGATTGAAATCATATATGCGCTTTCCTCTAAGGATCGATTTAGGTTCACRTCATCGAGTGTTTGATACCCTTGTGGCACTGGAGCTGTGTCAGTTATTGAGTCTGGCTACTTTGTTTTTCACCTTTTTCCATGTCCCCTTTGGGAGTAATGGGTAGCTGGGGACCTCCGAAGTAAAACAAATCCAAGAATACTTTCTGCGGAGGTGGACTGTGGAGAAGGCAGTAGAGGAAAAGGCTCTGTGAGCTTTCTCCTCACTCTGAGCGCTCACTGGGGATGGATAACGTGGTGGAGCCAGTGGGCCCAGGGCCCAGGGGGACCCTCTGTTCTCCTGTAGTGTTGTCCCAAGGCTGAAAGGGAGCAGGCTGCTACGATGGCCACAGTACAGGCTTTCCAGTTTGCAGGAAACAGGTTTGTTTCTTGTTATCCACTTGGCTTCACTCCCAGTTGAACAGAAACCAACATTTCTCAAAAGTTTGAGTGAGGCAAGGCCTCTTGCATTTCCGTCTGGGAAATCCTATGGCCTAATGGGGCACACATGCAGTGTGCCACTGCAGCCCATGGCTGGCCAGCACATCCGCAGGGCCTTGGTGTGGTCCCTCTGGGTGCTGCGCCGTTTTGGCTGGGCATCCTGCAGCCTGGGGGACGCATTATCCCAGCCACGTCATTGGCCATTCAGAAATCCCTTCAGACTGGCTAAATTCTTCCTTATTTTTGCCCAGACAAAATTTCCAGCTGGAAAAAGAGGACATGTCCATGGAGCTCCAGACATTCAGGAGCTCAATGATAAATCAAATGCTCAATAAAATTGATGTTTTTTGTGACTAAAAGCAGGATGGTTTGAGCAGTTCCTGTATGCTCCTTTGGGTGCACCTGCGGTCCAGACCCACCAAAGACCAGGCAGAGCTTCCCAACATCTAACTTTGAAGGGGCTGAAAGTGCCTCTCATCCAAGATGTTCCCAGTGGCGCTGTGTAGAACCAGGCGTGAACCCAGTGCTGTCCCAGCTGCCCTTCTGCTTTTAATTTTCTTTCTTTTTTTTTCATACTTAGTAAAAAGCAAATCTGAACTTTTTAGGTTGCACATTTTAAGGAAGGAATGGAGTCCCCTCCTTCCTTCCCCACCATTCACATACACAAAACAACCTAAAACTTGTAGTTAAGAAAATAAACTGCAGAGAAAGCYCCTGAAGAGCCTTGGCAGCAAACACTTCTCACTAAATTGGGAATCTGCACACTCATAGTCTGAAATAAATTAAGATGCTTGTGGTAGGGGGAGAGAGAAAGGAAGAGAGGGGGAGAAGACAGGGGAAAATCAACAACTCCGGGGTGAAACACAGGTTGATGCTGCCTCATCATTTTTAAACCTAAAATAAAACAAACAAATTTTCTTTAACTGCAGGTCAAAATAAAAGGGGGGAAAAAAATCTTTCCTCATCTGTTCATGGTAATTACTAACAGAAAGCAGCCCCTGCCAGCTGCAGAGTTCATGGATAAATGGAGGGACACATTATTCTCTCTCTCTGGGATCAAAAACTCAAACTTCGTAGCTCAATTTGCCTGTGATATGTCTTTCATATACACTTGCAAAGTCATTTCACTGAGCTGTTCAGTTGGGACTTTTTCATCACACAAAATTGTGATGTTTTCAGGCTTTCAAGTTTATTTTAGGTTTGCTTCTGAATGAGAAACATGACTCCTGCAATTTCCCAAATTTTAGTATGTCATTATAGTATATTTATTATTGAATCTACCCACTTTTCTTGTTAGCAGCCAGTCAGAACAGAGCAAGTGAATACTCTAACCTTCGTACACTGTCTGCCCTTGATGCAGTGATGTGTAGAAGCCCTCTGGAAATATTGCAAAGCATGTGAATATTTGAAGATTAGTGCTTATTCTCTAGAATATCCCAACTTTTTACTCTGTGATGCCAATGCAAAGTATCTATTGATTTGTCTCCTTAAGTCACTATGGCAATCGTTTATTCAYGTGCTGGTGTAGATGTGACCATGATGGACCTCGATGAGCATAGTTTAACTAGATGGAAAGGAAGGGAGGGATGGTCTGTCCGTGATATTTGCCATCAGCTGGTTTCAAAGGCAACTTAGGTCTTAGGCCAGCAGTAACATGTAGAACAGCCTTGAGGTTTCTCTAATTTGGCATGAAAACTGAACTGGTAACAGAAGTAATAGTTGGAAGTAAAAGGTAGCTTAAAAGCCCTTGTGATTCAACAAGCCTATTGGAATGAAGAATCCACCTTGTAATATTGCTGAATATCTCTAAAGATCAAAGAATCCTTCCATCAGAGATAGTGATGGACAGTTATGAGCCAGGGACTCCATGAATGGTGTCTGTACATCGGTGGGCTTGTATCCGCTGCTTCACCCAGTGCAACGGTGGGGACGGTATTAGTGGTGTTAAAAGATCAGCACTGTTCTCTGCAGCTTGACTGACAAGACCTAGAAGGCATGTGATTTTGTCATGAGTTGCTCATYGAAGGTAAAATTGGTAATTTGCAGTATCTATCGAACCTCTCTGGCATGTGAGCATGGAGATCATTACCTTTTCTGCTGTAGAAAAAGTGGAGAGTGGTTAATAAGAATTATGAGAATTTTTGAGAATACTATTGTGCTATTTTTCAGAGTAAGAGACAGAGAAAGAGAAGGGAGGAATAAACACAGAAACAGAAATCAGGAGATCTAACTATTATCTGCCTCATACTTGCTATGTGACCTTGGTCAGGGCCCTGTGTATYGGTTTCCTTAGCCATAAAACAGGCAGAGTTATCTTCTTTCACTACCTTTCAGGGCCCTCGGAGGTTTAATTCATGCTCTTTGCAACACGCTTTGAGATCCTGAGGCTGAAGTGTAAAGTCTTTTTATGATTCAGGGTTTTATTCATTTCAATGCAGGGATTTTGTCTGTGACACATAGGAAAGATACGGCACTGAAGCTGAAAAGTTAACCAATTCTGTACAGCGCGCTGGCCTAGGAAGTCATCCTGGTGGCCTGCAGTATTTCACTGATGCATTTTAATGTATACCTTTTATACCTGCGCTGCTCTAGAGTGGAAAACTGACATTATCTGGGCCGATCTCCTGCTTTCTCACTGGCTGATTACACAACAGAAGAGGCTAGGCCTAGGGCAGATCTATTTTCTACACCTATTATGCTGTTGCATGGYTGAAGTTCAGTTGTTAGCTGCTTTTAAAAACGACAAATGTGCTCTAATTTTAGAGCATCATAGTAATCATTGTTTTTATTTCAGTAGAGAGGAAAAGTGGAGGAAAAAAACAGCTTGGGACTTAATAAACACCTTAGCCTGCAGCCTTCGACTTTATTCATGAGGTTTTTTATCTTCTCTTCCACTCTCCATGCACTCACTGCATCTTCTTTACTGCACAGTCTTAAATTACCATTGCAAAGGTTATATGTTTATTTACAAAGAGCTGCCTATGAATGGTGATCCTAAAGGCGAGGAGGGTGTCTCATGGCAATAAACATCTCTTGCTCTCTTAAACACCAAGGCCAAATGAATAAGGTGATGTTTAGTGCCTCAGACATATTATGGTTTATGGCTTCATTAACTACCTGACCGGTATTGTGTGCAAATTTCATCAAAGTGAGATGCATATTTATTCCCTGAGGTGGGCTGGCTGATAATGTTCTTATTCTTAAAGGAGCAGCGCAAGTAATTACTTATAATTAGTGTTGTGAAAGTAAGGGAATTTTGTGAGGCAAGGTAATTTCACATTCCCAAAATCTCACTTAACAGAAAAAAAGGCGGTGCAATGAATATTTACACTTGGGTGAAATTTAAAATACTGAGTATGGCTTTTCTTGAATCTTTGTAGCATATGGGATAGGTTTAGCCATTTAAGGAATTTGAAAAAAAAATCCTTTTGGCCAAATTCTTGACTAGTACAATATAGTTCCCTTGACCAGAGCATAATTAGGACTTCTAGATCAACCAAATGTGAAACATAAATCATTTAAAATTTTCATTCTTTCCCTTTCCTTTTTGCTCCATATAGTCTAACTTAGTTATTCTTAGGATCTGTGATTGATTTCCCAACAGGGTGCTGTGAATATCACTATCATTGTGGGTTTTTTATTATAATTGYGCACACAGACCATCACCAGATTGGGCCTACACTGAAAGCTTGAATTTTCCATACAGTGTCTGACTGTAGACAGCTATCCTGGAGCATGAATTGGGCCAGTTTCATATAGAGCTGTTGTAAAGAGGGTTCCACTGTTGTAAAGAGGGTTTATTACTGCTGGGACAATTGCGGCCAGCACAGGGGGATTTCCGTGGCTCAGAAATGAACTATGCCTTCTACGCACACACCTTCCCATGTGCAAGACACCCCATATCCGCAGTGGTGTTTATTGTAGGGTTCATAAAAACACACTTGTAAACACAGCTCTGTGCTCATCTGTCTTTAACATAACGGAGGTGTTTCTTTAAGCCCCGAAGGATGCTCCTGCTTCAGAAATATCAGGCATCAGTCAGAGAGGTTGTTACATTTGCAATGATCAACTTTGAATTTGCTGGCAAGGCAAGGCTAGCTTAAGTACATATGGCCCTTCCACCCCCGTGTCAGTTAAAGCAGCATGCACTGTCTGTCTTGTAACATGATCACGGCTCTCCAGCCCTTGCATTTCCATCAGGGCTGAGCCTGCTTCTCTAGTCATTCCAAGTACTTACATTTCTAATTCTATCGGACCAGGAAAAAGATGCCAGCAACACCTGTATTCACATTCTTAAAGGATGGATTAGTAGCTGGCTATTGGAGATAATACCAGAAAGTCCTGTAGAAAGGACTTCTGGAGAACTATGTTTAAAGTTTAACCATAAGTATACGATCTATTTTGCCATATGCACTAGCTTAACCAGAAAATGTCATGAAGCTAATTCAGAGCAATTGGATGTCTGTGGTCTAACCACTGGCAATAGCTACAATGCATGATGAATGGTCTATGGTCAAAGTACATATCCTGAACATGGATAAGCATAGCTTAAGCTGTTGTTCCTCTGTGGTAATGTTGTTCTGGGGCATGAGGAAGTTTTCTTATTCAGTGGATGTTTGCTTTTCAGCTACTGTAAAAACAAAACTTTAGCAATTAACTAGGGGGGAAAAAAAAGGAAGGCAGGAAGGAAAGAGCAAGTGATCTTTTTCAACTGCTCAAATCTCTCAGGCGGCAAGTTGAGCTTCAGTCACTACAACTGCATGTTGAGCCCTGCAGGCCAGAAGGCCCTCTCGTAAAGTGGTTTCCAAACAGAGCGGACACACTTCTGCTACGGGGTCAGAACCAGCCTCTCAGCAAAGTTAGAAGAGAAATTCCTGTAGACATTCACTACAAGTGAGTTGGGGCTGCAATGACTGTGTGTGCGGGATGCTTGGGATACTTCCTATTTCATGTTCTTTGCTGTTTTCGAAGGGTCAAGCACAGAGTGTGCTCAGTCCCTATGCTTCCTATGGTCTCTTGGTAGCTCATCCTTCCCAATTTCAAGCTCTGGACTCAGGTAGGAGAGTTTTAAGGAGAAATTTTAAGACTTCTCTTTGAGAAACTTTCTGTGTTTTTTTGATGGTGTTACCTTACCTTTACT
This sequence comes from Rhea americana, assembly GCF_003343005.1. Taxonomy (NCBI): domain Eukaryota; kingdom Metazoa; phylum Chordata; class Aves; order Rheiformes; family Rheidae; genus Rhea; species Rhea americana. The sequence goes on from NW_028186401.1 coordinate 2,842,215, forward strand.
TTTGTTTAGTTTTCCATGCAAATGGCTCAAATTCATACTTTCGTATAAAAATAAACTAAGTAGGTCAGCTGCAAGATATATAGTAATTACAGAAATAATTCAAAACTCTCCGATATCCTTTATGCTTTGGAGTTCATATTTTTCCTATTTTATTAAAAAAAATGAATAGAAAGTCAACAACAAAAACAGAGCCATGTGGAGAACAAAATGGCTCCTTGTTTAGGTAGAAGGTGAAAGCGTTTTCTCTCAACTAACACACAGAAAAAGGTGAAATGCTTGCTCCATTTCTTTTTATTGACAGGTAGTATGATTTGTATTATTGTAGCATCTCCCACTACCAGTAGACTGGGATGCCAGTATGCTAGATACTGTATAGCTTCAAATATCTGTACCTATAGTGCTCACACATATATACAAGACAAAGGAAAGCAAAGAAGAAATATTCCAAATGAAAAACAACCACACAAGAAAAAGGGAGCGGAATATGCCCTAAATCCAAAGATAAAGCTTTACAAGGGCAAGGACAAAACAGATTGACAGTTTAGAAACCCAATGAAACAAAAAAGTACGTGACTGTCAAATATGTAATGTCAGCACTGACCTGGCCAAGTAAGGGAGGAACAACCGCTAGTGAGTACTTGAGAAGTCCCAAACCTGTTAAACTTCTTCCTTGAAAACTGCAATCCTTTTCTTTCAAGTTATTCAACCTTTCACCTATTGGGCTTCTGCTCTCACCCTTGACCCTCTGCTATTTGTGTAGCATGGTAGCAGCAGGGTTTAGAAATCTGAAAAACAGTAAGTAAATGTAGAAGGGCAACTCCAGAAGCCTGGAAAAATCTGAAAACTTGAAATAAATGCAGCTTTTATTAATTTGCAGAAAATGAAATTGCTAGTAGTGCCTTAGCAGCTTTGTTCAATCTGGCTTAACAGTTTGTCAGYTAATAAAAGTGGGCAAGGCTTGAAATTTGGGCAAAATAAACAAAGCAGACCTTGGGGACTGCAGTGCAAAGAGCAACTCAAAGGAGAAAAGCAGGCACAAAATTTGAAACCGTGTCCTGGTAAGATAAGAGAGATGGATTGATTCTGATTTCCTAAGACTGATTGGGAAGCAGGCAAAGGATAGGAACTTCAACTGGTTTAAATCGTCACATGTGGAAGATCTCCTGTGTTCAGTCCATTGCCTTGGGCATAATTCTCAGAGTTGCAGTTCACACCATCTTTRTCTGATGGAGTAAATTTGTAGACTGTTTTTTCAGACTGTGTTCATAAATTACATCTTTTCCACAATTTAGTGTCATGCTGCCTGTTCATATTGTATTATTTATCGTGTAGCATGTCTCCTCTGTTTGTGCAGGGAAACATGGCAGATGCAGGATGTGCTAGGCGAGTATTAGGAGGTAGAGATGCGCAAAAGATTGTAACACAAGTGCTGGAGAAGGAGCGTGACTTCACTGAATTCACTGTAGGGAGTCACCTAGGACAAAATGGCCCAGTTGTTCAATGAGTTCCTTACAGGTTCATAAACCAGGAAAGGTACTTAGAAGTCTGATTTCTAAAACTAAATCAAAAATGTAATTGCACTGGAGCTGGTTGGAGATTTGTCAGCAAATCCTCTTCCATTGAACAATGCCCTGTCCCTGAGATGCCAAACTGGGCAAAAAGAAGGGTGGATGAAACTGGTAAATATTTCACGTCAACATTTTCTAAAAATTTTTCTGTTGCCAGGGCCAAAACCAGTTGTTTTGTTTGCCATGTAAGTTAGGCTAAGGAAAACAGGTCTGAAAGAAATTACAAAGTTAGAGAAGAAATGCAACCATTTAGAAGAAAAGGCTTCAATCAATTAAATCCCTTGTTCTTTGGTGTGTATGTGTGTGTGGAATTTTGGTGTCTAAAAATATTGGTTATTTTGTCTTTTCGTCTTGACTTGAGATGGGAACATTCTTTGAAATGTCAGATGCACACATGGGATGGGAAAACCATTTCCTGTCTTGATCTAAATTGTGAGTTATGCATACGGAAACATTATGGGTACTTTTGTGGATTCTCTCTCCATTATGGCTGTATGCATGATTTCTACATTACATCATGGGCTGGACCCAGAACAGACTAAACCAGTCCCAGGAAAGCAAATTCTACTAGATTGCCTGAAGAATTTATAATGTGATAAAATGTCCCTGGAGGGCTAATGAGACTTAGGAAATTCATTTCTGCTTTGGAACTAAGATTTCAAATTCAGACTACCAGAAAATAATCTCCAGTACATTAAACCCCTAGACTTCCATTCTAGTTCTGATATTTATGCAGACAAATTGTTTTTGACTATTCTGAGACCTATTTTTTCTTATTCYGCTTGTTGTATTCTCCTTATTACTTGTTTTATTTCTCTATTTAGAATGAAAGAGGAAGTTCAGAAGTATAAATCATTTGCTGATCTAATGTGTGATGATGGGATCTTTATTAGATGGTTTATATATAAGCACAGCACCTGTCTGGACAAAACAGGAATGTCTCAGGGATAGCCATCAGGGCTTGCATATCAGCAAAGACCAGTCTAGGGTCAGTCTACTTTTCAGAGGCACCCACAGCAAATGTAACCTCTGTAGCAGAGAGGACAAATGCATTGCTGAATTCTGCACAAGTTGGAAGATGCAGAAAAGAGCTTTGCTATGCCCTGAAGAGAAATAATTACAGTAACTGAGCTTCTGGTTTGTGCAAATGTATATTGTTCTTGCAAGGCCACTACATGGTAAACTAAAGCAAATGGTATTGCTGAGGGGAAATGTTGTGTATGACTAGCAGCTCAGGAGGATAGAATTGGAGTTTCCAGCCATCTGAGCAAGGTTTCTCTCTAGCAACCAGGAGACTAGATGAAAAGCTTTCAAATAAGGCCCTTCTTTCCTGTCTTAGGCATTGTCCTGATGAGGATTTGAAGGTATTGTTTGAACATGCTGGCTCACACTTTTTGATTAGAAGCTTTGAGGTGAAGCGTTAGTTCCATTTAAAGTTAATAGCAAAATTCTCACTGACTTTTCTGGAACCAGGATGCAATGTCTTTGTGTGAACAAAACCACATTTCTTGCTTGTCCACACTAGACAGACTTTTAAATCAAGACTGTGCTTTACTGAATACATCACTCAGCCACACTAATGTATTTTTAAATTTTCAGCTCCTTTCTACATTCAAGGCATGCAGGTCACATCCCTTCCTGAACCTCCAATACACATGTATATGAATAAAAATAAAAATAGATCAATAAAACAGGCAGACCCTCTGCAACACAAGCAAAAAATCTTATTCACCCCCAACACCTTAAAATGGGATACAGGTATATAGGAAATGATGGTTTTTTTTAGCTATGCTCCATATGATCATTGATACTCAGCAAGCCAATAAAACTAGTACAGTGAGTGAGTGGAGGAAAAGGCAGAGTCTGCTCCAAAGAGCAGGCAGCTGTAACGGCATCCACTKGACTAAAGAGACCAATAGCAAATACAGGATTTTACTTTGGGAAGAAATGTCGTAGATGATACCRCATCCATATCTCAGTCACGAGACAATCAAAATTATGATGGAGAATACTTGCAAGTAGGGTTGTTACTGGCACATGGGTGCCCCCTCCAAGATTTTCGAGATAACCCCCTACATGACGTTTTAACATGTATAACCTATTAAAGTGATCACCACCACAGCTACAAACAGAATAACTAGGTGTGCTTAAAATATGGAGGAACAGGTCAGGYTGAGCAAAATCTCAAACTGCAATGGAAGCTGTGAGTCCCTCTCCCCTCCCTTTGGCCTAGGGCCCTATTTTGACGAAGGGACGCTAACATTTTAAATCTTTCTGGTGCTAAAAAAGCAGAACCATGTTATTTTAGGTGGTGTTTGCATTGAATAATTGGGYGGGAATGAGAAAAGGCGGGGCGAACGCGTAGCTGGGCTTTTTGCGAGGTGGCCACCTCCGGTGGGGAGGACGTGTGGCTTGGCCCGTTCTCCAGGCAGCATCTTCCCAAGCCTCCGTGTTAGTTGGGCATGGAGTCATCTCCCAGAGTTAGCGCTCGACCGTGTCCRGAGAGGGAAGGCGAATTGTGCCAGAGGCTGGGAAATCCCCGCTTCCAATCAAAGGCTGACGCAGTGCCAAAACTTGTCTGTGCGATATACTTATATGTATATTTTTTTAATAAAAGTTAATCACGGAGTGGTTGAGGTTGGAAGAGACCTCCAGAGATCATCATTTTTACAAAGGTGAAGGGAACCAAACGAAAAATAGACGGCGTCGAGGGAGCGTTACGCATCCCTCCGCCTGCAGGCGGATGCGCCGGGACGCCGCAGCCGTGTCTCGGCGGAGCTGGAACGTGTCTGGGTTTGGTTTTCGCTGTTCCTGTAGCTGATTTAGTGAGACAGTGCCTCCTCGGTAGACGAAAACGTGACGCAGTCCAGAACCGAAGTGCTTTTTTGTTGGTAGTGGTGGGTTTTTTTTGTTTTTTTTTCCCTGCAAGTGGACGCTGCAGGTCTGCGGTGGATCATCTGGCAGAAGGAGAGTTAAGACGTTACAGGCAAAACGTCAAGCACCACCTGGGGCCGAGCGGGAGCAGAAGGAGCTGTCTCGAGCGCGCTGGGGAACGCTGGCAGCCTGCGCTGCCCCGCTGAGCGGGGGCCGCGTCCGAAGCTGCCGGATCGGTCCGTCCAGGCTTCCCTGGGAAAGCTTTCCGCGCTCTCCGTCTCTCCCGGTCCCGCCTGGGTTCGAGAGGGACCTTTCCCGAATCGGGCGACGCTGGCGTCGGCCGCCCCCTCTAAAACGCACAGACCGAACGCGCAGCCCTGAGCACCGGCACCCGGCGGGCCGGTTTTGCAGGCTCGGCCGGCGAGCGCCCCTCAGCCCCTCCGGCCTTCCCACCCCCCCGTCACTTTTTGTTGCTGTTCCCAGCAAGGAAAGTGAATTTTGAGAGCRTCAGAATAGTGTAAATGCTGATATATAGGCCGCAGTTGTCTGAAGGCCTTTTGAGAGGCAGACTCCTCCCCGCTCCTCTGTTCCCTCCGAGTTGGGACCGATTCATCAGCTGGCCTTTGGCGAGAAAAGAGCCCTGCCCCGGYCTAGGGCCTTTGACCCGGGTGAGGAGAGGGGTCAGCCCGCGAGCAACTGTGCAAGCGCCGCCCAGCAGCTCCGGGTCCCCAGGACACAAGGGAAAGGGGCCTGAAAGAAAGGAGTGGGACGGTGGGAAAAAGCGGGAATTTATAAAAGTTAAGAGTATATTTCTAAAAGTCTCGGTGGATCAGCTGACAGCTGGGGTCAGGGGTCGTATTTATGCTTGATTCCCGGAGCATGTTACAGTAACATCTGCTTGTTAAGGGTCTGCGGGGACCAAATGTTCCTGACCTCTGCCTGCAGGAGGGGACAAACTGGGAGATTAGAGGTGTTCATAGTAACATTTGTGTTTGGCTTTAAGGTTTCTGCTTCCTGAGCTGGGTTTGTCAATTTTGCCTGAATTCTTTTATGCTCTACCCAAATAAACAGGTCAACCATGCCAACTGTTTGCTCAATATCTGAAGTCACGAGGTCTTTAACGTCACTTGGACGTTTCAGCTAGGAAAGAGAACAGGAAGGCTGAAAACAGTTGTCCTGGGAGGTGGGGCTCGGCCACCACTCCCGTCTGAGCGCACCATCAAACGTGAAATCCTGGGGCAGGTTACCCAGTCYGTGTTTGCATCCGTATTTAATAATGAAAGAACTAATTCCAAGATGTAACCAGAAGCTTACAATAMGGGTACAACCTCACTCTGAAGTCTCTAGTAGATTTTGTGACTACTGACTATTCTAGAAAGCTCCACATATAGAAAATTCCTTATTACAGACAGAAGGAGTTAACGTTCTCTCACAGCTATACTTGAAATTTGTTGAGAGAAGCAGTAATTAGAAATAACATAGCTTTATGAACTGTAATCCCAGAACTGGAGAGATCTACTTCCAACTATTTGGAACCAGAGAAAGGTGTTTTAAAGATCTTTCACTTAAAAATGTCTCTTTCCTTTTTTCCTGCTAACTAGAAGGATGTTAGCTTGGTTCTTGTGTAAGAGGCCACGGTGTYGCTGAAAGATGAATAAACAGCTGCKGGTGTTTGTCCCACTCCCAGAAGCTGTAGCAGGCTAGACTGTGATTAAAGATTCTGTTCTCATGTTGATCTTTTTGAACAAAATGAAAGAATTTATTACTTCATTTAATAGGAGCAGATTACCTGAGAGGTAACATCATACGCTGAGCATTTTAAATCCATTAATAAGTTCCTTTAAGTATTTGGTTTATCTTAGTCACTTATGAAGAGCAATTCTTGACTATGAGTATCAATGAACATTCAGTGTGTGGCTACTCCTYGGGACCTGTGGAAATAGAACTGCTGATTTTTAGCTTGTTTATGGATACTTTTTGCTACATTTGTGGTATTTCACTTCTGTCCATAGTTAATGTCTCAGTTCAAACCCCAGAGATCACATAAAGTTTTATTTCAGCTAAAAATAGCTTCAACACTGGAAACTTTTTGTTTGAAGGCATGTATTTTGGTTATTTTTATCCAACAGCAGCTACAAGTTATCTCATATTGTGCTATCACTTATGTTACCCTATCCTTGGGTCCAAAGTCAACAGCAGTTAAATTTATATTGTGCAATCCAGTTTTAACTCTATGAAAGAAAAACACAGACTGGTACGCAACAGAGAACATGGCTAAGGCCCAGGAGCTGGAGGAGAACTGAAGCAAACTGGATCCAGGGATTTGGGGTGGTTTAAAGTTGGGGTCTAAGAGTGAGGAAGCTGGTGAAGGAGAGGAATGTAGACCATTCAGATCCACCTTTGTAATTATAAATAATAAAAAATTTCTTTCGGAAGTGCATTCTGCCAGACTTCACAATAAACCTCCTAGCAGGTCATTGAAATTCTCTTAATCAGGGTCAGAACCCACAAGCTGGGGTCTGCCCTGTGAGTTCAGTGGGAAAAATATTCTTCTTTCCAATAGTTTTTTTCCTCTTTCCTTTTCTCTTTCAGTTGGAAGGGACCCCCACATAAACATGCAGAGCAATTTTCCAGTACATTAACCCGGGAGGGGGGAATCCTTACTAGCTACACAACGGGTAGCCTTAAAAAAAAAGAAAAAAAAGAAAAAAAAGAAAAAAGTGGAGCAACCGGGTGAGCTGAAGATGGATGAGCCTGGGATATAAGACAGGGTAGTTTTTCCACTGTCCTGCCCTATACACCTAGGACAAAGACTTCATTGAGTGAGATGCTTGACATCAGCCTCATAAACTAGTAGTTGGGCACAAAAGGTCTGACACTTGAAAGTACCAGTCTCTGCCCTCTTTGCATTGCAGCTGCACAGAGGGGCTGAGCCTAACAGTTGTGTCCCTTTGTCGTCTCGTAGGACAAGAGGTGAAGATAAATAGTGTTGACTTTAATGCAGTCACACAATTTTGCGTTTTCCCAAAAGACAACATTTCCTCTGAGGCCTTACTTTATTACCTCAGGCTGCTAGAACCATCTTCCTTCTTAAGGGGGTGGGGATGGGCTAGAGGTAGTAGAGGGCAAAGGGAGGAGAGACGAAGCCCAAGCCTTGGTACCTCTTCCCCAGCAACGAGGTGGGCTGTGGTTTTCTTCTGCTTTGTTATGGTGTCTTTCTATTCTTTCTCGTGGGAAAGCTGGAAATGATCTGAAAAGCTTGGAATGAAGCTGAAAAATATAGAAATTTCTATGAGCTAAAAAATCGTGAACTCTAGAAAGAATTAAATGCTCCCACAAGATCAACACCAGGAAGAAGAATTGAATTTTCTATGGTAATTTCCTGGAGAAAAGCTTGCCAGAATGTATTTGCAACTGATTCCTTGCAAACTGATCATCCATGAATTCCACCATTTTCAGTGCCTTGGAACCAGAACATATGAGTATCTCCTCTGTAAAAGGATATAGGATCAAAACGTCTATGGGAGATAATATGGAAATAGTCACATCTCTGCTGATGTAAACAGTAGGGAAGGAAATGCAGGAGTGATGGGATTTCTGATCACAGCTGGACTTGGTGGGCCATAGTGAAGTTGCACTGCTTAGAAAATGTTCTGTCTAGAACTATGCTCCTTGGCTGCAGAACTCCTCTTTGGATCTGTCCATGCCATCCTGTATAGTGACTCATTAGATGGTGAAGAGGACATCCCAAGTCATTAGTATTTCTCCAGTTTGATCCTTTTTTTTTTTTTCCCCTTCTGCAAAAGGGAATTGTGGAAGCAAAAGTGGACAGAAGATGCACAAGCTAATTAAAAATTCGTATTAAATTAAAAATTAATGGAATCATATACTTGTGGAAAGAATAAATTTTAGACCGAGGACATGAAATCTTTGGACAAACAGGATAATCTAGGCTATGATGGGTGCTGCTTCAGCTAGATTACTTTTGATGTTCAAGTTAGTCTGTTTAAAGCTGGACTGGTTATCTCTCCAGTGCACAACAGTCAGAAGAACTGTAGCTGCTTTTTTATACAGAGGTATATTGGCACCTGTAGGTACTTTCTSTACAGAGGTGTACTGGGGAAATAAATCATAGCTGAGATCCTGCCCAGTGACGACTACATTCATTTCCCAAGTTAACAATATTCTTAGTTTTTCAGACCTTGTAGTGTAATGTAGATTGTTTCTTGGCTTCTCATTGACCTGTGATCTTGGACAAACTTGAAAGGATGCTTAAAGAGTGCAATTTGTATCTATTTGATAAGCTGTCGGCACATGTAAGAAAATAAAGACAGGCAAGTTCTCTCAGGGTGTTTTCAGTCCTTTCAGCCCTTAGGACTTGGCAACTAAACAGAAGATGAGAAATTATATATTTGAAAAACAAATTCAGTTCTGTGAGTTATGAGGGAGAGTCGGGAGAAGAGGACTTTTTGCCTCAGCTTTCTTCTCTGCAAATAGTGTAACTGTCAACCCCATCCGTATGTTATGAATTTCAATTGAAAGAAAAGCTTGCCCAGGGAATTTGACAACTGTCTGGCAGCAAAAAGAGTCCTGGGCAAAATTACTAACTCCATGGAGTGAATGACAAAGTCCAATAGACCATGATGGTGCAGAACCTATCTCACGGGAACAGTCCTGGCCAATTTGGCCAGAGAAAAAATTCATGCTTTCGCAAGCCACCCCRGCAAACACTACCCACTTCTTTTCGTGCCTGCATTTTTCAGTGTTCATTCTCAGCACTGCGTGACCTGATTTCTGGGGTGCTGAACACCATCCAAAGCCAATGGCTTCTGAGGGTGCTTCTCACTCAGTTACACTTCCAGAAATCAATTAAGATTTATTTCYTTGTCAACAAAATCAAATTGGGCTTCTAAAGCTTCATTTTCAAAGCTGTTTTGAAGTTAACTGAAATTAGGGGCTAAGATGGCTTAGGAAACTCCAGTAAGTATCTGTCTACATCCCTGTGGGAGCAAGCATCTGTAAAAGTCTGCCTTCAACACCTTATATTTATCATTTAATTTTTCTTTCAGAGTGCCTGTAATCCCATGACTTCACTGAAAGGAGATGCATTAAAACTACACGGCAGATCTTATACATGCACTGACACATTGCAGTGTGTGTAAATGCATGTTTCAGATCAGGAAAGAGGCTGAGTCTTTCAATGGGCTGAAGGCCAAATAGGTATTGGTGTGCGTGAAAAATACGGAGCAGTGTGAAAACCATGTCTGTGGGATGGGTGAGGCACTGAATTATTTAGGGGCCTTAATGCACCTCTCTCCTTCCAGTAGCACTGGGTAGTGGTGTGCATACCTGCTTCACTTGGGGCCGGTGTGTGGCTGCACAGCTCCTCCGTATAGACTAAAGTGGAGTCGGCTACTTGGCTAGGCTGCCCTTCAATATGATGTGATTAGTTGATCTGCACAGTAGCATAGACGGAAAGTTAGAGATACAATCTTGCTTTCATCCTTACCTAACTCATCTCTGCAACTCCTGTGGAGAAGTGCTGCCTGATGTGCAGAGAGCTCCAGTGCTCTAAATCACAGYAAGGATAAGAAGGGTCTGCTTTACTTTGCCCCTTTCCTCTCCCTGCTCTCCAAAGACTCACTATTATTGTTTTTTTGAACAGTTTAAGAAATGTTCAGTAACAAAATTGAAGGAGTTGGGCAGAGCCGTCCTTCGAGCAGAGTAAAACGATCGCCAGCAGCCAAAACAAGAGACCTCTCTCACAGAGGTGTCTTTGTGTGGTATAAAACGAGCAGAGCTGGGACCATGCCACATTTTCCTTGCCCCATAAAGAGTGGAAGGCCGAGAGCATGGCTGAAAAAGGCTCAGGACGTTCTCACAGTCAGGGTTGGCAGGCCTCAGAGGGAGGCTGTTCCAGCTGGCCGAAATCAGAGCATCCCCAGGGGTGTGACAGATTCCCCCAAGAATGAACAAGCAGGCTGAAGAACATGAAGATGTGTCTCCTTTCTCCCAGCCCCTGCCCTGATCCCAAACTCAGGTCAAAACCAGCTCGTTCCAGGCCAAAAAAGAGTCCTCTGATTCCCTTTCCCTAGCCAGTCTGTCTATAGTAACTATTTAAAATGCTACAAGTTTCTGCTATCAAGATTTTCATTCCATTTGCCTGAGGAAAATCATTGATACAAAGCTTAAATAGGCATCCTTCTCCGTGCAATTCTTTTCTCTAAACAAATTAGCATATGTTGGAAAACTGTTTTGGAAATGAGACAAACAATGTCTTGAGCTGCACTGTTTATGTTGGCTGAACATTATGACACTGGGAAAGTCCAATGCTGGTCAATATTCTTTTTCTTGGGAATTGACAGTAATAGCTTACTCAGAAGAAATGTGGCATCTTGCACACTCCCGATACCAAAACTGGAATTGCTGGCAAAGTTTTTTATTATTTTAAGGATGCTTTAGTGTAATTTTTCATTTTGAGAGGTTGCTTGATTGCATTATTTCCAGTAGATGTTTTATTCCAAAAAAGCGGCTAGGATTCTTACCAGTACACAGCTGTCTTGGCACCACGAACGCTTCTCCTGAATTGTTGCCTTGTAAAAACTCCCATTGATTTTGAAGTTCTCTGACTTACATTTAAGTCTTAACTGTCTGTGGGCCAACATACCTAACCAATTTTCTTTTACTTCATATTATATGCTCAGCTATCAAACAGAATTGACTATACTGGTTGTAATACTGTGACATATGAGGAGACTGGTCAAATGCCGTGTGCAGAATAGTTCACACAGCCCTGTCCTTCCACCGAAGCCAGATATCCACCACATGTGAGCAAGCGCTCGCTAGGAGCCAACATCTGCACACAGACAAGGAACAGCAAATATTCGGGGAAAAAATGCAAATGGCTTCTGATGAGTATTTTGAATGATGAAATGTTTTGACTACCTCATAAATTGGCTGAAAAGGGAAAGACAAAAATAGTTAATGGAGATTTGGTAGGTTCATTTTTTTTTCACCCATCTTACCTATAAAAAGATGCTTCTGAAAGCTTTCACATAGGAATTTTTAAATCCATAGATTCAAAACATTTCACAGAAAGATGATAGCATTTGTATCCGTATTTTACAGATGGTTTGGCTGAGGCTTAGAGAAGATGAGACAAAAATATTCCTAAAACTCATCCTAAAAAACATGGTCTCTGCAGCCTAATGAATTCTGCCTCTGGTAAGTCACCAGTAAGACCACTGCAGTAAGGTCCAGTAAGACCACTGCTGACTTCAGTAAGACTCACTCATAAGACCCAAGCTCTATAACCCATTAGGGCTTTTAATTCATTTTCCACAGCTTTCCACAGTGGAAGGCAGCTGAAATAATCTTTTTGAATGGTGGATGATTGTTTACTGAAACATTTTTAATAACAAATCTTGTAAACACTGGATTTTTGTTGCTTTCTATGGAGGATCTTCACAGGGGGAAAAAGGGAGGGAAAATGTTTACATTCTTCAAACAACTGAGCTGAAATGTTAGCATGTAATGACTTGAACAGTCCTGAATTATTTCAGGAGAAAAGCAACTACTCTGGGCTTTAAGTTAGAGGCTTATTTAAATGTGTAGCTAAATCAAGATGTTACTAAGTTCCTGTGTCAAGATAAGCAGCACTACTTACTACTAAAAGAACTACCTCCAGTTTGGAATAAGAAATATTTTGTTTTTTAATAAAGAACTACACATAGAATAAAATTCTCTTAAATTACCTTTCCTGTTTAAGGTAGAAAGAAAAATATCCTAATTTTATGGGCTTGTGAAAAAATAAAGTATTTTTGATTTGAAACTTGATTTTTTTCTAAATAGATAAAAATAATAGCCATCTTTAAAGCAAATCTATTGGATCAAAAAAAAGAATAAAGAAAAAAGAAAGAATAAAGTGTCTGGAGCCATATTGATCCTTAGGAAAAAGTTGGATTGGATCATAGCTCAATTTAAAAGCTGCCAACAGCTGAAAAAAATACATTTTCGTCCTGAAAGCTTGTGTTTGTTATTTCTAACCTATTTGTTAGTCCAATAAAAGGTTGTACTTTAACTATCTTGACTCACTTGAGAATAATTGGCATTTCTTTCATTTTATGGCACCATTTAAGTTTTAGAATGGATTATTTGCTTGCATATTCCTGCCTTTGCTACYGCTGATAGATGGGTTCCCACTCAGTGGGAAACTCTCCCGTTTCTCTTTTTGAGCTACGTACTGTGCACCTACTGTGAAATCCTCTATTAGGCTGAAACCCAGTCCCGCACAAGGGGCTGGAGGAGGTGCCTTGCCCATGGCTCCTGCCCTATAGCGAGGGTTCAGGGAGGCTGAAATGTTGTCTTACAGGTCAAAGACAAGGTTGCGTTCCCCACGCAATTAAAATAGGCCAGAATAGGAAGGAGGCGAAGCAATGCAGGGGCAATATGTGTTGCTGCGATGCCAAAGGCAAAAAGATTATGTTCTCTGTATGGGTGTGTGTGTGTGTTCTGCCTTGCTGACCACTGATATCAGTGGATTAACCCCTCCAGGACTTCAGCATCCTCTGGATTAGCCTTGGGAAGCATCAGGGACTGCTATTGCTGTCTGTAGTGTAGGGGAATAGCTGTGAAAGGACTGTCTTGCAGCCCTATGCAGCCACCGGCTAAAGGGTATAAATTCCATCTTCCTCCTACAGAGTCCGGGGCTGGTCTTTATGTGAAAAGACAGGAATTTTGCCCCTAGTGAATTCTTACTGGCTGCACACAAAACGTCCTGTGTGAGGGAATTCACTCTATCAAAGGAGAGCCATTTTCATCCTGATTTGTGTCTGAAACATGAAAACAACGTAACAGCTGCATGCTGCATTGAATAAAGAACATACACATGCATTTAAATCACTTATATCTTACTTTTTTATGATGCAATTGTGAATTATGTTCTTTTTGCATCTGTAATTAGAGGGCAGAACAGATGGTGAAGGCTTCGTTTAAAGTGATGTGTCCATTAAAATAACCTATGCTGCCAAATGATTGTTCGCTATAACAGGGTATTCATTCACTAGAGCAGGCTTTCTGCGCTATTGAAATACATTGGGAAGGCCTCTGGACTTGACAAAATTCTTATTATTTTCAGGGCTTCCCTATGAAAAGATTGACTGTACAGAGTTAGCGCTAAACCTCCAAAGCATATGTTTTACTGTATCTTTACAATTTTAAGATGACCTTGCTYATAAGGAAAGAATGACTATAAGCAGGTCATACTGGAGAATGCCTGTTGGAAAACAATGAACCCCTTTTCTTCCTCTCCCCATCAAAAAGAAAAAGAAAAAGAGAATACATTATCTTAAAAAATAGGTACAGTTGTTCTGTGGACCTTTCAGCCGTTCTACCCAATCTGGAGCAAAGAGAGGTAGCTTCTCTGGAAAGGGTCAGTCCTTTTGCTCAGTGTGGCTGAAACTGAGGTCCATGGCTAAACTGCCCAGAGAGATTTGCCCTGACCATTGCACTCACTTTTGATGGTTACATGAAAACTATAATTTCTGAGTGTGGTCATGTGGAAAAACACTGAATCACACCCCTTTCTCTTCATATCCCTCTTCTTGGGAGACCATTCACTATCAAAACAGTTATCCCATGTCAAGAGTGTGGAAAATAGTAAATTTATTTTTTCTCCATTTACTTCTGGGTAAGGAAACAGATAAAGAAGTGGTGCACTCACTAGTAAAAACCATTGTTCTTGGGATATAAAACCATTGAGTACTGGGATGAAGCCAGCTTTGCCCAGTTTTGATTGGAGTGCACTGCCAAAGTCATCTGGGAAGCCTGATGTCTGAAAAATCAGACATCAGTCTTAGTCCAACTGCTTACTTCAGACAAATCTTAATAATGTAAATCGGTTTTGTGTGTGCATGTGTGTGTTCTCAACAGCGAGGTCAATGACTGAGTGGAAAATGGGAGATCTTTCTTATGGATATTCCTCCAATTCAGCTAATGCTGTAACAAGATATTAGTAATAGCAAAGGATCTACAGGGCTGCTGATTTCTGATCTGGGAGGGAGGATATTCTTCAGGTGTGTTTGATGGACACTAGARCTTACTCATGGTGTATAGAGGCAACATAAAATCAAAGGTCCCTTTACTCAAGCTTCATTAAGAATATCTAAGTGATACATGGACCAGTTAGTTATTTTAAGCTGGTTTGGGAAAATTTATTGTGGAAAAAACAAGTCAAATTCTTTGGTGCTTCCACCGAATAAAAAGATCTGTGAAATAATGAAGGCTGCTTCAGTTCAAAATGTGAAGACAGCTGAATTCTTTGCATATTGACATRTGAATTCCATTTATGGACTACAGTCAGGAGATTTTTGTATTAAAATGTTTCATAGTGTTAGGAGACAGCAACRCTTCCTTGGATAGATAAGTTAGAATTTATAAAATTGCCTTGCTTAGGTAATTCAGAAGGAGCATAGCTCTCTGTGACACATTCATTACTGATATGTTACATAGGTCCATAATGGAGTGAACATCTAACAGATGAACAGATTACATCACAGGCTGAGAAGAAAACAAAATGTAGTGGCTAAATACGGTATCTTAAATTAGCATTTGCATTATATTCTAAATGTATTCTCGAGGGGAGGAGACTGTCATCACTTGAGTAGTTTCATACGCTGCCTTTTTGTGCTCTCTTGGCTGCAAACCAGCTCTTTGGTGATCGAGTAGATTTCACTGGGCAGATCTATTACTCTGAGYAGTATTTGGACACGCTCCTTTCTTCAGCATGCCAGTGACTATTGCGTTTCTATACCTGCCATTGATCATCACTTCCCAATTATTGTAACATGAGAAGCACACATGGCTTCCAGACTGCACTTCTGATCTCCTCCAGCCCACAGCTGTTTGCTTAATGAATGTTTGTGGTTTGTTTCCCCTTCTCTGGAATTAAAGAGAAGAGAGAGAGAGAGGGGGAAGGAAGGGGTGGGAGGGAAGAGATCAGAAAAGAATTTGCTAATTTAAATGTTGATCATGGCATTGTTGAAGCCTGCACGGATCCCTTGTTTGTCCGGRATACGCCTGTGAATACACTACATTGAGGTCAAAAGAAGCGTTACCAGCCTGGTTACTCCAGACTGTATGAGTATTTATGTGGGAAATGAGACCATCAACACAGTTAAATAAGACTGTACGAGGACGTGGTGAGTGACATGCTTTCACAGAGGACAGTTTTCAAGTCTAGAAGAAACCTGTTTGGAATGAAGGCATCCCAGATGCCTTCATAGTGTCAAAGCAGGACAAAGGTAACATCAGTGTAAAAATGCCAGCAGTCTGAGATGTTCTGCTGGGACAGACAGCAGATGATGAGCACAAACTGTCTAATGTATTCTGTTAAGATAGCTATAACCTTTAATGGCAATGGTAAAGTGAAACATTAGGTTTGCCAACAGAAAGGAAAATGCAAATTGATTTATGTTTACATTTAAGTGCTTGTCCAAGTCTATGGTAGATCTACAGGTGTGCTTGTCTGTCAGACCCAAAGAATCTATTTTATTCTCATAAATGTAAAAGAGTTTCTTTTTATTTTTGTGGGAGGTTTTTCATTTCTTTTTTTTTCTTCTTCTTCTCTTTCCCCCCTCCCTTTCATCTCCTGGATTGCTCTCCAATGCAGACAGAGTTTTTAAGTCTGGTCTCTTCATATTCCCCTGYTGACACATCTCTGAGCCAAGCTGATGGACAAAACGAGTCTCTGCGCTGAAGCCTTTCAGAAACGGTATACAGGAATTAGTGCTGATAYGGGCTGATGTGGGGCTCTACTTTTGTTTCTTAAAGGACTGGGGAAACTGATCCAGGCCAAACTTTGGAATCTTTTACAGCCATCTGATGCAAAGTGATTTCTAGCTTTCTCTCACCTTTGACACAGGAACACTGGCATAATTTTTGTACTACTGTGGTCTTTGCCAGGGGCAGTTCATCAGATAGCGGGGATTAGGGACAAGTGAGCTAGTTCAGCTGGAATTCCTGCCCAGCTCCCCTTTCACCTCTGTGGCCTGTTCTGTGATATGTACTAAATCTGAACCCTATACATTACTTTCTACTATCACCATCCTGTGTAACTCCTCTTTAATCTCTTTCTGCCATTGAATAGCGTGGAGCCAGCAGTTCTAAATTTCCTGATGCCATTGAATTCCGCGGGGGAACGCTGGGCTCCACTGARGCCAGCAGTGAAACCCTCATGGGTGGTCAGGCTGCTACTCAGCGCCGCAGGGCCCAGGTTTCTCAACTGGCGGAGAAAGCCAAATTTCAGACTMGCTAGAATCTTTTGTTGAGGTAATGCCCGAGAGTGAAAATGCCACTTTTGACAAAATCATCTCGTTCTGAGCAAAGCGTGTAGGTCAGTGACGTTTGATTTTGTAAAACTATGGAATGAAGTGTTGCAGTAAATGTTGAAATATCTTGTGTTGATATTGAAGCGCAGATTTATTTATTTTTTTGATTTCAGGCGACTTTTCTGAAAGAGAAGTCAGTATTTATTGTGCAACTGTTTTAAGTTTAAAAGGTCACTGTGGAAATGAATACTCTGATCTTACGCAGATGAAATGTTTTGTTTTGACTCATAACAAAAAAGTTTGTTTTGAAATTTCAGTTCATGTTAAAACTGCTTTGAAATAGGAAAACGCCTCCCTCATAAAATAGTAGTAGTGCTTTCTATAGTATGAGAAATCTTCCTGCTCAAATCTACATTTTTTTTTACCTTTTTATTGAAAAAATTAGATTATCTGTTCAAATGGGCTCCCATATCAACTCAGGAACTCCATGAGAAAGGGTCAACAACTGCTATGGAAATAATTTTATTGAAAGCTTAAAGATAAATCATAATGCTGGGGAAGTGTCTCCAATATTACAGTTCCACATATTTTCTTAATTCTGCCCGTGTGCGGCTGCTGTTCCTGAATGCTGCCTTCCAAAGAGATATGTCTTAAAGAATTAAAGTGATTCGTGTTCTTACTGACAGTGATGAAGATAACTAATAAGCATTGTTAATAAGCTGTTATGCAGATTGAAATGGTCACTCTACTGACATAAAAAATCAGATAAAAYGGACTTGACTGAAGTATGTCCAAAAAAACCCATAAATTACCTTTTACAAATTCCTCCACTCATGTCCTGAATTGAGGAATATAAAGTGTTGCTTGTAACAGGAAATAGGTATCTTTAATCAAAAGTTTGTTGATCTGTATATCACATTTTTTTCTTAGATTCTTCTGCTCCTTCTCTAAATTCAGACAATTATGTATCAATTTTTCAGTATGTCTTGCTAGTTCTTGGAACAGAACATCTAGGCCAGATCCTCAGTGGAGATTCATTGGTATAAATTTGAAGTAACTCCATTAACTTCAAGAGGGAATTTAGCCTGCTGCATCTGGCTCACATCTTTCCTTTCATTCAATTAGTGTTTGGCACAAACATACAGCTACTTAAAAGCWTTCGATCTGGTTGGGAAAAATCCTTATGGCAAAAGACAACAGAAAGAGCAATCCAATGACCTGCAAGCCTAGGTGACTGAAGCCAGATGTGCTCAGCTGCTTAGCAGTCTTAAAGTCACTTGTTAGAAAAGGCAGAAGCAGAACAGCATCTAACATTGCAGAAACCTTTTATGTTACTTTGATGGCAACACTTCAATATGAATCTTAAAATGAAACTTCTTCTAATGTCCCCAGGAGAAATGACCTGGGACAGTCAGTCAATTACGGTACAGCATTTGTTATACGTGTTCTTAGAAAAATGTCGCAGAGGAGAAGGTTCTTATAAATGTTACAGTTTCAAATTGCGGGATTCTAGGGAAAAGCTTATTTGGCTTGGGGATAAGAAACTTAAATAAATAGTAAAATTTTTCACTGTGACAAAACTTGGGGAAAGTTCAACATTCTGCTCACTGTCACAGCAAGGGGTTAACAGGACTTTGATGGTAATTAGAATAGGAATTGGATCCGGCCCAGAATGGAAAAAA
Source organism: Rhea americana (assembly GCF_003343005.1). NCBI lineage: Eukaryota > Metazoa > Chordata > Aves > Rheiformes > Rheidae > Rhea > Rhea americana. The sequence continues at coordinate 2,860,665 of NW_028186401.1, forward strand.
ACAAAAATTGTGGTCATTTCAATGACCACAATTCCAGATGGACATTCTTAGATAATGAACAGAACAGGGCAGGTACTGTAAAGCACATCCAACACAAATGTCTGCCAATGTGCCACAACCCTGACCTAGAAAGACAATTTTTATGAGTTAGAAGTTGGCTTGGKTTTCAAGACTGTTGTGCAGTCCTTGGACTTTCTGCTGAGATTGTCAGGTAATGGCATTTTTAGAACTGGTTTCTCACTGTGTATACGTCTGCAGAATTACAGACATTATTTTGCTTAAGCTTATTGTTGATATAGACCTGCTTCAGATCAGTGACCAAGTGATAAAGAGCTTTATAGTCCACATCAAGTTTTGCAAGTCATCCAGCCCTGATCAGGACATGCTACAGTTTAAGGGAAAACGGTAACTTTATCATTAATGCCATTTGGGATGAAGATGAGTGATGTAATCTGTAACAGACCCTCCTTTCAGAACACATGCACCAAATAAAAACAAAAATACGAAACTCAGCAAATTATAAATGACTTAGGAAAAGAAAACTCCCAACTAGTGTACAAAGGAAATAGAGAAAACAGAGAGAKAGTGATCATTATAGTGCAGTCCTTTTCTGTTCAGTAATATTCAATGCAGGCAAAACTGGTTGGTCTCGCATCCTCAGACAAGGAAAACTGTTTYTCATCCCCTTTAAACTCAATCTTTATTTCTTTTATTCTTATTTATTTGCCTTCTGACGTGAGACATGATGTTCACGGAAGTGCTAAGCTCCCATTGGGCCTGAAGTGGAACTAACTTGGGACATGGGAAGCTGGAAATCGTGAGCAAAGCAAACCTTTGCATCAACCCCTATGTAGCGAAATTAAGTGCTTAGCTCATCTCTGCTCACAGTATTTTACTCTGCAGTAGAACAAAGGGCCAAATTTAACCTTGCTATAAGAGGTCAAAACAGTTAAGAATTAAACCAATAGGAAAATTTCTCTTTATCTGACTAACGAGAGAAAGCCTTCTGTATAAACAGGCATCCTCCTCTTCCTCCTAATCTCTTAAACAGCCGGCCAGGATTAGGGTCCTATTGCAATAACTGCTACATAAACTCAGAAGACAGAGCAGTTCTCCTGCAAAGGCTCTTTATTTTAAATGAACACAAGAAAAAGGATGGAGGGAAAGGGATACCGTGCTCAAGAAAGAATTAAGTTTGTGAGGAATCCGGTCAGATCCTGACATCAGAGAAACAAATATAATAAAAGCACTTCCAGGCAAAGAATGGCACCCACATCCAAAGACGCTAACCTGCACCAGTGGTTATGCTGTAGAGAAAAATAAATGAATGTAAGTACCACCTTTGCCTCAAAGCTCTGCTTTCTGTTACAGGTCAAACTTCATCAAAGTAGACGTCTGCTGATCCTTGCCTTGCAAGAGGTGGATGCAACTGTTTTATTAGGGGATTGTTTCACAGGATTAATCTGATGGCCAACTTTGCAAGTGGGAAAGACTTTTGGAGGTTTATCATTCTCTTGCCTTTTGACATATGGATAGTATATTAGGATCCCCTGTTATCAATTTCTTGTGGCTTCAGAATACCAGCCAACACAGACCTCAGTGCTTCCTATCGTTTATCTCATGTCTGCGGTGACTTTTCTCCTGCAGCAAGGCATTAGATCAACTCTGTCGTCAGCTTAGGGGAAATCCATCAGTTCGCATCAGCGGAGGAATGAAGAAGAATGACCTGGCAAGAAGCAAAGTAACCTCGAACTTGAGCCAAGAGAYTGTCAGAGAGCATAACTGCATCGTCCAGTTTTCTGGGTGATGAGAGAAAAACTACTGAGGGTGACTGCCACAGCGAGGAGGATCCACACCCTCTCTGCAAACAAACACCAGCTTCAATAAGTGCCTTTTAATGTGCATTGAGTCTTTGTGTAGGAAAAGGATGTGCAGTTGGCAAGTACAGAGCTGTAAGGGGATAGTTTGAACATGCTGATAAAACGTCTAGCTTTACTCCAGAGTTGACTTTATCATTTACCCAGGGATATTGTTAGTAGAAGATGATAGCCACGCTCCGACGAGAGACAGACAGTGAAATGTATATGAACAAAACAGCCATTGTGGTGAATTCTATCCTGTTTGTGTGGTGACTTCTCTATCCATAATCACACAACTTTACAGGCAGCGATAAAACACAAAGCAGGTAGGGAAGAGCGGCTGGGCTGAAGAAAGGGAAAAGAGAGCACCAAGATCAAGGGGCTCTGGGAAGCCAGACAGGTACTATCTGTCCGAAAGCCTCGACACTCAGAAAGAAAAGGGAAAGAAGAGAGAAAGAMATCTCAAGCGCCGGTGTCCGCTGGCAGGGGGATGTCAGCTGGAGCGATGGGGCGAGGTGCGTACTTTGGGAAATGAGGTTAGCCAGTTCACTCGTGCCAGATGGTCTGCAGGAGCGGGCTGTGCATGGTGGCGACRACAAGCCAGCGCCGCGAATGGAAAGACTGGCTCTCAGGCCCTCAGAAGTGGCTGTGGCGACGGCTGAAATTAGAGCTGGGTTCATGCTGCAAATGCCTTCCTCTGAGCATTTGCTCACCTAGAAAGAAAAACAAATTTGCKCCCGTTTTACTGCTTCTAAAGAAGACTTGTGGGCTGTGAATTTTAAGCTCCAGTGCCTGACAACCTCTGTCCAAAGTGGTCTGCTTTATAGGGTTTATTATTCCTGATGATTTAAATCAATATCAAMATGCCTATCAAGAAGTCTGCACAGGGTTTCAGTTGCAAATGATGCACAACCTGTGACTGAAAATAGTCCTGAAGAACCAGTGCTGACTAGTGGAGCAGGTACCCCCAAACAGCYAAGCCATGACACAAGTCCCTTGCCATGACTCAGCTGCAGTCCAGCAAGGGTGTATTTACCCCCAAAATAAGCACGGACTATATGTTTTGTCCTTTTAAATGTGTGGCTCACAGAGGCAGCTTCTACTGTGCAATATGTTCTGCCTTGAACTTTTCCTCCCTGGCTGGGAGTTTGTAGCCCGAAGGCTCTGACTCACAAACTCAGGTGGTCACGGCAGCCAAGAGGTTGCTGCCTTTCTGCCAGAGGTTACCGCAGCAGGAGCACAAGGTATCACCTCAGCCGCTGCACTTACCATCAGACGCATTAGCTCAAAAACCTGCAGGGAGGAAGGGGAATGATGGAGTTCACCATGGCTAAACCCACCAGAGTCCTGTGATTCAGAGCTCTAAAAGTGATTGGGTCTGTGCAATTACTTTTGAGTATATGTGAGAAGCAAAAAAAATCTCTTAAACTCTCAAGCTAGAGACAATATGGCACTGTTCTTCTTCTAAGTAGATGCCTTTAAGACCTGAGAAAAAAAGGGTTTGCCTCTTSCAGAGCTCTGGATTGCAGCTTATCTTCTGCTTTATCCCCAAAGCAAGCCAAAGCCCTGAGGGCATCATCTGCTATTACTCTTGGGTTTAGTATCAGCCTGAGTCTTACAGAAAGCAAAAGAGTGCATTGTKCTTCCCTGGGCTTATCCAGTCTAGAAGGAAAATCCATTCCTCCTAGATTAGGTGAAGAGTCACATCACAGTTAAGACTGCTTCCAACTTTGAATTTGTGTATTCCTAAAGATCTTCTGAATATTTTTATTTTGATATTATGCTGTGTTTGGAACAGATCCTTATTAGGACCTTGTACCAGGCCTTTGGACATATTTTGAATGAGTTGCTTTATTTTAATTGAGTGGTGGGTTCAGTTTTTAGGGCCATTGGTGTGAAGATGGTTGCATGCTTTGAACATCTGTCCATCAGGAAGAGCCACTGCTCATTCTACAGAGCCCATTAAAGAGCCAAAAGATAATAATGCATTTATTTTCAACTGATAAAGGCCAAACTGGAACCATAAATTCCGTAGTAATAGTTTGTTACCAGTTGTTTGATAGATATACCACTTGGTACCRTTGCATGTTGAACTTTGAGTTTCTTTATAGGTATTTGTGGTTCTGTTATTCCTGTTTAGAACTGTTAATATGAAAATGTATGAATAGTGAGTGTGTGTGGAATCGTGTCTCCAGGGAACAGTTTACTCTTGTTGCTGAATCTTTTAAAACTGGACTGCCCAAAAGGTGCTGCAAGGAAAAAAATACTGCAATAGCAGGGAAGTGGACTAACAAGTGTTCTCCAATGCTAGCTTTTATAGTTAAATGATAAGAAAATATTGATTTAATGAGCCAAAAGAAAGTAGAAACTTCTTGGGGAAGAGATGAATTTCATGAGGATTCACTCATTTTTTTTTTATCATGAAAAAGACTGTTTCTAACCTACATCTTGCAGGCAAACCCAGAAGCTATCATTTGTCAGCAAATAATAATGCATGGGGTGCATCCTTTTTCTTTATGAAAACAGCATAAATCTGAAATTCTTCCCTGCTGGAAAGAAATTTAATATTTAAAGGTAATTTGACCTGTACATGTGTGTGCCATGAATCTTTTATGTGACCTACAGCAAATGTATTTATATAGTATTATTCTGAGGATAGTTATCTCTTATTCATTTTCTGGGATATTATTTTTCTTTCTTTGACTAATGTACATTTGGCCTTCTCATTTCCCCACTCAGCCAGAACTGTGTTAACCTTCCTATTTATACCTTTTCTCACACTTTGCAAGGTCTGGTAGCTAACACTGGACCATATGTGGTTAATATTATGGTAGAACAATTCTTTTTGCTAGAAGAAAAGATATATCCATTTTACTTTTTCAAACCCATCATTTCTATTGCTGTTGCTGTTATTATTACATAACTGAGTCAGCAGAGGTATGTCAGGGGAAGAGGGAAGCAATGAGAGAATGGAAAAGACCCTTTTTCATTGTTTCATTTTAATTTCTGTTCCTTTGTGGAAAGGATCTGTGGGAGGGTCAGATGGTTTTGGGTAACAATTTACCTTTGGCCAAATCTCCCTGTAGAGGACAGATCACTTAAGCTGAAATTCTGTTCAAGGGGTCAGTTACATCCCCCTTACATCCCACTTAACCACACTTTCAAGTAAGTCTCCATGAATTCAGAGGCCTTGTCATATCTCTTGACAACAGTGAAATTCATGCACTGAAATCCTGATGTGAAGGTCTGTTATAAGGGCTTTGACTGACAAAATGGCTTYGCTTGGGACATCTGATGAGGCTCCTGCCTCCAGCCCTGCCTCTGCTGTAAAGATATCCGTACTGCTTGTCAGTCAGCCCCTGACACACCACCAATAACAGCATGGCATTTTATGATAAATCATCACCAATTTCACTTGGCTTTCAAGCAACACACAGTAAACAGCAGTTTCTCAGGAACTGGTTGATGCTGTAGCTCATAGCCATGGAAGGAGGSGTAGGGAGGGCAGCTGGGGCAGAAAACTCATCAGATGTGCCGAACGAAGCTGTCCTTCCTCATCAGTCAAAACATTGCATTACATCATCGAGTTCAATGGATCTGACCTCTAATTGCTTTTAATCATGTATATTATCTCCTACTTTTGTTATACTGGACAAAAACCTAAGTCAGTCATCTTCCCTCCCAGTTGCTCCCAACTGTTCTGGATGGGCCGAACACTTAGCATCTGTCAYGATACAGCGAACAGCTGCGTTTACTGCGTTCTCGTGATAGACCTGGTGTTTCCAAGAAATACTGGCTTTGTTACACACAGTGGTATCAACAGACTTAGCATTTCATGGTGCTGGAGATATTGCTTACACCTGGTTTGCACAGACGCTAGATCCAGGAACAGGGATGCCCCATGGAAGATTGCAGCCAGGTGTGTACTGTTGCTCCTGAAAGCAGTTTGCATTCTGGTCTCTCTTCTGGTCATCTTTTCCAGGTGTCCTGTCTTCATTACTGCCTTAAAATAAGRTAGGGCTCAAAGGATGCCACCAGAAGGGACTAGCAGAGATGGGCTTTTGCTTGCTCACCTGGCCCTGTGTGTGCTCTTGACCTGGTATTAGAGAAAAGGACTGTGATGAAGAGGTAAGAGGCTGGATGAAAGCTCCTAGGGAAAGGCGGAGAGAAGTTACAGATGGGCCTTTTCTTTCTGATTGTCATTCAATGACAGTTGTGGTTCAGTTTCTGTGTTTCAGGATAYGTTAAAATTGAGGAAAGAGGAATTTTTCCATAGGTGGTTATTACATTTTTCTGATGTCATGAAAATATAAATGGTTCTTATTAAATCCTCTTATTTAATCCAAAACACAAGGTTTGGGGCTAAACTCACTGGCAGAATTCTTCAAATATAACATTGGCAGAAGTGCAGAGAAGAAATTCATATCTATGAATTGTCTGTATTACTTGACACATTTTTGTTGGGAAAGCCAGTTTGGTTCAGACATAGTGTAATCATACCAGACTGTTTACCCTTTCCTGAGTCTCCCATTGACCTTCATACTCCAGTGAATCTTAATTTCTAAGCTTAGGGAAAGATAGCCTGTTGCTTCAGGATGTTGCTTCAAGCCTCTAGTGGCATTAAATATATTGTTTAGTCTCTTAATGTTGTAAATCAAATTGTCTTGCTCACATGCTTAAAACTRAGGCACTTAGTGGGCTGAAGAGAAAAGAAAGCAAGCCATGGGAAATAGTAATTAAGCATTAAAAGATCCAAAACAAAAGGCTGAGGTGCCAAATACAGAAGCACACACCTATGTATAGATGTGTGTGTACATACACATACATGCAGAGTAATGTTACCCAAAATAATCAAAAGGCAAAGGAAAACAAATATTTATTTTCTCATGAAAATTTGCAGCCAGGACTTATGACTGTTACACTATTTACCTGAATAATGATTGCTGGAATTATATCTGGCTGTATGTATGTGGTCCTGTGTGCATGTGCTGTTTTGTCCATGAGTTTATTTTTCTTGTTTCTACATGTGAAGATCAGAATATGAATGTAAAAAAAAAAATGTAATTGATAAGCAGGTAGACATTGAAATTCTGAAGCTTGTCTGGGTAAAGGTACTGTAGATATAAAAACATCTTGAAAACCTCACAGAAACTGGACAGCCCTTGAAATATTTCAAATGAAATCTTTTGTTTAGACTGAAAAAAAATCAAGTGCCACAGAAAGTATGGGGGGAAGCTTCGTGAACTTTAATTTGGTCTGATTTCAGACCAATTGGCCATGGAAGATGTTATCTGACCTATTAGGGTCATCACTTGCAGTCAGACAGGTATATTATAGGACTGTTTCTCACTGAAGATCCCTGTGAGTTTCAATTTATGGCCTTGTAACGTGGTGTCCTGTGCTGGATGGAAGAGAAGGAGCACTTCAGTTTATCTTCAGCTATGGATATACCATAGATCCTTAAATTTGCTCATATGGTATGAGGAGGGGGGGGGAGAGAAAAGAGGATTCTCTTCATAAGGCCAAGTTTACTCTAAGTTTTTGTTTTGTGTGGCAGATAACTATATTGCAGAATATAAGGGCCCACAACCCTATGTAACAGGCAGTCTAGGTCTGTGCTACCCCAGGTATGTTACTTTACAGTGTGTTTTATCTGGAGGAATAGTGTGTAACACTTAAAAGTAATATAATGAAGAAAGCCTGTTTGCCCTATTCCTTTTGAGTGGTTTATGAGAAGAGAAAGGCAGAGCCTGCTCTTTGCTTCACTACCTAGGACTTCCTTTGGATTCTTTTAGCACTTCCATGGTGTTGTGTTTTTCATGTAGTCTTTTGGGTTTAACATGTTTCTCAGTCACTCATTGCATCTCAGAAGAAAATTTGAGTCTAACAGACTAATACAAGGACTCCCAGGTTGTCAAGGCAGAGAGGATAAGAGACCTCGCAGAACTAAATCTTTGCGCGTGTGCAAAGTATGAAACTTCCAACTTGTAGAGAAGGCTTTACCAAAAGGAGGATTTTGGAAGTTAACAGTAGGCTGTGGTAATTCTTCCTTTGAAGAATCTTCTGTGTAGGGGACAGATGTCCCCATTTTGTCTTGACTGTAGGACCCAAGATGTTTTGGCAATTTGTTGAAAAAGCAACTAATCTGGGTCCAACTCTCTCCAAACTTTCATAATTTAAAGTGTCTTGGGAGGAACAGATATTGTGAATGGTTCAAAGGCTCAAACCATTTCATTCTGGTCTGAGAAGGATTTCCCAGGCTCCATTTAAAGTCTCTAGAAAACAAGGCTTTAAGAGAGAACTACTGAGATTTCCTTCCTTACCTGAAACTGAGAGGTATGGAGAKAGCACATGTATACCAGCTGCAACCCCTGTTGCTCAAATGACTCACAAGTTGACTCTTTTGTGGATATACATGTGTGGAACCTTTTGGAGATCAGAATTCACTGCACTYACTGAGATACTAAAAATCACATGTGCTTTCCTTTGAGGACAGTTGAATGACAAGTGCAAGTAATACAAGCCCTTCAAAAGGCCTAAAATGGCAGCTTGTTCTTTCATCCACCCTCCTACAAAAAAAATACTCTTAGCATTTTCTAGGGATTTTGCCAGACCTTGTGAGGTAGGGAAGAAGGAAGGACAAACCTACATGTACATTTGTTTGTTCTGTCTTGCTATTCTCTTTTTATTTCTCATTTCTCAGTTAACCTGACTTTAAAACAGAGTAAGCAGACTTGATCTCACCATGCCTTGGCTGTCCTGGGGCTCGAAATTGYACTGAGCCCAGAATAAATGTGCATGGAAATTGCACATTTTAAACTGATGGCTGCACAAGATCAGAAGCCGTGGCAATGCTGACACTTTTGGCCTGGAACTTGGCAGGGCTGTGAAAAAATGTGGAGCTGCTGTTGCAAACAGCTCATTTTACTGCCTTGAAAGGGAAGTGCTTGTAGTTTCAGATGTACCACTTCTGCAGGTCAGTGACAAGCAGGAGACTCTGGTATCAGTCCACTAGCATATCTCTCACAAGCTGAGAGGAGTTAATATAAAGCTTTGCAATCTCTTTCACAGCCTCCAGGACTCATAAGAAACTGTAAGGAGAAGTTTCTCAAGCTTAAAATGTTCTATAGGATACTAAATCTTAAGTCTCCTGGAGGCCACGGGGGAAATGAAAAGGTGTAGTTGTCACGTTTTGTCAAAGTATAACATCTAGATAATAAGCCAGGCAGTTCCCTTCCCTCAGACCCAGCCCAGCTTGCTGTACAACGGCCACGTTAATTTTTTTTTCCCCAGTTTTATTGACATTTTAGCAAAATAAAGCTAACCTTGGGCCAGATCCTCACATGCTATGGGTTGATGTTGCTCCACTCTGGCTGATGGTGTTGATTTACTTCAGCTGGGGATTTGGCTCCTAACTCATATTCTCTATTCTCCTCTTCCTCCTGTTAGGTCCTCTAGCTTTGATTTCTGCTCCCTTGTTTTTGCTTAATTTTAACAAAAGATGTCAAAGTTGTTCTTTCTTTATCCTCAACTGATTCTGAGCAAAAAATGTGCCGCTTTTATAAATTAGACCAAAAACCAGGTGACTGAAGGAGGCTTGTTTCCTTTGCAAGTCAGACACTGGCTTCTGCAGAGAGGAAAGAGTCTACCTCAAACGGGACCTCTGGGGAAGGAGTAAAACTGAGGCTGGAGAAAACTAGGATAATCATAACAGATGAAGGTAAAGCAGGCTTAACAAGAGCTGGAAGCAGAAATGACCAAGCAGAATGAGTATGGAGAACAGATAGCTATTTATAAAGATTTTTCTTGTCCTTTTTTTTTTTTTTTTTTTTTCTCCTCCCTCGGAGCCAAGGAGAGAATGAAAGTTGAGGAGATGGGGCAAAGATACAGCAATCATGAGACCTTGGGAAGAAGGGGAGGGGAGAAAAATGACTTGACAGAGTAGGAAATAGAGTAACAAAGAAGAAATGGACAGTTGAATGATAACTTGCTCATTAGCCCTTGTTTTATATTCCTTGCCTCAGAGTTGTTGGTTTTAATTATCTTTTCACCTTTGGTTATTAGCTGCAATTACAGAAGAATAATGATCACCAACCTTTTTTGAAAATTTTCACTGGGCGGTACCTGAAATCATAGCAGTARTCTTAATTTCATCCTATAAATAGGAATAACTAAAAGTGTAGAGAGAAGAAAAACTGAGCGATGAGTCTGTGAATCAGATGTCTATTAACCATTAAAGTTCCTATGGTACGAACAAGGTTAGCTGCTRGATTCCCTGACAGTTGGACACTCTTAATATATTTAGTAACTTAGATGCAATTTTTTCTTCCTCCCCCCCCCCCCCTTTTTTAAGCCTGTGGAAAACTTTTTATTACAAAATTGAAGATAAGTATATCAATTTGTTGGATGCTGGCAGAGCAGAACACAAGCAATGAGAAGATAAGGGAATTTGGTCAAATACAAAGATAAGACTTCCACTGAGTTTCTATTAAAAACATAATAAATAAGGATCACAGAAAAATTATTCTTTTTTTTTTCCCAAGCACTTTTTTGTTATTGTCTCACTAGTTCTTTAGAGGTTCTGTGTGGCTATTAGTGGTGTTTTTCCATTCCCATTTAGAAGGTCAGCTCATAGTGAAAATGTAATGGGTCCAGATTAATGAATAAGATCCTTTTGTATATGTGTACACACACACGTGTGTGTGTGTATATATATTTATTTATAAACTTAATTATGCTCTTGTGGAATAGTCTCACTGGCCTGCTTAGAGACTCTAGCAGGAGTACAAGCAGGAATGAGTGCATCCTGAAATTTTTACTGGTAGGTCCAAGAGCATAATAAAGACTGGATTGGWTGGACATTGACTTAAAAATAGAATATATGTTAAAGTGATCAATAGTAGCAATATTTGRATGAGTACTCAACTTCCCAGATGTTCAGAGCCAGACTGTCAGCTAGTGTTAATAACACAGCATTTTGAATTGGTCCATGGAGCACAGCATAGCTCTTGAAATGTTTCAGCTACRTGGACTGGTGTTAAAAGTTCTGGCTATTTAAATGTTCTGCCACTTAAACTGCCTGCTTCCTCAGCTAGGGAGAGAGTGACTGCTAAAACAGAGAGGAAAAGGCAGAAATTCCCTCTTGTCCCAGAATCTCTTCTGTTAATCAAACTGCGTTTTGGAAATATCTGTCTGTGGGATGTCACCTGTGGTAGGGGCAGCTGCAGACATCTTYACTTTTGCGCTTTCTTTGCCCGCTTTAGGTACTTCCTTGTGCACACACTGTTATTCCAGCTGGTAATTTTGGTGGAGCAAAGTCAATTTAGTAGTATAGAAACYGAAGATTGGCCCGTGAACTGCAAACAGTACCTTTTGAATTGGCAGCTTGTCTAGTATTTAATAGTTTCTAGACCTGATGTCACCTTGCTAGGGACTTGGGTAAGCCTTACATCGCTGTGTAGGACTATGAAGATAGTAAATTAGATCCTGATTCATGGCACAGCCTGTTGGAGAGAGATAGGGGAATTGAGCCTGCTCTTAAGAGCAACCCTCTTCTCATTTTGTTTCCTATGATACCTACAAATGGTGACAGTTTCAGTCCAGGCAGTACATTAGAAATAAGGCAAAAAAATGGATAATTTTGGCCTTGAAAGCATCGTGGAGTTCTATTTGTGTGGAAATTTCTATAARCGGTTTCTGTGTTGGAATATCTTAACCTTTGCAGCAGTTCTACGCTAACATCTACATGCATGGCTCAAGCTGGGCTGCATCAGGGCTTTTTGCTGATGAACTTTGAGTGGCGATGAAAATACATGTTATGGGCTGATAAAGGATGGGGGGAGAATCCCCTTTGGGCCAGAAGCTTGCCTGTGGCCTTAGGTGAGCTTTGCTTAGCAGCGTATGCTCAGTCTCCAGTGGACAATAGTCTGTGCCGTAAAAGGACTACACGCRTAATATGCTGTATTTGTTGGCTCTGCCTTGAAGAAACCCAGATCAGAGCTGTTTATATCCATCCAGGGACAGTCTCCAGTAGGAAAGATAGTACTCTTTGGCTAGCAGATATCTAGGCCATTTCATTTTATTCCACCTTTCAGTCTTATGAGTTTTTCTTTTTTTCTTTTAGCTGAAATGGRGGAATTTTAAATGTCTAACTTCTGAAAATGGCAAAGCGCAGAAATACTGAACATTCATCATACGCTTTAATTAAATTTAATTAAAGGATGTTAAACTGTATGTACGAGTGGGCCTAAATAAGCAGCGCCCATGTAATTCTTTCCCCCCTTTACTCCATAAACTTTCAGTTCTTAGGCAAAATCGGGCTCATAAAAAGTTAAGAGTCGACGGTAAAAATCAGATCTCGGAGAAAACGTGCAGGAGGAAAAAAGCCTGGCAGCAACGCGTCCGTGCTGTCTGCCTGACAACAGTAATCCCCTCCCGTATGATACCGYGCGCTGTAGGCTTACAACAAGGCATTTCAGCGCTGCTCGGCTCAATTTAGGAYGCACAAACGCACGTGCACGCTCGCCCCCGCGCAGGCACGCGAGGGTCGCTGCGCGAGCGAGGAAGTGTGTGTCTCACCCCCTAAATTCCGGTGGCCTCAAGCAGAGCCGTATAATCCCAGCCTCAATTAAACTTTCCAAGGTCAGTGGTGTTCTACCAGGTCAGACATAAATAAGTCAGGTGAGAGTCCTAGGGCACTGAAAAGCCATATTTATTCTTTATCCACAGTTCATAGCTATCAAATGATGCCAGAGAGAGAGAGTGTGTGTGCAAGTGTGTGTGTGTGTATGTGTGTATCTCAAAGCTACTCCTCTTGTAAATGCAACCTTTGTCTTATAAATAAAGCTTTAATTCTCCCTAAAATAACTAGACTGACTAYGGCAGGTTCAGGAAGACAAAGGAAGTTTTAAAATTCAGTAATATTTAAGTTCAGTGAATAATTTATTCAAGGGAAAGCATCCTATTCTACCTGAACTTCCCCCCCCCCTTTTTGTTGTTGTTGTTTTTTAAGGGGGAGTTTTCGTCATTTGAAAATCAAGGTCTGTCTAAAGCTGGATCTTTGCCACGCAGAGTGTGAGAGCAGATGCCACCGCAAGGCCCTCTGGAGTTCAGACAGACAGATCTCGTTCGAATTCCTCTAGTAATGGAAATGGGCCGATATTGCATGGTCTGTTGGGCTTGTAAACAGTAAACTTAAATTTCTCCTCATCGGGGAGAGCAGAAGGAGCAGTAGGGAGAAAATGATGTCTAGGTCTCGGTCAAAAACTGTTAAAGACTCTGGATTTATGTTGAGTTCACTGGGTTTGGATCARCCGTGAGCATTATCGCATGCAGAGAAAATAGTTAAGGCCCACTGACTTACCTACTGTCTGAAGAATTACATGAATTTTTTCAGACCACTGTGATGACTAGTAACCAAATTASTATATTATGTTTTAATAAACTCACATACTGAAAGCCTTAGTGGAGTCTGCTTTGTTGGGTTGTGTAATWTTTTTCTTTTTTCCTAATAAATACAATAATATGTAGTTGAGAGCTATTAAAGCTATTAAATATGTAGTTGAGAATTATTTTAAAAAAAAGCAATCCACTTTTATCCACTTTTCCACTCTCAACTTTGCTTTCTCTCTTGCTCTCTCCAGAAGAAGAAAAAAGTGCAAGTACAGTAATGTTGTGAGATTTTCACCATTTAGCAGTGTGCAAATATCTTCTGTTGTAAAAAAAATTTTACTTGTCAGAATTAAAAAAAAAAAAGGGCATTGATTGAATGTAGACCCTTGCTAACAGAATTTGTTCTATTCATTGCTTTTCAGCAGTGGTACTTTAGTAATAGGCAGTGTGGAAGCCGTATGTTTTGTTTGGTGGTTATAAGCGGACTGTACGTAGTGGTTTTTTTTTCTCTCTCTCTCTCCAAGAAGGGCTCTGAGGGCTGAGCTGGTTTTGTTCTGTTGACTTAACTTGATTTACACCAATTTACACACTTGGGGAATTGACCCACTAATGCTGCTGGGAAAGTCTTATACCTTTTGTTTGTTTTGCCTTATTTAATGTTTCTATTACCATTAAGATATGGAGATCTATTAAATATGATAAGGTATATGGATCTGTTTTCTAAGGACTTTCACTCTTCTATTGAGGAATAATTCTGAAAGTGTGGCTGAGTAATAACAAAAATAAATTTCCAGCTATCTTTGTGAATAAAAGTGCCAACTTTTATTTGGTATATATGACTAGATCACATCATTAATTATTATGAATATTCAGACAGTGGATACTTATGCATATGGTTGTGAATCACTGAATATATACAATTTTTGTCAAGAGTAACTTTTAGTCTGAGAAATATTTAAACACCTATAATTGCACATTTATCTTCTTTGCAATAACTTACAAATTTTCAGTCAGGGAACAGGAAAAAWCAAAAGAAACAACTAGGTGATTAGCATGTCCAGACACATAATGATGAGTGAATAATTAAAGGGAGCACWTTCGAAACAAAGAAAAGTATTTGTCAAAGCTGTTACGCAGTTTTTGATATATTTGCTACAATCATTGTTAAAAGATTGCTTTAGTGATTCAGAATCTGAAAATTTTGAGATGAAGATAACATTGAAAAGTACAGGCCTTAGGGAGAGCTTATGGGGGGGGAGTGGGGAGTGTCATAGGAAAGTGTTTATAGAAATACCAGTTTTCAGTTATATTTTATAGGCATTCACATTAGGAGTCATGTTAGCACTTGGTATCCATTAGCATACATGCTACAATACCCTACTTTTGTGCCTCCGGTTTTAACATCTGTAAGTATATGGGAAAATCTTGACAAATGTTTCTGAAGGTTTTATGTGCTCTTTATCCCCACGCTAGATTGCAGTCCACATTATACCAGGGCGCAATAATATGTGAATCAAGATCAGATGACCGGTGCTATAGATTAGATGTGAAGAAAGGGTGTTACAACAAATTACAGGCTTCTGTTTAGTTTTTAACCATGCACTCTGTTTCTGAGAGAGGACAGGAGGAAAAAAGGAAAACTTACCTTTTTATATCTGCTACTACCACATTTTTTTCCAGCTAGCTCTCAAAATATGTCTTAGTAGTGAATATATTACATGGCTCCTTCTAGAAGGARCAAATTAAAGCAACCTCAACAACCAATGCCACAAGAAATCTCACCAATAACTAGAACAAAAAGCAATTAAATGAATCTGAAACCAAGAACTGCATTTTTTTTTTCCTTTTCCCCCTGGGAGGAAAAGATGAAATGTCCCTTTAAGGCTAGGTTGATATAAATGTATATAGAGTTTTAAAGTATAACTCCCACCTCTCCAAAGCACTCGCYCTTATGTACTGGCAGGTAGCAAGGCCATGAGAAACTTTCAGCTGGAGAGTCCTGTTCCTCACTTAACAGACTTTTTGATAATTTACAGTCATTTCCACGATGCTGAAGACCTCARTTAAGGGATATAAGCCAAGTGCTTTTTTCAGGTCCACGTTAGATTGGTTACAAYATCCAGAGTTATTAATTAACTTGGAAAGAAAAGGGGAGGATGGTAAGGAGGACACTACATAGCTCACCATTCTGCATGGTATTCACATCTTTGACTCCTGGTTCTCTTTTTATTCAGAAAAAGCACTTGAAGTCAGTGGTTGAAAAAAACCTAAATGATCATAGAATTGTCTTCTGAGAAGACTAGCAGCCCAGGGAAGCAGCACTAAACCAGGTAAATTGAACATCTTTATCTTTCATGGAAGAGAATAAAGTCCTTTTTGAGGGAAGGGGATAAAGTGGGGAAATGCACATAATCTAACTCATGGGAAATGCAGTAAGAACACAACACTTCTAGTCATCAGGAAAGGGATTCCTTAGATTATATATAGAATTTTTTACTGAATTCATTGTACTCATAGGCATGCTTTACTTCTGCATGTGTCATTTTTCCCATCTAGCAAATTTTCAAATTTTCTAGCAAATCACTCAAAAAGAGTGATTTACTCTTGAGGCAGCTTAGAGTGAGGAAAAAAGTGGTACTGAGCCACCTTTTCTCATACTCCAGAATGCTCAGGGTCTGAGAAGTCCCAGGACTTGTTCCAGATTAAACCGATCGTAAAGGTCCGCTTTGGGAYTGCTCCACTGACCAAAGTCTTTGCTTTGGCTTAGTCTTTTCCTCCARACTTCCCCTCATCACGACCAGGAACACACGACCAATATGCAGAGCAGAAATTATCCAATGCATTGTCACCTGGTCTAGGCAGTGCCAGTTTTTTGGCTACTTTGATTACAGAGTCAATATGAAACAGTACTGGAATTAAATGGCTCTGGAAACATAAGCTACTGTCTCTAATCTGCTTTGAGATGCCTTAGGACAAGGTGCTGGGGGAAAAAAGTAAAAATTATTTATTATTATTTTTGTTATTTCTATAGATTTTTACACATCCAGAGTTCACACTGGGGGAGAAAGTTATAAAGCTGTTATCTTTCATGTGTTATGTTATTGATCAAAGCCAATGATGACRTTAATGTTATATAAATGTTTTGTAGGCCTACAATGATTCATGCCTTTCTGTACAGTAGCAATGTTCCTGATGTTGTTGCAATGTCTAGAGCTAATGTTCTGATTAATGCATGTTTTCCTTCTCAATTTAAGAAATAGCTTACGGCTAAAAATCCTTAGATGTTATTTGATTTATTGCGCCTTTTTCTTTTTTCCGTTCTTTCCATTTTTTAAAAATATATATTTATACTATACATTTACTTTGTATAAATATATGCATTTGTAACTGTGTCAGCTTTAGAGATATGCCTGATACAATACACTTGTGAATTGTCTATAATGACTGATATTTTTATTTTTATTGAAAATGAATTTTGCTAGACCATGTCTGGGAATCCATCTTCTGACTATGGTATTATAACCAGTGTGCGTTGGTTGTCAAAGCAACACCAAACAAATGTGATCAAATCACTTACTGGCGGAGGGGTTAGAGAGCTGCTTCCACTGTTGGAACAGCATGAAAAGTCAGGGCAATTTATCACAATTATGACACAGAAGTGGCGCGTACGTAGTGAACTCGCACCCCGGCTCCCGTTCCCCCGAAAGAGGCGGATGTGTTTGGGAAAGCGAGGTGTGTGATAGGGCACACCTCATGCTAACTAACCGAATGGTCTCTAGGGAACAATTTCTAGGAACATTACTTAGCTCAGGCCTTTGGGCTAAGTAATGCTGAGGTCTGAGAAGCAGAATAAAACTGTGGAAGGCGGGCTTACGGTATGCACCCGCCGCKTCTCGTAGCGGTGACTGGGGTAGACGACAGGTATGTAAACTATTGCCCAGAAGTAAAACTAGGTCTATGGTTTATGGCCTCTCCTTTTGGCAACAGACTCRATGGAAAGTATTACTATGCTTCTGCAGAGCAGTCAGTGTTTGTTTTATTTTCCTTTGGATTTCCTCATGTACTGAAATCTAAATGTAGTGAACATCTCAGATAACAACACCTAAGCTGGGTTCTTTAGTCTTAACTCAGAAACTGCTGTAATCAACAAGTGTTCCCAGAAACTTTGTTTACAGAGGTCCTTCCTAAGGACAAGATGAAAATATAGTTCCTCTTTGCTACAGGACCTATTGAAAGATTTGATATATTATATATATAATAGATCCATTTAGTAAAACTGGAGAGTCTGTCAGTTAGCTGTCTGGTCCCTTAGTCTAAACTTGCTGGAGGATTGATGTGCAAAAGAAAGTATCCACTTCGTTTTTACCCACTGGGCTATAAACCACCTACTCGTGTCATTTTTGTATGTTCTGTAAAGTCTGTTGGTGCCTGTTACTGCCAGTTGCTGTGCTTAGCTTGCTGTGTTCATCTGTGGATAGAAACTGGGAAGATCAAAGAGCAGTATACCCCGTGAAGCCTGGCACACTGTTCATTCTGCAGATCTAATTTCCCTGTGCAGGGCTTTGGTGCTACGCTGAGGATGGTACAGAACATCTGAAAATAGATGGAGAGTGAAAAATAAGTTTTATTTCACTCAACCTTTTGGAGCGCTTCAGCTGTAGCCTCGAAGTGAACAGTTTTGTGCTGCTTCAGTGAAGGACAGTGCCTTTTGAGGCTACCTTAGGGCTTCTTCATTATCTGAAGCAGACTATGGGAGATGATGTGTTTTCCTCTTTTTGAAAACCATTGCATAAGAACATAGGACATGACAAAACCGCTTTAATCATGAAGTTTCAGTCCCTCTATAGATATTCAAAGTCCACAAAAGATATGCTGCCTTATCCCAAGTCTGTAACCAAATTAAGATATTTATTATGAGGGCCCTAAAATCTTATGGATTGTGCCACAAAATTGGAGCAGAAGGATCAAGAGCCTTCTGTGTCTACCATGCCTGAAATTTAAAGGGCCTTGGAGGTGTAAATGCTCATCCAGCCCTAGGAAGGGGATTCAATCTGATAATGGAAACCTGCTTCTTCTGCTGCCCTTGACTTAGAAGTGGGGGCCTTGGCTGGCATTATTGTAAAAATTTTCAAAGGGTTGTAGATATTCTCAGATACAAAGTGCCTCCTGAAGGCTTTCCTTCAGAATTCATTTCTGATTCTGACACCACCCACGCCATTATCACTAAGAGGTGTTACCTACYTACAGGCCTTTGGGGGAGTAATGATTGTAGAGCCAGTATTTTTTTTATTATTATTATTTTGACTGGAAATGATTTGGACAGCATTAATGGTTTGGGCAGGTTCTAATCTGGGATCTACTCCCAAAGGAATGGAGAATTCACTTTCTGAGATCTTATTCTTTAAGTGATTTTTAGATATCTATCAGCCATCTCACCAGCTTTGACACAGCCATGGACTCTAAGGTTTGATTAACACAACTTTTTTTGCTTGATCTTCAGTAATCTCAGTGTTTTTTTTCTTTTTTTTTTTTTTTTTTTTTTAAAAAAAGAGGTCATTTTATGCTGTTGAACAAAATATATTAAGAATCCAAATTTGTTGCCTCCTAGGGATCTGTCTTGCTTCAGACTATTCATGAGATCCCTGGCATATTGTTATGGGTTACCTGCTCGTGTAGACTATAGATTTTTGACTCTACTCTGGTGGATTGTTCATATAAAATTACTAGCTGATGTCTATCCATATTCACAGAAATAACAATATTATTACCTATTCCTGTACATTTTGTCGTGACTATAAGGGCTCAYCTGAATAAAAGATTCTCTTGAATAGAACTCACCAGGGGAAATGACTTTTTAATAAAGACAGACAATATAGGTGAATAATTTTGACTACTTAGAGGAGCAATTGTACTAAAACTCCCGAACTTAAGCAAAATCCTTCTGAACACATTGGGTGGTCAAACCCTGCCCCTTGAAATCATTGTAATATTGCCCCTGATATCAAGAAGACTGAGGTTTCGCTTCAGGATCATGAACAAATTTTTAATGGTGCAAGTTTGATCTATTTACACGGGTCAAACTTAGCTGTTAGCATTATTTTTTTTTTAAAAAAAAAAGAACGCTAAGAATGTAAATAGTGTAAAAACATAACTATATAAATATCTATAGTCTATCTTCCTATGTTGAAATATATGTTTAAAATAGATTTCTGCTAAATTATATGGCTTCGTTGTCTCTGTTTTCTGTGATGTGATACTTCATGCTATGCTGAAAGAATAAGAATATGAGTTTATTAAGTTTACTCGGAAAACTATTCAGTCATCTGTATGAGCTCTTGGAGCTATGTCAACATTTTCTTGAAAGATATCTGAGATTATTTGATGTTTACTTTTTAAGTACAGTATTTGTTAGTAAAAGTGCAGAAGAACATTTTATTACATTTTTAAATGTAATTCCTGATCCCATGGTGCTGTCTATATAAATCTGAACAAACCTATGAAATCACTATCTGTATTAGATCAGCAAATCCTCTCAGTCCCAGAACTGGTCACTGTGTTAAAAATAAGAGGCAAAAGTGAAATTCCTTGGTAATAAAGCTTCTGAGCCTTGACAACTATGAGTTAATGCCATTTCTTGCAGCATTGCCTAGACCTTTCAAAGTACACTACTCTTTATTATATGCCTTTCCTCTGCTCCTAAACCTTCAGTTCKAAAGTGCACATCTCACAGGTAACTGGTATATAATGTACTTCTCAATCAGCCTCCTAATTCACTCAATGTAGCTTGAATTTTTAGATAAACCAGGAAGATATGAAGGGCAGAATAAAAGGTGTAGGTCCTATGGTACCACTCACCTGCTCTCATCTTTTTACTATCTATGGATAAAGTACAGAAAGTCTCCAGGACAGTTTAGGGTGGCCCAGCCACCTAGATAGCAATGATGCCACCTCCCAACTTTCCCACAAGCTCTCACTGCTCCTCTTTTGGGGGGAGATTTACATCTTCTTCCAACGCCTTCTCTTCCGAGTCTTTTGTGAGGCCGTATTTGGGCAACAAAATGATGTTCTCCTTGGATCCACCAGCTCTGGGGGGGGGGGGGGGGTTGAACTGTAAGACTGTTCTGGTATTGCGTTCCCTTCACTCTAGAGTGCTTCTGAATTTCAGTGATTAGTGCAAGTGGGCGACAGTGAAAAGTTATAGATGATTTTGCTTCTCTGCTGTCTTTTTGGTTTCATGGAAAAAAAAAATCCTGAAGATGAAATGAAGAATGAATCAGACTTCATCTAGAAAGTAGAATGAGGAGACTCACAAGGACCTTCCTCCTAATTACCAGATATCCTGTAACTTTTGTGTAAATCCCCTATATCAAAGAATCTAAATGCAGCATTGCAATTTGTGTTATGGTTTGTAAGGAGATCCAAATTTTTGCAGAGTAACTGTTGGCTGTTGTTATTATTTTTGCCCTTATAAACCATAGGGGGCTTGTCTCTTAGCAGTGTGGATAYGTTCAGATTTACTCTACTCAAGGCAAAATACCCTACTGAGATGCTCAGGTTCAGTATCATGTTAGTAAAGTATATGTCTCTTGGACAAGAGCTGCTTTCCATCTGGCCAGCACAGAGYGTGGGCTTGAGTAGGGCTGCAGTTGTGTGCAGAAATCCCTGTGGACCTACCATATTTTTTTTGTGGGCCAAATACCTGAGGTAAATACATGACAAAAATACAGTCCCATCTCAGAAATGCATGCTGCAGAGCTAACAGTCATGAAGTTTGTGGAATACTTAAAGATAATGGTCAGGAGCAGCTAAYGACTATCTTTTGCAGGCCTTGAATAAGGCTAATCTTTACTGTGTGATGTAGATCATGACCAATGTGGAAACATCTGTGTTATGCAAATCCCTCTGGACTGGGTGGATGACAGGTAACCAATTGTACTTTTGAGCTGTTCCATGTACAGTGAATCTTACTTCAACAATTTCCTGYAAGTCAGTCCAAAAATCTGCATGATTCCTTGTGATACATATGCTGCTGTTAGCTTCTGTGTTGACTGCTTTCAGCTGAAAGTAGAAACAGTAAAAAGAAAAATCTTGGAGGTACTGAGAAATCCGGAAGATTGAATTCATCTGAGATTTCCAGTCCAAATTTTGAGCAAACTTGRCTGTGATTTTTTTTTTTGTTTTACTCCACTGACATTGCAGTGCTCTTTAAGAAATACCCTGTCCCCTGTAGTCACATATCATTCCCCTTCAGATCAATAGRCAGACATGTGCGTGGGTCCTGGAGCAGAACTTGATCCTCTTCATGAAGCAGAGTAGGGAGGGAGTTGCTAATGTGAGCTGGGGCAGGAGCAAGTGAATTGATGAGACCACTTATAGGTAAGTTGCCGTCATTAGACACTTGGGAACTAGCTTCCCAATCTAAAGACTAAGGATAGGATCTGATGGGAGCAGATAAGGGTGAAATCTGTGACAGCCCTTAGCCAAAGGTTCAACACTGCCCCAACCCTTAAAATACCAGCTCTGCCATGCTATGGCCAACAGTTGCAAAAGTCTTAAGAATAAATTCTGCCAAGGCTAATAGTTTCTCTATTTCAAAAAGTTGTAGTGCTTCATTTCTTGATGGGCTTGCTGCTATCTACAAGCTCATTGCTCATAGTATGAGCTACTGGAGCTCGTGAGATTAACATTTTTGTACTCAAAGCATTGAAATAATTAGAAAATATAATTTCAGGAGAAATAGCAATGCAATTAAACAAAGACTAGCCTGATGATTTTAAACGTAAGCTTGGTCCAATCAGGAACYGTCATAACTTAATTTGCACTGGCCAGAGATATGTGACTGTTTCCTGCAAAATATTTTATGCTGCATAGATCACATTAATTGTAAACATGCTGAAATGCTCTGACTGCTGCTGCTTCTGATTCTTTGGTGACCTGTACAAGACAGCAACACATGCTTATTGCTTAAAAAAAGAACAGAAGGATCATCTATTGCTCAGATGAAAGACACAGACAAAATAACCAATCTGTAATGCAGATTTATTAATAGTAATTCACTGGTCTGAAATACTCTTCACATAACCTTGACTTTATTAAGCAGTCCTTAAGGTGCATTTTGAAGACAGATAATGAGTTTGGGGAATAGTCTTATCTACATCAAGCTAATCTTTAACAGCTTGGAAGGGAACTCACAGAAACTTTTCTACTTTAAGTGACATAGCCATGTTCAAATCAAGCCTTTTAAAATGTCATTTTAATAGGAAGAGTTTACAGGCATTTTTAATAGCAATGCTTCATAGAGGAATGTGATTTAAATAAAGGTGATAGAAACTCACCTTTTTCTAATAGTATTAATGGGGCTAGAAGAGTGTTGGAGAAGCAGGAGTTGTACCACATGCAGTCGAGCAGCACTTAGGCTCTTGATTAATCAGGACAAGGCAGCGCTTCCTTGGAAAAAGAAATAGTTTCATTCGCAGCGGCTGTCTCTCTAAAGGCAGGGCCGGGGTGAAGGCCAGGGTTTTGAACGGTATTTGGTGGCTGAGCCTGCACATGCCACATTGTCCAGCCTCCGTGGGGAGACGCTTGCAAGAACCCTCTGACCCGCTGCCGATGCAAAAACCAGTTGTGTGTGTGTATGTGAGACAGGGAGGGAAGAATAAAGAGGGAAYGAAAAAGAAAACAAACAGAGACCCACTATTTTAATGAGACAGCTCAGATTTATTCCATCTGGACTTCCCCTCAGTTTCCTGGATGTCCTTGAGAATAATTTCACTTTTCCCACGTCATATGTGAAATCGGGCATGGGGCCGTGCACCCAGAGGCACGCGCCAGCCTTTCCATCCAGCTCATGTGTGTAAGTTGATTGCATGATGGGCTGAATTTTAACACTYCTGGACAACCGGATGAATTAAATGGACCCTTTTCTGCTGATTCCAGTTGGCTTAGATCATTTTATTTTGCTTGCTTGCTTGTTTGGGCATCGGATGTCCCGGCTCTCTCATGTGCACGTACATTTGGTTTCTGACTAATATGAGACCTCTGCCAAAGAAACAGCCTTTGTCTTTTAAAATCCAGCAGGTCTTAGACTTGGGTCATGACTCAGCTACCACAAACTGTATACAGAATAGACCACAAATTCCTCCGGTAAGATTGTACAAGACTTTCCGAGAACCCACTTCCCCCACTGATTATTTTCTAACCCTGACTGACAGGTAAAAAATACCCATGGTTCTTAAGTGACCCCCTTTTCTTTTGTTTTTTTTTTTGACAATTATTTGTTAATGTTTTTGTGTTTTTATATTCATGACTGTTTAAAATCCTATCTTTTGGCACACATAAAGAACAGTGCTGTTGGTTGGAGAAAGAGCTATAGAAGTTTTGAGCRGTTACGCTTCTCAGGCCTTATGGAAATATTTGCACCTCTCGAATTTATGCATGGAGTTTGGGGATTTTGGATAGCGAGTGCCGGGGCAAAACTCCGTCTGCTTTCTTCGGGTTTCCTTGAACTGCAGCTGCAGTTCTCACGTGCTTTGTGCACAAAGCCCGTAAATTGCCCGGGATTTGCTCAAACGGTTCCTGAATTTGCACAAAACCTTTTGATGAAGCTGCTCCGAGCTGGGGAGATGAGGTAGAGCTGCTGGGCATGCGGAGCTTTGTCCGGAAAGCTGCTGCCTGGTGAGCTTCCCAGCCTGGAGATCCACGGACGTTTCTAGTTTGAAAGCAGACTGGGAGTTAACAAATGTGTTAAGGAGCCTCAAACCCTTGCTGACCAGTGATYGCTTCCAGCTCGGTTTATTACTGAATGCCACAGTTTGTTGCTAGTCCACGGTGGTGTTTCGCAAGTGGACGGAGAGCAAGTTACGATCGTAAACTCTAGCCATGAAACCCAGTCGTGAGAATCGGCTGAGGTGCAGCCCTTTGATTTACCTTTTCTTTTTTTGTTAACAAAACGGGAAAATTCATCTTCCAGCGCACTATTCTGTGCTCTTTTGTCAATAGAAAAGTTGTTTTGCTAATGGTTATCTGTCTGCAAGTCCTTGACCTGCTTGTAAACACATTTCTGCAGGAAAACCCCAGGCCGTGGCCTCGAGGCTTTACGTCAACAAGAAGAGATAAAGTGACCAAAACTTAACCTGATCTGGCCTCGAGTGCCCTCTACTGCCCCTTGACCAAATACTTCCCTAATCTGCGTCCTTCTGAAAGGAACAGATTGTCGAGCAAGAAGTATTACCTGGAAAGAAATCAATTTTCAGAGCCTGACTTCCTCCTCCCCTCCCTCTGCCCGTGGCCAAAGCCCGTTTGAAGTGCGAGAGATGAAGCAACAGGGGCTGGGGCAGCTTTGGTGGCAGGGCAGGGGTGTCCCCTAAATCCCCCCGGCCCCGGGCAGCCCACGGCACCCGATGGGGGCAGCCGCGGCGGCGAGCGGTCGCGCCGCGTTAAACGCGCCACCTTCCAGGACACGTAACGAACGCAGCGAGAGCCACGCTGACGATCGAGTTGCTCTTCAAAGCTGGTCGCTGAGCCCCTGGGATTTGTTCTGGATTCAGGCGGTGCAGGCGGAGGCTGGGGTACAGCCCGGAGCCGTTGGACTCCGAGCGCGGCCCAAGTCCCGCGCTCGCTGTCCGCCCGGCCCGTTCGGCAGGGAGCCGCTGTCGTGCCGTGGCATCAGCTGTCCTGGACTCGGCTAGTGGAGCCGCTCTTGGAGCTGGGGGGMCGCAGGCTGTAAGCGCGGGTGGCCTGGGGAGAGCCCTGGCGCCAAGCTGCTCCRGGACGGGAACAATATGTACGCTTTATTCTTAAGAGCGGGATCTGAAAAGTCGAAGTACTCATTGGAGGGGAAATATAACTAATTCAGGTGCAGGTTGCCAGGCTCCATGTGCCAACGATGGACTCGCTCCTTTGGCCAGGGCTGCAGCCAGCACAGCTGGTTGCAAAGGGCATCTCCGGAGCCCCGTCACAGTTTAGCAGCAGTGCGGACAAAGTTGCGTTTTTGACCCCTTTTATCTGTAGATAAGTTTAATTTGTGTTTTTGAATTCCACAAAACATAGACCTGCAAAGGTGTAGAGCCCAGATGCTCGTAACCGCTGTGATTCGGAGGGTCTTGATGCCCTTCCCCAGTTCCTCAGACTGAGCCGGGCTGTGACTAAGGCTTGAATTACCCAGGCCTGAGTTGATCGCTGCATGTGAAACTGCACGTGRCAGAGCGAATTAGGCCTCAGGGCCTAATTCTGAGAAAAAAAGAAAGACAGAAAAAAAAATGGAAAGCTTAAGGCATTTGCTCAGCTGAAACATCCTGCAGTGTACTGATGCTGAGGGAAACGGCTCTTAAACCCTGGGCCGTTTGGAGGATCTACCAGGCACCGTGGACAAGGTATTAGTGCTCACACCTAGGTAGAGTTTGGGCCACAAAGTTGAAATCTGTGCCTCCTGCCCGTTCTTCTGCGGTAGGTAGAGGTATCCTCTAGGTATCTTACAAGCTTCCGTCAAGTGCTGGGAGGAGAAAATGAACTCTTTCAGTGTTGATTTCCGTAGCAGACCATTGAGYCATGCTCTCCGCTCTGCGTTTAACCTTGTTTATCCATGTAAGGCAGTTACAGTTCCAGCTCTGTACCGTGGGRTTAATTCATGAGCTTTAATCTAAACTGGACAAAAACTTTCCAGGTTGACATGTAGGAATTATCATTTCAGCTTCCTTGACAGAAAATCAAAWTTTGGGGAWTTTTTTTTTTCTGTAGAAAGGTCTATTTAAAGAAAAGTGATTTTTGCTAGCAGAAAATCATTCTAAAAGAAAATTTTTCTTCTCTCAGATTGAAAAGGTAAATCTTAACCTTGCTCAATAATTAAGAATGACTACTCCATTTTTTCTTATATTTCTTTATCTCCATGCTTCCAAAATTCGTGGGGATTTTGAAGATGAACACTGGGTCTGGTGGGCAGCTTTTCAGATTGAAAAGATTAATTTTATGGTGAGCAGGACTTGCCTTGCGTGTAAGGTATGCAGCTGTTTAATCAAAGACGGGCTGGCTGAATCTATTCAGGATTCTTTGCTACTTTACAAACCAAACTTCTGAATACATGTTAGTTATTCTGATTAAGTCATACTACTAAACTCCCTCCAGGCACTACACTGGAGATGATATTTATACAGCACTAATGGAGAAAACTTGGTGCGTTTCAAAAGATAATTCCCAAGAAAACCAAAGCTGTACTTTGGATATAACAGGGAAGTTTTCAGTGAACTCTGACTCCCCTTCTTTTTTCTTTCCCCAAGAAAAGTYAGTTGATTGCAAATCAAAACGTTTTGTGAAAGCTGGTCAGCTTCAATTTAATTCTCAACCCCTAAAAATTGGAAGGGAAGAAGTTTTGAAAGCATTAAATGACCCTTTTCAATGTTTGTGCTACTAATCAAAACATACATATTTAATTTTGGCAACTTTTAGAAAAAAAAAAAAAAGATGGACACTGAGGTTTTAAACTGACTGCCGGTAACTGACCATTTTATCTGCTTCAAATTTGGGAAAAATTTCTTGATTTCAAACTTTTTTTCACATTAGGACGAAGACTTTTTGACATTTCAAAACATTTATTGGATGGGAAGCCTTATTCTGGCTGACTCAACAGAAAATGAGTCCTTGCTATGGGTGAGGTTTACAGYTGGTGATAGTAGTGCCTAGAGTCTTCAGGTGAGATCAGAATTATTTATATTATAAAATATATTATATGTATAGGCAGTGGATGAGAGAAAGGGCCCACATTTGTCTGCCTGTTTATGTCTATCTTAAACTGATTCATCCATCAATTTATCAGTAAACTTTCCTAATGCTGTAATTTGGCGAGCCATTAGAAATAGTAATGCTGTAAACAAGAAACTATACATCTAACTTTTTCATATACATGCTCACATATAGCTGTGTGTCAATGTATACTGGCTGACATAACAAATATCTTWGTTTTTAGAAAAAGAGAATYTTCCTTGGGGACTTTAAATAGGTTCACAGGATATTCCAAGGTATCAGACTGTTTTTCACTGTGATATTCATATTGTCTATAGTGGGACTTTTCTGTGGAAAATGGGGCTTTTCCTGTAAACATAATAATACTTCTGGATGGCGAAATGCACAGTAAATGTTAAACAAGAAAAAAACTAAATTGCAGACTATTCCCTGGTCAGCAAAACCTGACATTATTTTTCAGTTTGCTGAATCTGTAGTTTTTATCATTTTTTTAAACTGTGACTTTTCAGATTCATGAGGGTAGCATAGGTAATCTTCATATTTATAAGGACACACTGTCAACTCGCTTTTCATAATTTATAAACTCTTTTTTTATTATTCCCTTTCCCTGTTGGAAGCCTGAAACTGGCATGTTTCCTTAATAGAGCTGGGAAAAACTCTGCATTTTTGCTCTGGGAGATGATTTCTCAGAAATAAGCTATTTGTGTTTTGCGCAAAGGAGTAGTATCCTAGTTGGCTTAGTAGGGCTGGAATTAGTGTTGTAGAGTCTGTTTTGCAAGCGTTTGCATGTGTTCACTTTTCAAATTTCAACTTGCATTTCAGTTTGATTAGGGATTTGTMAATATATTACAAGCCTTATGTGTCTTTCCAGACATGAGCTGGATGGATATTCATTRTTTTTTTGGCTGGACTCATGCCTTGGCCCATGCATCCTGGTTGACCTCTCCTCCTATTGCCGTCTTCCCAAAGCCKCTTATATTCCCATCTCCCACCACTTGCTCCAGGCATGGTGAGAACAAATCCTTCTGCCTYGACATCAAGGGGCTTGAGAGGATGGGCACCCCGTATTCTAAGATGAAATAAAAATAGTTTGACAGCCATTCCCTCTTTGTAATTTCAATTAATTGCTTTTCAATTGAGTTTATACTGCCTCTGCTGCCCCAGTATGCAATGGGGTGTGTATTTCCAGCTTCCAGACCTTGCTACTTGACTGATGTGCATGGACAGAAAGACTTYTATGTTTTTGGAATTGGTCCCTGAAACTGCAAGAAGCCAAGCCTACTTTCAGAATTAATTTGCGGTGTTGATACTGATTTATGAAACATTAGGAAATTTAACCACTCGATACTTTAGAAACCATCTCTCTTTTGGGCTGTCTAGTCACTCCTATGGTAGAGTGGATCTGTTTGGAATTACTTTTAATGGTTGTTTGAATTTAAAAACCTGGTAAGGTTTAATTCAAATTGAAGGTTGTGAACTCCTTTACCCATTTCCCCTCACTGGCTCAATAAGGGTCTTGTTTATGATCATTTGCCCATGGTGCAACTTATCTGTTTACTTGAGAAGACGCTGATATGAGTAATTAAGCTAAAGTGGCATTTGGGAAGAATCTGTTAATATTTAGTAATATGTACTTCACTCWCCATCCATCTGTCAGTCTCTCCCATGTAAGTTTTGAACTTGCGGGTTATTTTCAGCTGAATTTGGCACAGAAGTAGAGGTATTTCTTAGTATTATGCTACTAAAAGATTTTGGAGAGCAGGTGGCTGGTGGAGAGATTCAGGATTTTCTGGCAGAAGAAAAAGACCACTCCTCAAGCTCCCCCAGTTCTTGGGAAACCCAGTGAGGTGGCTGGGCTGTGCAGAGGTATGGCCCAGGCTGTTCGTAGGTAGCTCTGGGCCAGACGTGATGTATTTTGCCCTTTACTTGGTCAAGCAGGTGGGTACAAGTGGTCCAGGGAGGAATTTTAAGGAGAGGGAGGCAGCATTCCTGCAGCACTCCCTTGAAGGAACTGGGCTCAAAAAAAACCCAGCTCTTGCAAGAAAGAAACATTTTCAGTTTTGTCTTGCAAAACCACTACCAATGCAGAGGACCTGCCCTGCTGTGTTCTGCTAAAGCTCTTTCACAAGGTTGAGTTTACTTTGGTGATAACTCAAGAAAATAATATGGCCCTGGAGCCTATTGCTTTTGGATGCCCTGCTCTGGGAATAACTCTGAAACCTGGGGACAAACTGCTTCAGGAAAAAAACAAAAAACAAACAACAGCAACAAAAAACCCCAACACGTGAGAGAGAGTTTGAAGAGTTTTCTGGCTCGATRTGCTCAGGCTCTCGGTGAGCTCTCCTGCAGGATTACCGCTGATTCTGACCTCTGTGACCTGGCATCAGCCCTTTGCTGTAAGCCGTGCGCAGCAGAGTAGGAGGAGGGTAGATATGGCAAATGGCTTAGAGGCTTAGGTGCGGCAACCTCTGAGTATCAGCACCAGTTCAAAGGATCAAAGGGTGTCTGTGACTCTCTAGCCGTGCTAATTAATAGAAGAAGTGCTATTTGGTCTTCATTATGGACTTTAAAAAAGGAAAAAAAGAGCAGAGTCAAGTGTTTTGTCCACTGGCAAAGCACTGAACAAGGCTGGTGGAAGTAACAGAGCTGTCTCCGTGAGTCTTTCAGCAGCATTTCAAGAGCATGGAGCCACTTAGGATGTCCCACTTAGCACTTTCTTAAAAGTCAAACATGTCTGCTCTGAATGCTTAATAGGTTTGAAGAGAGAGCAGCCCCTCGYGAAGGTCTCCAGCGCTAGTGCCAGCAGCATGCTCATCGACGGGCCCAGGGCTTCCTCCTCTTCAGATGCACGCTCTGCAGGGCAGGGCTCATTTGGTCTCTCTAAGACTAGGTGTCCCTCCACAGTGTGCCTTTCTCTTATATACTGGTGAGTCCCTGCGGAGGTTAATAGGTTGGTGGTCAGGACTCAGAGTGGCAACTTTGGGACGGAAGCACTAAGAGAAGAGGAAGCAAAGAGGGTGTTTTAGGGACATTTCTGCATTATATATTTTACTAATGCTCAAAAGGGGTCAACGTAAACCGCTCTCCTGAACCCTAAACAATCCCATCTAATCTTTAACCCTTTCTTTGACATGCTCAAATACTACTTACATTTGAAAGAAAATCACTGGTAGCAGAAAGCTTTACATTTGCACATAAGRACACACGTCAGATAATGTGTTCACGTGCTTGCTGCCCATGTTTTTGCACCTTTCTCCATATGCATAATAAATATCTATCCCTACATAYGATGTGTATAAATATGTTTGTACTATACAGATTCTATAACAATAATTCAAGTACATATTTATACAACCATGTACATATACTAGAAGTGCATGTGAATCTGTCGGATTTTGTGTAATGTAGAGTGGAAAGAAGAGTGGGTTTTAAGTAATCAAAAAACTTATTGGAAGACATATACTTTGCATGGAAATAGCTGATTTTACTTGAAATATTAGGTTGATTGTTTGTTTGTTTTTTGGATGTGTATTTTTACCTTAGGAACATGAGAGGTGTCTGAGAGAGAAATCTGCTATTGACTTTTTGGAATATCTTTTTCTTTAAACATGCAGTACATATGACATCATACATATGTGCACATGTATTTGTGTGTAGGTGGTGCTGGATAGGTTTATGTGTGTGGTATGCATATGTTCATTTTATACTWTGATGGTATAGACCAAAATTACTACTGGTATGATTTTTAGCATGGCTTCTCTGTAGAACATGAGAGCATGTATGATCATTGGGTATTCAAACAGTGAAATGTGTAAAACTATTTTTCTATAATTGGTCCCAGGGCAAGGGGTTGATCTCATGTATAAAAGCCTCCAGATATGCTCTTGGTACAGTTTCTAATTAGGGAACCAGGAAAGAACTGAACTTTGGAAACTGTGATGAGTCCATACCTTAAAAAAAA
>NW_028186401.1:2891630-2926803 GCF_003343005.1 Rhea americana
AAAAAAAAAAAAAAAAAAAAAAAGGAAATAATCACTTTGACCTTGAACTCCAAAAGGCCCTGAAATCAACTGATTTTACTCTTTAAGCTCCTTAACAAGCATGGGGATTAGAGGCGGGCTGTGTAGAACGGTTCATATTAGATATGAACGATAATGGACAATAGAAATTCATCTGCGAGCTCAGCACAGGCATCCTGTGCAAATTCCATTTCCCCGAGACACGGTGATACCCTGTTACGGTGTTATATGGACAGCTGATAACAATATGACTTCACCAGTTGGGAAGAGACAGAAGAAAACTCAATAGCAGCGAAGCAAATGCAACTGTCTGAAATGTCCAATTCTGTCCTAATCCAGGACTATTTAATAACCATAACCATGTGTATCAAAAAAAAAATCAAACAACGAATAAATAGTGTGTTTAGCTATTTATTTCAAGTATAAAACTTAGGAAAGGAATAAACAGATTCTACACTAAGACTATACATTTCCCTGGCCTTCCATCTGCCCAGAGCTACACAAGGAAGGATGTTGCTGTCACACTGGAAAAGCTTTCTTCAGCGATTTCATTTTAGCAGTAGACTTGCTCAGATTTTTTYCCCCCTTTCTTTGCTCTCTCTTTGCTTAGGACAGCTGGAAGAACCTCCCCCCGCCCAAGCCCGTGTCACCTTAAAGGGGGGAGA
Source organism: Rhea americana (assembly GCF_003343005.1). Lineage (NCBI taxonomy): Eukaryota > Metazoa > Chordata > Aves > Rheiformes > Rheidae > Rhea > Rhea americana. The sequence goes on from NW_028186401.1 coordinate 2,892,314, forward strand.
TTCTCATGGTCTCTTGAAACAGAAAACTGCATCTTGTTTTTCAGGAGAAAAGGAAAGAATGGAGGAAAATGCTTATGTGTGGAAAAGAGTTAATATGACTGAAATAATTGGTGGTTTGGATATTGGCAAGTGTTACCTGTTCAGCAAACAAGGTTGTCTTCCAGTGAAAACACCCAATTCTTATTCAGATTATTAAAACACTTCCCCTTTTGAAAATTAGACTTGTTGAAAAAATTGTGAGAGGAACCTGCTTTTGTGTCGTTTAACAGCTCCTTTTTAAAATCATTTTGTTGATACAGAGGGGTGATTGGTGTGGTAAGATAGGCTACTGCTGGCCATGAATAGAAGAAAAGTAGCTAAAAATGATGTTGCACTATCCTTTCTCTCCTTCGTTTCTCAAAAATTGTGATTTTATTTCACTTTTCCCTATTTCAGTCTGTGTGGCCGGGCAGACCTACTGGAACAAAGCCTAGAATAATATTGCCTCAGTTCGCTGATAGGTATGAGGGCACCTGCAGGCAGATAAAATTTATTTGCATGTGTACCAGAATTTGGTATGAAAAGCRCAAAATTGTCATGATTTCAGGACAMTCTCCAATTTCCCCTGCAAGACTTGGAAAGCGAGAAGGCAAAATTAAAAAGAAAATCAGCGTCTTGCTTTTTCCATTAGTCCTGGCAGCTTCCCCGAGAAGCACACCCATGCTCAGCAGTATCGTGCTTTATTTAGCTCTGAACAGACTGGAGGACCTTAGTGAATTCTGCCTCCCTCCTCCTTTTCAGATAATAGGGATGATGCTGCCACATATTTTGCAAAGTGCTCTTTTCTGGAGCTGAGGATTGAGTTACATCCAACGCGCGAGACCCCACTGGCAGCCGCGTGCTCTTAGCGGAGACATTCCTTCACCATGCCAAGTTATTTTTAATTCTATCTGGATTTTTTTTTTTAAACCAGCACATAAAAGAAAGCTATCGAGTTGCTCAATCAATGTTAGTTTATTATTGCTTACCCAAGTGTTTAATAAACCTATCCTAACCCTGGACATAGTTTTAAATACTTCATTGACTGTAACAAAGCAGATTTTTCCTATCAGACCAAAGTGGCTCTATAAACTATAATTAAGCACTAATTATGAGCTCTACTGGTCAGATAACAGAAGGCAAGGTCCATTGTGTGACTGGCAGAACCAGCAATTAAAGGGGATTATTGTTGTCAGAAATGGAATAAAACAAACRAAGGGAAAAATCTGGGAGGAGAGGAAGGTTTGCGGTCCACCAGGATAAACTTTGGGAGATGGTGACATCACGAACGCAGAAGAACTGTGGTACGATGATGCAGAGCTGATGTAATAAGATGTTCTGGGAAAATTCACATCCTTTATCGGATAACGTGATCCTGAGTCAGATTCCGTTTGGCTGCGCTCTTACGAGTTGAAAGAAAATACGCTCGAGACCAACATGGAAGTTTTCTCTTTAGAATGGAAATATTTTCAAGAAAAAAAAAAAAGAAAGTGCTCAAAACTGGTGAGGGTAACGTTGTTTGTGGGCTTGAGAACCAGAAAATGAAATTGAAATAGGGTGGGGACCAGACTGGCTCCCTGGGAAGGGGGGGAAAGGCCCTCTGCAACAGGTGAAAAGGAAGCGCGGTTTTATGGATTCGTTCCGTTTTAACGTGACCGCCTTCTCCTCTCGCTTAGGCYGTTTTAACACCGGCTTAATTTGATTGGCTCCAGTGGAGTTTTCAGTTATGCCCGATACGGCAAAAGTGTTATTAGCAGCCTGCTTGGAAATGTCTCGTGAAAGCCTGAGCCTGTTTCTGAGCTAACACTGTATTTCCTCCCACCCCCTTYGGAGCAAAACGTTCGCTCTGCAGAAACCCTTGACGTCCCGTCGAAGCAGAACGCTCAAACGCCAAAAAACGATTTGATTTTTCCCATACAAATTTTAAATTTCCATGGAAAATGCAGTTCCCAGTTACCTCGAGTGATTGGTATGCTAGTCACCGTTCATATATTCCTAGACCTGATATAGGCATTGAAGGGAGCCAAAAGTCCCTTGCACACACCCGAGCGCATTACAGCTTCCTGGAACAGTGTTTGGGCTTTCAGGTGACGGCTGGGAACGTGTCCAGCCTCAGTAGGTAGAGGGCAAACAAAGCTGTGGAAATGGAAATGACAATATTTCTTCGTCGCCAGCAGGTGCTTCTGTTCCTGACTCGTGATTGTGCCTTAAGCGAACAGTACTGCGCAATCCTCTGTTTTTTGTTTTTTTTTCCCGAAAAAAGCAATTTGCATATTTTGAAAAAAAAAAGAATTAATAAATTTTGAATGTTCTTGGTGCTTCTGTGCCAACTGGCACTGGAGGGAGCCTGTAACCTTGCCCAACTGCACTATATATAATTATTAATTAGAAAGCAACCTGGGAAGCAATGATTCTCTCCCCCAGCATAAACCAGAGGAACTCTACTGAATTCAGTGTAGGAAAGAAAATTGGTTTTCCTGGGTCACACTTGGGAGCAAACTTTATTTTACTTTGACTAGTGGTTCACTACCCAGAGTGGAATTATGGGTATTAATTGGAGTAACTTGGGTGCTCARTTTTATAAGTCAGCTGGCAAAATTCCTACAATAATTGATAGGTCCGACTGGCAATTTTCCACAAATATGCACCTATTTCCCAGTGATTTCCAGTGTGCATACATACATTTCGCAGGAGCTCAGCTTGCAAAGGGACGTATTTAAGAGTTTATAACTGTCCCAATGACAGCAAGTTCTAATTTAAAACTCCTGTGTAATACTTGTTAGGAAGTTTTAATATCAAAAGGGCAGCCAAGGTCTTCCATGAGAAATTTCTAGACAGTGAAAGAAACTAATCCTTTTTAGTGATGTTTGGCTTCTCCTCTGCAGTAGCTGATCTCTGATTTCATATTTTATATCCATGGTTTGTTAATGAAATTTTCTCCTTTAAAGAGTAACCAGGCGGATAGAAAAAATTAGCTGATACTTTGCAGTAAACGTTTGAAGTGAAATTCAAGTAGCAGCCTGAGGCTCACAGTGTGTAAAACCAGCTACCAAAGTTTTCGAGGGAGGGGGTGTTTAATCTATTTTTCCTTCTCAGGGGACCTCTGCTGTATTAAATTCTTTGGTTGAAGAGAAGCAGCCAAGTTGGCATTAGAACTGACTTAGCAATTTGCATCTTTTGAAAAGGGATTAGCAAATTTCAAACGTTCCTGGTGCCCCTACGCCAGTTGGCACTGACAGGGGCTGGTAACCTCGCTCCTCGGCGCTCCTGCCTGCTGCGGGTTTACCTGAAAGGTGCGGTGGTGCTTATTACGCTGACTTCAAAGAAAAAGAGAAGAGGAAATTAAGCAGCAGCAGGATTTGAAGGTTCGCGTGTACTGGCGTTGCTGTTGTTTATAGACCACATGGGGAAGGCAGGTTTGCTTCAAATTCATCCCTGGATATGTTGCTCAGGCTTTTGTTTTCTGGTACCCAAGCTCAGTTTTTAATGCAGTAATACTTTGAGATGCCTCGATGTATGTGAGGCCATGTCCTTGGTCCTCACAACACCTCTAGAAGGGGAGTGTGAACTGGATGTCGTTGGAAGCTCAGAGTCTCAAGCTGGGTTTCATCTCTGAATTTTGTCTTAATTTGAGTTAGTCATCCGACCTACAATAGTTTTGGGGGTTGTGTCTGTAGACCATGGAGAAAAGTAAGCTCTTTGAAAAGACAGCTAATTGCAACTATCTTAGGGTGCATGACCCACACTCTGCATGTACTTCTGTTTCTCCAGTGATGGAGGAACCAGGTTGACTTTATCAGTAAAGAAATGCAGCCACCTGTGATTTGTATGAAGGAACTGTCCTTTAAMAGGACCTACTTTTCTCCATGGTCTGCAGAAGGAGTCCAAACAACTTGTTTTGGCTGGATAGCTAATGTGTAGGTGGCCAGCTTAAAGGCCACCAGCAACAGTCACCAGGGGACAGCTTCGGATGGCTCAGATTTCATTTAAGGCCTGGGAAGTTGTATATCCTTTTATTCTGAAGAACCTAAAAGCATCCAGTAAGAAACATTAGGCAAAGAGATAAGTAAAGTTTGGATGTTCGAATATGGTCCCATGTTGGAGTGCATGACTAGGCATATTTTTTAGCAAAATATTTAGCATTTCTTCAGTTTGTCCTCTTGTAAATGTTTGTGGGCTAGGTTACAGTCTTGTGGGTGTTTTTGCAGCACCAGAGGAACTTCCATGAAATCAACTGATTTTCAAGAGTGATCTAAATCCAGTCTTCTAATCCAGTCCTTCTATTTCCTGGCAGCTATCTTGTATTTCTCTTAGAAAAGTGTAACAGGCTTACAARAGGAGGGAGAAGGCTTGTGTAAGATCCCCAAAATCTTAGAAGAACAAGCACCTTCTTAACTCTCTTCTGAAGGCAAATTAACCTGGCTTTAAGAGGATCACCGAATAAAGCTGTCTTACTATTAAATATGCCCAGTTCCTTATATCTTAAATAAAAATATGAGAGGATAGCACCTCAGCCATTGCAGTGKTGCAGAGACAACCATCAGATAGTCATACCAAAGATTAGATTCAATGCCCTCTGTTGTACCCAGAAGAATGGAAATTTCAGGACAGAACAGGCAGACTTCTTAGGACACCATTTGGAAGTAATGGTTCAACTTCAAGTATCTAGCATGAGCTTATGCTGTAAATGAAAATTTGATGAATGTTTCCTTGCCTTCTCCCAATATCCTTTTTTTATTATTTTTTTAAATTTTTTCAGTGTATATCATCTGATATTACATGTCTATAAAGCTCCAAAATTTTATCTGATGATGTTTCCTTTCCCTTTGCTGCAATATTTGAGGCCTTATAAACTCTGTGGATACTTCTGTTGGAATATCTAAGATGAGCCAAATCCAGCCCATAATGCTCACACCGAATGTCTTATAYGAGCCGGAACTGTGACAGTGTGTGTGCAGCAACGAAGGTAGGCTGCCAAATAACTGTAGCAGAGTTTTTTTCTACCTCTAAAGCTTTCCCAGTTGAACTTGACTGTGCCACCAGCTGTCTGAGGTGCATGAGTTAGGGAGAAGAGGTAAGGGAGGCGCCTAGTGCAGGTTAGTCGTGAAAAAGCTCCTTGTCTTCCTTTCTAAAATAAAATTTGTGCCAAGGACTTCATTCAGTCGCTCATTTGGATAAAACTAGACACCCTGGTGTCAAGTGAATAGGAAGCAATGGGAGGTCAGCATATCTTAGTGCCACAGGAGGAGGGGGCAGCCAGAACTCCACAGTGATCAGACCACGTATATCTACATATAAACTATCCATATCAATCACTAGCTGGAACACACATATGACATGCATGCACACGTGCCGTGCTGTCAACATGCAGCGAGGGGAGCAGCAGTTTGCTTTCCTCTGAATACATTTCCGCTCCCTCCAAACTGTGGAAAAAGAAAWCAAAGATTCAAATTAAGCCCCCAAATTACTTGAAACCATCCTGAATTATTAGGAAGGCAGAGCAAAGGCCCAGCAGGGAGTGAAAAATGTAATAATGACAAGTTTTGTGCCTAAAGGGAAGGCAGGAATGAAATCAGAAAGATCCGATGGGGCYAGGTGAGTGAAGAGTCAGCCAAGCACGGGAGAGTTAGATACCCGGAGGCAGTGCAATATGCTGGCACGGAGCCACGCTGCTGGGGCGAGCGTGAGSCGTAGCGCGCGAGTGCGCGAGAGCGAGCGATGGAGGATGGGGAAGGGAGGGAGAGCGAGACAAGGCGCTTTAGCAGGCATTTGACAGCTCCTCTGACAGCCAGCGCTTGTACCCCTTGCTCCCCGCTGTGGTGGCCGTGGACGGCGGAGGGAGCACGCACGTGCGTGCAGCCAGCAGAAGGCAGGAGCCCGCGCTTTCGCGTTCACTGCTTCAGAGGTTTGGGCTCTGGTGGAAGCAGAAGGAGCCCTGTTCCCTGCAGGATCCAGAGGCTGCAAAACTGAAAACGTCAAAAGACCTTCAGTGTGGGAAAAGCCAGAGTGAGCTCCAGTCGGGGCGGCTGGGGAGCAGACACCGAAACGGCCGTGGCAATGTCGTTTTCATTAGTCCGTGAAAGGCAACCTCAAAAACAACGTTTATAYTTGCCATTGGCTATTTAATGGGGGATTAGTTAAAGGGAAAAAACTGGCGGTAGGTTGAGATGGATGTGACTACAGGGACAAAGGCTTAACATGATGTGCTTGGAAATGACACTTGCCTGTTGCCACGCAGATGTGGCCTTCTCCTACCTGTTGCTTTGATCCAAGGGTGGTGGCCACTGCGAGGAACACAGAGACAGCGATACCCGGGCAAGCCAGCAGCAGGTCAAATCCTTCACCGCAGCCACTGAACTGGAAATCAGTCTCAAGCAATCCCTTACTCGAACGTGGCGAGATGAGATTTTTCTGACGAGTGCTATTAGCGGAAGACAGATCAGCGTTTCTAGGTTGCCAGGGGTGAATACACAATACTGCAGAGTTTTCTAACTTTCTTGGCAGCGAACATGGAAGCACAGACAGTCAAGCCATAAAAACCTGACTGCTTTCCCACTCTGACATTGTTAGATTATTCCCTGTTCTCTGTTGATGTCTTACTTGCTTCTCCAACACAAACGTCCAACTGTGGGACCCCAACTTTATGAGGAGTTACCATGATTGTTGTTGTGCATGTYGCTGTCCTCAGATGGGCTAGGAGATGCACAAAGGGAGGGAGATCTAACTCTTCAGCCCCCTTCCAAGGTCCTGGCTTATTAGAAAGTGATCGGCCTCCTTGCTTTTGGCCAAGTGCTTTTGCTTTTCATTGAAAAGCAGAAGTGCCACTGAAGAAGAAAGAACCAGCTGAGCTGGACCCTCTTCTTAAAGAGGTCAGCAGAGTGGGGCTGGAAGGGGAAGAGTTGGTTTTGGGGAATCGTGTTGAGATGCTGTTGTAGGTGCAAGCATAGCCACTGCTTGGGGTTGAGCGATAGGCCTTGATGGCATCTGGTGTCTCTGATCAYAGCTAGCTATGGGAGCTGAAGAGCAGGTTGATTGAAGGCCTTAGGACATGTCAAGGAGAACAAGAACAGGACAGAGTGCCAGCTCCCTGGGCGAATGGCAGGAAGCCTGGCTTTATCAGGATGCTGCAGGCAGGAAATGATTTGAAGTACACAGCCTTTTCTTGTAGTGATTGAGGGAAGGGAGGAAAGCAAGAGCAGGAGCAGCTGCAGCTATATTTCAAAGTTGGTTTCCATCTTCTCTCTTRCGCTTTCTTTCCTTACAAAAACAACAACCAGATATTTCTTATTGCAGTGATTCTGATTCTTCCTTTTCCCCTCCTTTTTTTTAGGGGCATATGTCCCAGTTTAGAACATCTCAGGTACCTAGAGAGGGTTGTTTTGAGGCCAGTCTCAGATCTCAGATTCTTATGGACCAGTCTGCTGGCAGCGGAGTGCATTACAGCTATTTAAAGGCTACCGTAAATGTCAGTGTGGTCTTACAGGGGCCATAAACTGACCAAAGATTGAAACAGTCTGAACTGACATGCAAAGCCCTGAGGRAAGGTGGTGGTGGTGGGGCTACCAGGGGACAGCCAGACCTTCATCCTTGGTATCACCCTGAAAATAAGTGCGGAGCAGCAAAACAGCAGCTGCCTGGGGAAGSACGAGGACCTGCACTTTTAGAGGAGCCAGATACCGTTTCTACGTTTGCCAAAGCTCTGCTGCTATTGCTACCCAAAACTAGCCAGTTTAAAATTTGAAGTGATTCTGTGGAAGCAAGCTGCAGATGTGCTGCACATTGGAGCTGACAATTTTACCCTTTTAGTTGCTCATCTACTTTCCTTCCTTTTCTGATAACATGAGAAATTTTTGTTGCCTGTCTTTTTCCCTCTTGGAGATCAAATACAGGCTCTGCTGCTGAGATTTCTGAATTTATGACAAGTACCAGCTTCCAGCCTCAGTTTCCCTTAAAAGCTAACTCACAGGAGTCGCATTTGGACCATTTGTTTTGTCTTCTGGCACCAGCTGTTTTATGAATGAGAAAAGTAGCAAAGGGCAAATAATCACAAAACTAGTGAGGCAGAGGTACATGTGTTTTGCTGTTCTCTGCCTGATGGGAAAGTCTTTGTAGCCCTTAGGTCTGACATCAAAACTTACAGACTCCTACACTTGTAACTGTTGTGTAAAAAGCAGTTATTGCCCTTAAAACTAGTCATTGGAGTTGAAAGATAAATATTATTCCATATCTTATTGAATAAAATATATTATATCACAGGTGATGGAGACAGATTGTCTCAATAAATTCTGATACTGTATTCAGAGGAAAAGTGGCAATAAAAATGCTGATGACTTGACACGGGGAGAATATTGAATGTCATTAACATGTTATTTCCTCTGTTCTGATATCACTGTCATGTTCTTCCCACTGCTCTAATCTCTATCAGTTGTGTTGTTTTTTTTTTTGGCTTTGCTTGTTTGAATGAGAAAAAATGACATTTTTTCAGTGCTTTAAATGACTCGGTACTTGAGAAATGATTAGAGATAGGAGGTCACATCCTCATATATAGAAATTAAAACAAGGTTTGATATTTAACAGTATTACATATGGGGGCTCAAGAGGGAGGCTTAAGGCTGCTGCTATCATCTGATAGGTGATTATGAGAGAGTCGTAGCCATCTGCAGGGTAATAATAACAGTACCTTGATGTTATAAAATGCTTTGAAAGCACTTAACAAAAGTGGTTACTCTTCACATAGAAATGGGGAAACTGAGGGGGGTAAAGCGAGTCACCCAAGGTTGTTCGGTGCAGAGTCAGATTCCTGAGATGTATTCCAGCTCCAGCTAGTAAAGATGTTCTGCTGTACTGTTCCTATGAAACTTGATTTGTTGCCCACAGCAGCCCACTCTTCCCAATCCACATTAAACTGTACCTGCTGGGGCCGCAGCCCAGCAAGTTTTCAATTGCCGTTACTAGAGACACTTCTGATTTTAATTCCTGCCCGTCTACATATAGACTCTCTCTCTAAATATACGTACTTCACAATGAAGTTTGCAAAGCTGGGAATGTATCTGTGTGTGTACTGTTATAAAATGAACCCTCTAGGAGAAACAACAGTAAGCCCCGTCTTCATCCCTTTTCCCCAAACTAGAATAAAAATGCCGCCTTTCGGAAAGCCTGAATCTGCTCAGATGTTCCCATTTCGTTGCTCTGTGCCAGAAAGCCTGTTGTGATAGCCCTACGGGTAACTCGGATCAGCTTGTACCAAAGAGCATTTGGATCACGTGGATTGCTTGGCATCCTCACGAGAGAATGTGCTGCTGGCCTTGAAAGATAGCAATTAAAGGTGCAAAGAAGTCATCTGTCTATTTGCTAGGGCTGGTATATAGGCTGGTTTCCTACTGTAATCCTGTGCTTTGTCCACAACTAATTCTAAATGACTCCAGGAGTAGCCACCACGTCCCTTACAGGCCTATTTCATGCACTGTTATAGTTTATTGTCAGACAGTTTTCAGCAATTAAATTCTAAATTGATTCCACAGTTGCACCCGCTGCTTATGTTATTTATTTTGGTCCTCACCTGTCCGAGGGATGGGGTGCTTATGTCCCTTCATGAGGAGATGCTGCTGCCTAGCTGAATGGAATATTTTAGGTGCCTGAAAAATAGATTTTTACTTAGGAATAGTGTACAAGACAGATATAACACAGTTTAATTCTCACAAAGCCTCAGCAATAATACTGATGGATTTTGAAAAGGGAAAAATACTATAGATCTGTTTCTAAGTGTCACAGTGCCTACATTTTTCTATTTGTTCTGATGTCCTGTAGGAAGATATGTTATTTTTCAATGTAGAACATAAGACGGAATTAGCTCCCTGCTATAGCTGCGTTACTACTCCGCTATTCATTTTTTGACTTCAGCTCAGGTACCTACAGGTTCTATTGAGTTAAGTTAATGGGAACCTTTCTGATAAGGCAGGTATGGGGCCAATAAGCCACAACAGCTTTAATGCCTCTATTTACCCAGGTGTAAAATGGGAATAAAAYTCCTCATGTTTTGTAAAGCACTTTTGAAAAGCTAAGAGGACTCAGCTACCAAGTAAAGCTACGGAGTAAAATGCTCTGAGTACTTTAACCATCATGTTTCACCTCTTTCGAACAGGGGCTATTTGAGTATGAAACAGAGCTCTAATAAAGTTTCCCTGTACTCAGTTTTTCCCCTTTTGCCTTGAGTGCACACTGGAGTATTTGTGAAGTTTCCTTTTCTTCTCTCACTCTCTCTTTTTTTTTTTAATCTATGCTGGAACTTTTTGGAAATCATTAYGATTTTAGGTGATGGTGTATGTCCTTTTTCCAGCAGAAAGTATACTCCAGGCCAAGATCTGCTCCAGGGTAGTTAATTTAGTGACAGGAAAAAAAAAAGAGATATTTGTACCGTCTTGGCACCACGTCATTATTAACATGCAAGCAGTTCTCTTTTTTTTTTTTTTTTTCTTAACATATAAAGAGAACAATTGAATTTTGCAAGGCAGGGCTCTTAATCTCTAGAATCTGATTCTTCACGGCAAGGAGGGGGTGTAAAAGTTTCTCTCTTGCTCTGTCTCTTCATGGCGCATGGTCCCAGCTGTATGACTCCGTTCATGAATATGCATGAAATCAGATATGACATTGCCCTGCTCCCATTAATAATCTTGTCATCTGACTTGTGCAGCATTAAGCTTCAGCCCGTGGCTCCTCATAGCGAATGCAGCCTGAAGGAAAGGGAGGGAGGGGAGGAAAAAAAAAGGCCATGCCTTTTTTTATTGGGATTAAGTGCTTGAAAATTTTGGCAGGGGGTTGCCAGGAGAGTAAGGGGAGGGAAAGAAAGAGAGGGAGACACACACAGAGACAGAGAGACGAGAAATCCTCGATGAATGCGTTGGCTTGTTAGAAGCCCAAAGCGGTGGGTGTAATGGTATGCGAGCTGACCTTGAATATAGCCACTGTGGGTTGCCCCAGCTTTTTTGTAAAAGAAGCATTTGCAGCAGAGGTTTGGATTTCAGGCTTTGCAGTCATCAATCATCTCAGCCTATTCTCCTCTTTGACAGCTCTGTACAAGGCCTGACATTTGACACCCAAGACCCCAGGACTTACACAGAGGCACAAGCTGAGGCCCTAGGGAGGAGGTAGGGAACTAGGGGAGAGGAAAAAGAAAAAAAGAGAAAGAGATTTTTCTTTTTTTTTTAAAAAAAAAAAAGCAGCCACAAAAAAGAAGCTACAAAACAAATTGTAACTGTAATAGGAATTGATTTAACAGAAGAACATCGCATTGAGTTCTGCTCTCTGCATTGCGCAGTTCATGCTGATAAGGCTGATCTGAAGAGCCAGGAGAAGAAAGGCAGGCCAGGAGGGTTGGGAGAAGGAAGACGAGGCTCATTCCCCCATTTCGGCAAACCCCAGGGCTACCAGCCTCCCAAAGTTTTATGCAATTTTAACACGATTAATGTGGGCTTGAAAACTTCAAATTCAAGCCAGTGGACCGACTAATTCCCTGAGACTTGTGAACCTGTTGGAGAACACGGAATGAGGCCAGGCTGGATCTAGGCCAGGTTGCCTAGGTTAAATTTCAGTAAACCTTGTTATGAAATCCGGTGGCTGGGTTAAATTTCTGTCGACACTAGRCTCCAAAGGACACAAACAGAAAGCTTATATGATTTTGGGTAACAAGTAGGTGTTTACCTGGGTCTAACACATTTTGACCAGTTATAGTCTTTTTAACATAGTTTTTTGGTCTTTTATGTACAAATAAAGAAGCATCATTTTATCCCCAGAAACTATTTTTTTTTCAGTAGGCTGCCCTTTTTTGAGTTTTTTTTTATTTATTTTTTAATGATGCCCAGGCCCAGAAGATTAAACTTTCKTGTTCCATCTACAGAGTCCCCTGTCCCTTGTACCTGCTTCTAATTAATACAAAGAAAGACAAGTCATCTATAAACTTTAGGTGCCATTAAACTAGRTATGCCACCAATTTCTTGGAAAGCCGTCCCTGGCTAGTCATGCTAGTCATGAGGCAGGAGGAACTTTTAGGTTTGCAGAGTGAGTCTGTTGTGGATAAGTTTCGGCACRAGGGAACTCTTTGGGAGCAGGGGTAATCAAAGACCTGAGTGCAAGTGGGCAGGAAAGGACATGGCAAAATCATTTTTTTTCAAGACTTAACTCTTCAGTGTCAAATGGCATATTTAAATTGACCTAGAAGCAGGTGACTAACACTTTCTCCTTTTATACTAGCTTTAGATTCAACCCAAAAGCATATACCTGGCCTGTGGATTTTGCTTACACAGAAAGTCAGGTTAAATACTCCGTATGATTTTTCAGAAACATTAGGCTGTCTTCTCTAGAAACTTTGGTCAGAGTTGGGTTTATATGAAAAAATGAAAAAAATCCTTTTTCAGGATACAGTGGTGTTGATCTATGGTGTATTTTTTTGTCGTTTATTCTGAGTATTTGCTGTTTGTAAGCCATGATTTGCAGTGTCCGTTTTGACAYGCATATCATGCGGCGCTGTTTCTCTTTTCTGTGCAGATGACCGAGAGGCAGAGAAATAGATGAATAGTTTGAGTGCGTCATTTCTGAAACACACGTTCAGAGCTTCGTTTCTCCACAATAGTAGTCAGAACATTTTTGCTTTCCATAAACAAAACTGCTTGCTCATATGAACCTTCCTGGAAAAGGGTCACAAATGATGTAAAAGTGAGTTAGCTAGCTTTTATGTGAATGAATGTTTGCAAACATTATTTTGCTGTCCTATTTCAAACTCGTAATTACCGTTGTGGCTTTGCATAAGGAAAATCTAAGCTCGCTCTTCAAGACACGCACTGATCTGATCGCCTGCAGGGGTTAGGAAGGGTATTTTTCCCTCCTCCCATCTACAGAACTAGCCAAGTGCTCTGTGGCTTTTGAGGGTTGCCTTCCTCCAAAGGGTTTTGTCACTGCTGGAGGCATGATACCAAACTTGATGGACCAATGGCCTGATTCAATATGGCAATTCCTCCACTCCTTCTATTTTTCAAACTGGCTTCTGTGTGCACATGCCCAAGTGGGTGATTTATTGGCTACTCTGAGATGCGCTCTTGCATAGAAAAGAGCAGGGTAAAATGCAACTGCTGTGCATTTTCAGTGTGTTTGTGTGCGTGTATGTGCCTGTGTGTCTGCAGAAAGAGATAGCTCTGGAACAGCTGAACAGCATTGTTTTCTTTCTCCACCTCAGATTTAGCCCAGTGTGTGACCCTCCTCCTTTAACAGGCTACACTTGCATTTCGAGCTTTTTCATTCAATGCTACATACATTCCCAGTCTTTCCACTTTTTCAATTGATGTTCAGGGTAAAGGAAAGAGTTACGGGATAAGTGTCAGTGCTTTGACTCTTTATTTCATTCGCTACTTTGCAGGCCCAAGGAGAAGCCCAGCACACTTTTCCAGATTCCAGACCTGACACTTAAATCTCCTTTTTCCTCGTTCTGCACTCAAAATGAGGAATTTGCAATATTAGAAATGAACAGTCATAATCTATTGGGAAATCCTTTGATCCATAAAATAAAACAGGTTTTTTATTTTATTTTTTTTTTGCTCATCTGTAAGCTTTCGAAAAAGATTTAGTTTAGCTTAGTCGAAAAGACCTGAAGACAGAAGTTTGAAAATGTCACCCTGGTTGGAATTGATTATTTTAAGAGAAATGAGTGAGGTGCCATTGCAATCCCTTTCCATCACTTTATTTTCGTGGCAAACCATCTGCCTCCTTTAGTGCGCCCACTGGCAAGGCTGCGACTGTGCTCCAGGCTCTTCCATTCCCTGCGCTGCCTATGAAAAGACGTGGTGGATTATCTGTCTCATGAKGCTGCTCAGTAAAGAGGGAATGTCTCTTGTCTAAAAGCCTAAAAAGAAACCGCAGGCATGTTGCAGAAGTTGTGGAGGGAAATTCCTTGGCCTGTTATGTAGCCATGCCTCGAAATCATGGCTTGCTGTTAACCTAATACTCTTCTGATCTGCAGCCCAGTATCCTCACCTGATTCCCCTGTTTTCGTGCTCCCATCTGCTGGGTTACTGGGCTGTTGTACATGTTCACATCATTATCAGCTGTGCACTTTTTAAATTTGGAGTTCTGGTAATTAGATCGATAGTGTAGATCCCTATCACATCCCTAAATATCCACGGGAAAGTCACAAAGAGGAAGAGGTTGTGCTTGTCCTTGAGCCTAATTCATGGTTTTATAGTCAGCCCGTGAGAAACTTGATGGATTTGCTTTGAGTTTTTGTGCTTGTTTGGAAATCAAAACTCCTGCTATATATGTACAAACAGACATGAGAAGGAATAGAAGATGAGCAGTCCAGGCAGCGAACTGAAGCTAGCATCAGATGTACCACACACAAAGAGCAAGTGAAAATAATAAATATAGTACAACCGAAATAAGAGAAAGTGAAGAAGAGTATTATGGTCTGGAGTGATATCACATAAAGATGCAACAACAAGTTTGTGTGCTTGATTCTAAAGAGACTACTTGAAAACATTAATAAAAAGTTACAAGAATTGTCTATCATTTAAATTCTTTAACTGAGGCCCAGCAGCTCAGACATAACACAAATCAAAGCATAACTTCTTGCCTTCAACAGAATACAATGAGAACCAATATGCTGTTATACAGTACATCATAAATATCTAGAGATAAACACTGGAGACCAAAAGAAGAAAGGATAGATCATTTTTATTTTAGCTTTTTTGTTGCTTTTTTTACTATTTCAGTTATGTTTCGCTCTATAAAAGTGATTATTATTCTTCTCATACTACCACTATTGATGTGAAATTATTGCATAAGTGAAGACTAAGGGATCCATTTCAATAGAGAGGCAGCCTTGTTCTAGGGGCGATAGAGACCGGTGGAGAGTCCTCACACTGGTGACGAGCACGGAGAAAAGTGCATGTGAAACCACACCAATAATTCCTTTGTAAACACACCAACGTGACTTTCCGTCTCATGCTCCCCAAAATGTAATAGCTACAACTGTATTTAGCTTCATTCAAAACATCGCATCCTTCCCCTCGCGCGTGGGTGGGCACTTCATGATGCTGAAGAGGACATTTTGACTGCTCATATCTGTACCTTGGGGCCTACCAGATCTGAGGGCAAAGCAGTGCCTGCTCATTTGACTCGCACAGCTGCAAAGCTTCCAGCACAAATGCTACTCGGGCACTTCTGCGTGGGGGTCGGATGGGATGGCACATGGCACGGCTGAAGAGGAAAAATAGAGAGGCAAGAAACTCCCAAGCCTTAGTGGTGGGAGCCACCCTCCCCAAGCCTATGAGATTAAAGCAATGGATTTTCAAGTAGTTCTTCAGAGTGACTAATTTATATGGATATCAAGGATTCAGTTGGAGAATTAAAAAAAAAAAAGTAGCTAGGGGAAAATATGATGCTCTCTAAGTCCCAGTGGTATGCCACATTCATTTTACTAGAGAGTTTATTCTTTAGTACTTTCATGGATTGACATGAGGGAGGAATTCGCATGTCAGGACAGATAAAATCTCCCTCCTGCCAAAGGAGTCTATTCAGACATGCATGTTAGTAGGTTGATAACTTATTCTGTATTGCAGAAGACTCAAAGATAGACATTTCTCCTTTTATCTCCATCTCTGTGCTCCCTGCATACTAAAGATATGGGGAAACAGCAAGATACATCTTAACTAGCCCTCTCAGAGAGGAGAGAGTTTTCCTAGTCTGTGCCAAGAGATGCAAACTTAAAGGAATAAGGTGTCACACAGACTAATAGCAAATACATTAGCAATGTTTATGCGCATAATTTGAGCCCAGTGTGAATATTGTTTAAAAAAATACAAACCCTGGTCTTTGTGGTTAATTCTTTTGCCAAGAAAAATGCACGATATTTCAATGCTCTTGTTTCATGTTAGCTCTGCTAGAGGGATGGGGAATAGGTTGAGAAAAATGAGGGACCACAAGAGGTAAAACACATTGAAAAATCCATCTTTGATATGCTTTCCAAATACTAATGAAATCTCAGTGTTTCTCTGAGAGCTAGGCCTACTCTCCTCCTAAAGAGTGGGAAATAGAAAGCAATAACCTCGTTCTRTGCCCAGAGCTGTAGAAGAATGTCTCCTCTTCAAACTGCGATTAAAATTCAGGGACTACTAGTCTTCTGCTTAAACTAATCATCTCCATTACATGTATTTTTGACATTCTGAGGATATTCAAATGGCCTAATTTTAAGAAACCTGATTAGTTGAGGGTATTAAATTATGTGAGTGTTCTTCCTAGGAGCCCTGTTTAGGAAGTGGAGGACGAAGATCCTCCAGGGTGTAATTCAGTGCACCTCTGAACTGCCCTCTGGCATAGTCTTCCTTTCTCCCTCCTTCTCCTTCCAGTGACGGCTCTGGGAGACTAACCTCCTTCATTAGGCAGAATGGGGCTAAACTTGTGGATATGAAACAAATCAGACATACTAGGAACTTCTYTGAACTTTCTTTCATCCTTTCAGCTAAATTTCCAAAAGAGGCTTCTTCCTATTTTTAAACAGCTCACATAAGTAGACTGAGATTAAAGTGGTTTAGAAAGCATTATATATAGATGTGTATACATACCTAAAATATTTGTCTAGATGTATCTTATCTAAACTTCTGTGTGCATCTGAATTTCCCAGGCTAGAACTACAGTTTGTGTAAATTGGTGTTGTCTCACTGTCTTTGAGTAACGCTTATTTACGTCAGCTCTGGAATTAGTCCCCTGTATTCTAGCCAGCACTTAGGCTGCAAGAGTCGAAATAACATGGATATGTACTGTTTTTCTGTTATCTCTAACCTCACTAGAAACAGAAGCTATTGGAAGTTTTGTGAGAAAACTATTTTCTTGAAATATTTGCTGCCCACCCAAGAGTTTTAGATTGATATCAGGTAAGAATGTGCAGTTATACAAATCCCCAACTTAAGCATAGTTTTCCTTGACTTAGTATTAATTCATCTTGATTTGCATACCTTCACTTTGAGATCGTGTCATTGCTGAGATTTTCAGACAACAAATTTATCTTTTCCCTCACCATTTTCATGTTTTTCCAAGCTGCTTGAATAAAGAAATATAACATAAAAAAAATAATAAAAAAAGCCTCATGAAAAGCTGCTTTCTTTTTTTTTTCTTTTTTTTTCCCTCCACACCAGAAAATACAGTCTGTACTAGAATCCTTTCTAGAGAGAACTTTAATTCTACTTAAGATCTGATCCGAGATGCTTCCCTTTGAAACTGGTAAGACTTTCCCAAACAAGATTTATGGTTCACAGGCACCATTGAAACAAATGGACTATTTGTTTCATCTTAATTATTAATATAGTGTTGTCATTAATGATAATATATAATGACGTATCTTCTAGAGAATTCTCTATTTGTATATCACTTAATAGGGGAGTGATTCTTTAGAGACAGTAGAGGATGGCGTCTCAKCATGGAAAATTATACATAAACGGTGAGAAAGGGGGTACAGTGAAAGGCAGCATAACTGATTGATTTAAATTTGATCATAAATCATATAAATTCCATAGTTGTTTCCCACATTTGCTATAGAATATTTTTTCCTGATGTTGTTGACAAACGAGTACCTACTTTAGAATTTTAAGAACATTTTAGACAAAGAGACTTCAGCAAGGTGAGCTCAAAAATGTGATTTCAGCTTTGAATTGTTCTTTTCTATTGATCTACATGTGATTTACAACCATTTCCCATCGGAAAGTTCTCTCCTGCTTTACATCAAGCAAATTTGGGGCACAGTTTCATCTTTACTAAGCACACCTGCTTTGTGTCCCTCGTGAAAGGAGATTAGTTTCTAGCTATGAGAATTTGTTGCCCATTGGCTATCTTCACCATAAAACTATCCAAAACATTCTGCGTGTTTCTGGGTGGAATAACTAGGAGATTTGTAAAATGATTTTGATCTTGGATCTGAGCCTTGCATTAAAGTGCTTGACTTGCCTTGACCACTGTAATTTTAGAAAGCTGACCCTTCTCCCCTGCAATTTACACAGTGTTTTTAGCCTAATGCAGAATTTCCCTCTTCTGCAGCTGGGAGGAGAATATCCATCATTTCCAGATGTGGACATATGATCCAGGAGGCAATTGAAGGTATTTTGAAATCATATGGTTTGGCTTATGAATTTGGATTGGTCAAGAGAGATTTGCCTGAAATCCTCCAGAGAGTGCGACACCTTACTGCCTCAAGAGGCATTTTAAAATAAAATCTAAAGTTAAATGCATTTTATGAAGAGGCTTAAAACTTCTAAAATATAAATCTAAAGTATTTATATGTGGGCTGAAATGGAACAAAAGTTATGACCTCATATGTGACTGTCTAGGATTCGTTTTTTTCCTTCCACCAGCCCACCTGGAATGACTTTAGCTTTCAGCTTTACCTCAGGCTGTACCCAGGTTAGCTTCCAGTGACTTATGGCTCCATCAATCTGCACAGATATGTGCTAGGCTCCTTCAAGGGAAGTAGTTCATCTTCTATATGACTGCATCTCCACCTCTTCTAAAGTTCAAAGAACCCAGGACAATTGCTTATTCGATCTGGCTTCTAGTAAGTATAGGAGATGTTCCCTCTGCCTTCCCACGTGAATCAGGACTTCCTGGTGAACTTTGGTAGAGACAAAAACTTTCAGAGTAATCCATCCCCTGTTGAACCCAAAAGACATGTGATGATGGTGATGAAATATCAGGTGAGATTGCTTAGTATGTTTTAAGGAGCTTTGAACTGGAAATGGATCAATTTAGAGCTCTTTTCTAAAGTCAAAGGAGCACATTTTTTACGATCCATTTCCCATGAACTAACAACTGTTCCCCATCCAGCAGACAGTTTACTTGTAGCTATTTTGACTTACATTATTCCACTTAATGAAGATAAACATAAGTCAGACACAGGAAAGCCACAGAATGAGTATGAACGGGAAGTGTTCCAAGTATTCAGCATTTACTAGACAAAATTGGCCAGTAATTCTTTTTGCTTTTCACGGAGGATAAAAATCCCTGAGAGATAATCATCATCATTGTTTGAACTAATATAGCACTTTTATCCTGTGATCTGAGAACACTTCCCAAACATTAACTGGACTGAGAACAGCCTTGTGATTAGACTCATATTATTTAAAATACATGTTTTACAGACAGACAAACTCACAGGTCACCTGGAGGTACCATGACTTCTTGTGGGTCATAAAGTAGGAAGAGTACAGAAGATTTCTGTCTACCATTTCTATGACTTAAGTGACATTGCAAAGGATGCCTAAATGTTGCTTATTCAGTCTGCTTAAATTATTCATATTACAAAGACATTTTGGGTGAGTGTTTTTTTCTGCTTACATGCAGCTTTTTCAAATTGACTCTTTTTTCAGATAATTATTTGAGTGGCTGTTCATGGGCACATTTTGTCCCAAAAACTGTTCATCTTTTTAATACTCAGGATTTGTAATTGGTGGATGATTAGTAACTTTGATCACATGTTGTTATTGCTCCCTCTTCATTGGATTACTGTAACTTCTTTAAGCTGGGGAGGAAAGAACATCAAATATTTAATTCATAAAACAGTGGGTAAATAGCTGCTTTCCAAGTAGGAATATTTATTCCCTAAACATTTATCTGAACACAAATGATTTGCCCATATGTTTTCATAAAGCAAATAATAAGATGGCATGAGCATGGACGAAACAATTGTTCTAAAACAAGGTGGGTGCTCACAGATGCTATAATTCCCCGCTTCCAATGACTGCACAATTAATAGGTGATGGTTAATGGACTTAGGTAGAGTAATGCAATCACTGCTGTTGGAAACAAAGCAATGCACCCACGACTCCTCATGCTCTTTCTATGTACTGTGTCATCAATCATGTTGGAAAATGCCAGATGACTTAGGGCAATTTCATTTCTTCATTTGTAGGTCGATGGTTTGAAAAGTTACCTAGTCTTCTCTTGCTCTTGTTTCACTGGTGACAGTAAGCGGACTGTGATGTTAGCACTGAAATCATTTGCCCAGACAAGCCAGATAGATCCTATCCTGCCTGAGCTTTGAATCTGTATCCTACAAACAGCACCATATGGTTAATTTTTAAGCCAAGTGATCAAGTGTTTAAAAAAGCAGAGGCTGTGGGGATGAGGAGGAGAAATGCAGTCTATAAAAGTCATTGTTCTAGTGGGCTTCATCTCTTAACCCCTTCTAGTGTGACAGGAGCAAACCTGTGAAAGGGACCTTTGCTTTACCAGACTTAAGTTTTAAACTGGAGAGAAAAAGGCAAAGATACAGGAAAGCATCAAATATGTCGGCCAAAGACATCAAAAATGTTATTTAGTTGTTACACTGGGATAATTATTGATTTATAGAGATAGTAAGTGGTGCATTGACTGGGGGTTTAGGAGCTCCAGGTTTTATTCTTGATCCTGTCATTTTTTTGCTGTCTGATCTTGGACACTTCATTTTCCCCTTTTATTTTTTCCTCTCATCATTGCAAAGTCTACCTGCTCAGTAAATAGGAGTCTTGACCTGAATTGGGACACGCAGGCTCTTTGAATTGGAGCAGGACACACACAATCATTTAATAGGGAAGGTCTTAGTGTTTCAGTCAGTGCAAAACTATCTCTTTTTTCTTTCACATGAAGTTAGATTTGAAGCAGATGATCAGAATTTATTTATGCATGCATTCAAACAAGACAACATAGTAACTGAGAAAGCTTAAAGTTTTGTGTTAAAAAAAAAAGGAAAAATACTCTTTGGAAAATTAAGTCATCTGCATAAAAAAAACTGACAGCAACAAAGCAGTCTTCCAATTCCTGGTTTTTGGGTTACTGATTGCCATCTCCAGTATTTCCCTAAGAGCTTGCTTTTTTTAAACAGATGTATACTCCTTTCATTGGTGTTTATTCAAAAGCCTGCCAATATATCTGAAATCAGCACACAGTGAATGTTGATGCACCACCTTGCCTAATTGRCTTAGCTAGAAAATAAACAGTGAAGGGCTATTTTAGCAGCAAACTCATAGATGCAGCTACTTATTCCCTAGCTTTATCTAGTACCACAGAGGCATACAAGTATTAGAGCCCGAAAGGATGGATGCAACATTTTCTGCAGTCTTTAGCATTTTGGGGACAAACCTGCTATTGGTGTCACTGTTACTCTGAATCAGAATAGCAGCATTTTTTTCTCTACTGTCCTAAAACCTTGATAATGCCCCTAAGATGACATCTGCACTGTGAAAGCTTATCCAAAATTATTATTTTTAAAACAATAGATTCCTGAAATATTCACAGTAAATAAGGATTATAAGGCTATTCACGCAATTTGAATAATTTGCTGCTAGTAATATTGACACTCAATCTGTCTGCAAAATGTCTCTGTTAGCAGGAAACAATCACACTGGGARGTGTTATGAAGACTTTGCAGTGGAGTGGCAGAGTGAAGCAATTAAAAAATGTTTGGAAAATTTATTTGAAGTTTGAAAAAAATATTTTTCTGCCTTTTTTGTATGTTATAAACTGAATACTAATATATTACTGGAGAAATACAATTTGCTTTCTCTTAGTTTTGTTCCTTTTTCTTCTACGAAAAAATCTTTGTTCACCAAGAGAGATTCAACCTGAACATATTGGCAAAGAAGGCAGAGAAATAAACTTTTCTAGTACTCCCATGAAAAGTGTAAGTTTTTGACCACCTAATGCTACTGATCACTGAACCGGGACATGAAGAAACTGGTTGCAGTTTGTGAGGCAGAATAGAGGAGGAAGGGATTTGGCAGAAAGGTGTAGAGGAGACTTAATGAAATTGATATTTCAGTCTCATGTAGGATATGCTCTCTCTACACAAATCTCAGTTCTGACATGATCTTTTGTTCAACTTTTCACASAATGCAATGATTATTCCTGGGAAAATATTTAGCAGATGAAAATGAACATTTTCATTTGGGTTGTGCTAGGAACTGATATATCTTTTTGAATGAATACTTTGGGGATTTTGCATTAAAGATTTTCTATCACATATTTCAGAAGTTAATATTTATTTTGGTTAATTTAGCACAAAGGTTACAGCTCTGAAGCTATTTTTGAGCTYTTATCCATCATATTAGGATATTAAATGACTACAGATTTTTGCCATTGATATAAAAGTGTCTTAGTGTATTTATGCTACAGGTGTTCTTTATTGGAATAGGATTTTTATACTATATCATTAAAAAGAATATAAAAATAGTACAATGACAAAATATGGATTTTTCATATGTCTTTGGTCAGGAGGAATTTTTAACGTAAAAATAGTAAATCAAAAATAGAAAGCAGTAAAGATGTAAAGAAGAGGCATCAGATTAGACTTGATTTTAAAGGATTTTGGTTATAATAAAACATTCAGTGTATTTAAACAGAAAATATTTCTATATGTTACTGATTATGGTTCATATTGTTGTTATAAGAATTTTGTTATCTTTTATTTTTTACTTATTTCTTCTGATTGAGCCATTTGGGTTATCAAACTGGCTAGTGTACAGACAGTCTATTTTTTTTAATAATTTTCCATTTTGGCATATCATGTATTTGCTTACTATCCACCTACTCACAGATACCATTCCTGCTATGCTCTTAATACTAAGAATTAGGAGACTTCTAATGGTCTTTCATGTTAGCTAGAACATGGATTGTCAGACAAAATAAGATCTCTGTGTCTAAGAGGGTCATTTCTAAGTCATCCTGGTATTAGCTCCCCAAATAGCTAGACTTATTGTATATATTACATACATTTTAAATAAGAAAGGAGTAATCAGAGGAATAAAAGGTATCTAGAGAAGGATCCTACACTCTTAATATTGATTTTCTAGATCTAAGATAGGACAGTCCAGGCTCAAAAAGCTTCTCTAATGTAAACTAAAAGATAAGAAGGTCTGGGTTCAGTGARCAAGAGGATGAGAAAGCTTTGTTGAATGGGTTGACAATCTTGAGAAGCTCGAATTTATGAAGGACTATGCTTTGATCTTCCCAAGAGTGATGTCCCATTGATTGCCAYGTGGGATCTACCTGCACCAAGCTGCCTGGTGGCTCTGAAGGTTTACTTGAATTCTGACTTGCTTCTGGTGTGCAGACTTGTTGCAGCCAGATAGGAGAAAATCGGATCCTATCAGGAAATGGCCAGTGCAAGAGGAGGTTTCCGGGTGATTAACTTGAGGAATAAAAAGATAAATAGTTGTATAAAACCTATCAGAGATAACACTTATAAAAATTCTAATTCAGCTATTTCCTTTTATAGTAGTCAGAATATGTCTGGAATAAGTTAATATGACATCATGCATTTTAGAAACTTTGGTGACTTGAAGTTAAAGAACTTTTTCTAGCAATTTTTTCTTTTCTCATCAACTACCTTATCAACAACCTACATTTTTGTCTGTAGGCTTACTTTTCAATTGTTTATTTCTATAACTATCATCTGTGCTCTGTGTTTTCAAAAAGCTTTCAAAATGCCTGAAACCTTTTTTTTTTTTTTTAAGGCAGTAGCAACCTGACAGGCTGAATGCCACATGGATAATTACTGATGGACTTACGGTATGAGTTTTGTTGATTCCCTGACATCTAGATAGTGTCTCTGTGGCTTGTCCCCACTGTTCAACAGCACTTCTTCAGAAGGCAATAAGGGAATTGTGGCCCTGATAAAAATTTCAACTGGAGGAGGCAATGGATAGAAAAGTAGAGCAAAGGAACATAGGAGACCAGTTGCAGCCCCTCTGCCCTGCTCGCCTTTGCTGCCCTCACATGAGTTAAATAACAAAATTTTTATTATCAAAATTGAAAATATTGGACAGWGTTCTCCTGCAAAATTTTCAGTACTGAGGAAGAAAAAAATATTTGGAGAAGATTTTTTTAAAACCAAGTATATTAAATGGTTCTGTAGTCTCTCCCTTTCTCTCACTAACTCTTTGCCCTCTAGACGAAGAAGGATTTATCTCATACATTTCAAAAAAAGTCACCTCTCTGTAACCTACAGTTCATTCAATCAAGGCTTAGCGTAAATAATCAGTATGGAAAACACCAATCAGCTTTCAAGAGCTCCTGGATTTAGGACGAATACTCTGCTCATGTCTGTGGAACTCCTCTGGGAAAGAAAGAAAGGAGAATGTGTCTTGATTTACACTGCCCTATTTCTCAGATCTGCCAGCTCTCTGACTGTCCACTTCACTACCGTCAGATGCTGTGAGACAAGCATATGGTGTTTACTTCTATGACCGACATCTCTCTGGTTTTCCTCACTCCTCAAGAGGATCCTTTTTGCCAAGTCAATTTGCAAGGGCTTGGACGGAGCCATGGCCCTCTGGTCTGGATCCAAAATATCCCTCATTTTCCCTTGGCAAATAACAGTAGAGGACAACCCATAAAAATCAATGTTGCCCTGAGGGAAACTCAAATCCAAAGGATGGGCCAACCCTACAAGGCCCTTCTATACCTCAGTGACTTGGGGTCGTGTGAAGATGCCRCCTGGAGATTGTGGCTCCCCCTGCTGCTCCTTTGAGCGTGGAGTTGGGGGGCTGGAGAGCAGCAGAGCAGCCTGGGTCCCAGTGGGAACCACTAGCAAAGCCTTGCCAAAGGGCTCCAGACAGGCACTGGCATCACTGCTGCAGCTGATGAAGACTGAAATGAAGAAGACGTGCCAAGCAAAGGAATTGCATTTGCCGTAGGCTGTGAATCCTAAATGGAGCTTGACTCTACTCCCTAGAGTAGCCCAGGGAATCCCCTCCTGAGTGATACAAGTTGGACACATTTTAGGATGAAAAAAAAAAAAAAAAAAAAAAAAAAAAAAAAGAAAAAAAAAAAAAAAAAAACAGACCTCCTTGTGCTCTTTATTCCTTTTCTTTTCCTCTGTTCCCTCCCTCCCTGCCTCTGCGTCTTGCCTCTCTCTGTAACTTTGATCTAGTGGCGAGGACATCTTTATCACTCTTATCAGGTCCTATGTTCTTGGCTGTCCTTTTGAAGTGTGATTTCCTGCATCTAGAGGTCATGAAAGGATACTAGGCACTGCAGATTTCCTGTTGCGTTTCCTCTGTATCTACAAGTTTTCTTTGATTTCCTTCCTGTTTTTCTGTTTCATTTGTTTGTGCTTCCCTTTGCTGTCCAAACCTGCCTCTCTTCCTCAGRCAGGTTTCCCCCTGAAATCACAGATCGTTATCACTCTTCTATTCTTCTTTATCGGCAGCTCTGAATGATCTTCCCCTTTTCTCTATTGTGCCCCATCCTTTCTATCTTTCCTTTCCTCTTCTTTCCTCTTTTTCTTGAGCTCTTTTCAAATCCTTAGTTTTGACTTTTATTTTCTGGTCTTCCTAAGGAAATGTTCTTTAGACTTTTGATTTTTATGAGCTTGAAAAGGATTCTTTGCATTCTTTGGGTTTCTACCATATTCCTTGAATGCTGAATTGCCCTTTCTGTAGTTAAATTGCTAGATATACTAAGTGGTGTGATTGATAAGTTTTTACCCCTGCGTAGCCTCCAATGACCTTTAAGTGGGTGAGACTCAAAATTTCCAAGTAGGTGGGAAAACCTTCTTTATCAGTGTTCTGCAACCACTTTCAGACAGTATTTTCATTAAAATTGGGATGATGAAGTCATTGGAATAGAGGGGATGCTTAGAAAATATGTATATAATRCCATGTGAGGCTGTGTTTAAAACACTTTGGAGGATGTGATCAGTATTTGRAGCTTGACTGAACTGGAGAAAAGCCCCAAAATGAATAAGATGATATTCTGTAAAGACAACTTGCAATAAACTTTCTTAAAGGAGAGCTATCTAAGCACATCTAATACAGAGACTATCTGTGAGGCAGCAGTGTTGCAGAAATGGCTCTGGCAGCTCAGAGGGACCACRGGCAGAACCATCTAGGTGATCTGTGCCAGCAAAATGAAAAGCAATGCGTTGGGATGTATCAAGAGGCGGAGCATGTGCCTCACTCGGATGTAACTGCATAGCACCTTATGGGAGATGGAGACCTGCTGGAGACAGTCCAGGGGAGAAAAACTTGATTGATTGGAGTTTTGGAAACATGGCCATTAAGGAGAGSTTTGAGGGTTTTTCTGTGTTTAGAAGAGAAAAGACTGAGGGGGACWGTTAAAAACTTCCAGTAATATAAAAAAGGTCATTACGAAATGGAGTTTTCCATGTTCCCTGCAAGTATGACAGTGAGAAGGTGACTTTAGGTTAAATGTTGAGAGAAATTTGCTAACTTAGCCCTGCTGTAAGTTACAAGAGTTGTTCAATAGCCATAATTTGAAGTYAGAAATGGTCAGACAACCACTGGCCAGGAACAGCCGCCCTTTTTCACTGAGGAGACACCTTTCCCCAAACTTACTGAATTCTTCACTCTATCACCGAGGTGCTGATATTGGACAAACTCCCCAGCCTATCATAGGCAGCTTTCAGGCAGAAGAAAACCTGCTGATTTAGGTCCAAGAAGTTAGGCACTCAGCTGCGCCACTGATCCGTTAGCATTTCGGCCAACGCGTGCGAAGCTTGGAAGAAGCACTCTAATCGTCTCAAAGGGATTTAGGGCAAACTGACTGTTTTTTCAGCTTCTGCACGTTTGCCAGTCTTTYCAGCTCTCCTCTGATGGCTGTTTGCAATTTTGATGTGTTCTTAGTTTGAAGGAAGATCTTCACAGAAAGCTTATTTATTTATTTTTTATTAAGAAAAGGAACACTCTGAAGAGATATTTAGTTTTCATGGCCAGTAAATGCAAGCCCGTATTTCACTACAGGCTCTGAGTCTGTGTTGGGATTTTCCAAACCTGTGATGTATGAAATAATTCAGATGGTAAAACATTATTCAGGGGCTTCCCAATTATTCCCACAATACCTGTTTGGAAGATTGAATAGCGCTGGGGCTGTTTTCTCTGCTTTTAAGCAGGTTTTTAGTTTCCACAGGGAGGTGGCGGTTCAGTTAAAAAACACACAGCCATGAGTTCAGGATTTCGCATGCATCAGTGCTATCTGAGTGCATCCAGGCACAGGAGGAGTTAGGAAAACTTAATTTCAGCCACGATGCTGATATTTGGCAAACGAGTGGTTTTACGGTGCTTCACGCCGCTCTGTTATTTATTTATTTATTCTTACAGCTCTAGCACAGCGACTTAATGGGCGAGCCGGGCTAACGCATTAACTTCTCTCTCCAGCTGGGCACAGATTTGTGTCCTGCTGCCACTGGGCAGGGTAGGATCTGAGCTTGCTTGCTGGGTACGGCGCCGTTCCCGTACCCAGCTGAGCTGTGCCTTACCAGGGGATACTGCCCCTCCTGGAGCTACAAACGGCAGCTGCTTTAGGCAGTAGGAGATGGCCYTGGCATGTCCCTGCTCCGTCAGGGAACGTACTGTACTCTGCTCGCACCAGACGCTTGGGGTGCGTTAGCATCCCGTTTTCACTCTAGGAATCGCTGGCTGAAAAAGCGCTAGTAAGGCTGGGGGTAAAGGGAATACATATTTTCTAGCAGACGTTCGTGGCAGCCTTTAAAGGCTCAGCTGAATCGATAGCCTCCTGTTCTAAGAGGACTTTCTTCAGAACTTTTCTGGAGCATTTCGTTCTGATAAATTGGTGTGCTTGGTACTCTGAGTATATCAAGTCTTTGCTTCTCCTTTAGCTTCAAAAGGGGAAAGAGAGAGAGAGGTATTAATGCTACCTCTAATTCTTTTTCTTAATTTAATAATCATTAAATTGTAAGAAAATCGTGCAAAAAGTAGGGAGGGAAGAAATCTAGGAGCAGACGAAACGAAATCAAAACTTCTGCTTGTAGCTCAAATTTCTTCCCTCCTTTGGCAGCAAGCAGAGCCCCCGAAGAGTCCCCGTGCGAGGTAACCCGGTGCGGAGGACACCCGRAACGCCCTTTCCGTGGGGAGGTGGGTCGCTGCCTGCCGAGGATGCACCCGCGCGGCGAGTCCCTGCTGCTGTCGCTGCGGCTGCGCCGCGGCGCGAGACAAAAGGGGCCGTAGCAGCTCGCGAGCGTTCAGGACCGGGGGCCGAGGAGGAGAGGAGAGAGGAGCATGATTGATGGAGTTCTGGTTGGCTTATAAAGGGCAGCCGGGAGTGCAGGGAAATAATCAGGGAAAAGGGCGTCCCGYGCTGGCTCGCTCAGAGGGGAGAAATGAATCCTGCACCTCTGCATTATTAAGTTGTCAGGCGGGCTGATGATGAAAATCTGAAGGTCAGGCATAACAAGAAGCACCTTATGGGGGGATCACGACCTTTCTGGAAGTGCTACACTCATGTTTATCTGCACCTAACCCTTATCCACAATTCTTCATTTGATAAGAGCGCTGGGCGCAGGGAGGGCGAGGGAAGTCCTCATCATATGTAGAAGCGGCGTGTGAAATTAGGCTTCCTGTGAAACTGATTGTGGATGCTCAATTCGCAGTGAAAGATAATAAACCAAAAGGACACACGAGGGATGCAGGCAGAAATTGTTCACTACAGTGGAACTCAATAAAGGGAACGAGAGCTTTCCTAAATGACAAATTTGGTACAGCGGTGCTAAAATCAGGATTCTCCCTGGCACCACTGCAGCAATTTGCTCTCAGCTCTACCACTTTTTATTTACTTTGGAAGTCCTAATAATGTTAGAGAGTGGCTTTTTCATCTATTTATTTATTTATTTCTCCTCGGCAATGTTTATTCTTTAACTGCTTACTTTAAACCAAAGAGTCAAGGTGAAGGACAATGAAACGTTAGATTCCAATTGATTTTTCCTCTTTAGTTTCCATATCAGAAATGAGTATAAATATAAATATATTCCAGGGTTAGATGCCTGTCCTACGTGTGCCTTATTGACTGCTTTAATAAATGTCATGACCCCTTCTGCAYGYGCGTGCACACACAAGCTCACACATGCTTGCAATCGAATAGGTAGAGGCAATGGTCAAATATAAATGTAGTAATGATGACAATCACAGTGAAAATATTCCAGACCTAAACCTACTCTTAAAATGTACTAATAAGCTTTTTATTTCCTCCCGATTTATAGTATCTTGATTTTGCTTTTAAAATCCATGATGTATTTAAAGCATGACAAAGTACAYTTGTGGAAAAGTGAAGTCAAACAAGACTTCATAATTATTGCAATATATTCACTTTTCATGCATAATCCTTTAAATTAGCATTACAATATATCACCTCTACTGCCACTAGAGGCTAATGCACCTCTATTGAAAGCTATGTTAAGGAAAATTATGTCCTATCTTGAAAAGACACATAACCTTCCAAAATATTAAATGACAGTAGGTTCCGATCCTGTAATTCTTGCATTCTCAAGTAGTCTCATTAGCCTTGATTTTCTTACACCGATGGACAATAACCTATTAACTTTAATGGATTTACTAATATACACTGATGTGAGATCAGAATCAGTACCATTGGGACACCATATTTAAGGATTACCAGACCAGCAGGAAAAGGAAGATAATATACAAATTAATGAATACCTATATTAGATGAAAACTATGATACTGGAACCCATCAACTGCCTTTAAAATGACTCTTTAATGAAGAGGTGACACTGAAAAATACTATGTTGTCGATACAGCACATAATGAACCTTCTGTATCACATAAAAATGAAAGAGCTTTTCTATTTCTATTGTGTAAGTGATCCAATTTATCTAATTTTACTCTTCTGGTCTCYCATGTGTTTCCTATCACTGTGGTCTACAGACCACTTTTGGTATGCTATTAAAAAGCAACAGCAACTAGTAATACCTGCGTACTGTTTAGTGACTTCCATCTTCAAATAYGTAGCAATCCAGAGTGGAGGTCAATATAGCTTATTGCTATTTTTACGGCTGAGGAAACTGAGGCATGGGAAAGGAAGAGACACTGCGAAGCCTGGTGACAGAGCCAAGGTCATCCAGAATAAAATTTGGCTACATTTTGTGCTTTTATAGGTGAAAGAGTGCTTTTTCAGGAGGGAGGAGTTGGCCATAAGTTCTTGAACCGAACCATGGTTTGAAGAAAGTTGGGTTTACATCTAGGCTTTGTGAAAAAAAAATTATGGGGTAGAGTTGCACATCTTTGCAGAAATCAGGGGAACTCCTTGAGAAGCCAACTGTTAGTTAGAGTGAATGGGGACTGCAGAAGTCTCAGTGCCACTGCAGGTCGCCTTTTATTGCAATGTGTGCGCTAGGYTTTTGGAACAGACAAGACAATATGTGTGTTCAATAGTGCACCTATTCTTCTGTGTACGTGAGCCTCCCAAAACATCGCCTAGAAGCAAAAGCAAAACGCAGGGACCTGTACACAGAATTTATGCAGCCTTATTTTCTGTAGCTTCCCTGCATAGATTATCTGGTGCAATTTGCCCTGTACTACACTCTCTCTTGCAATGGGGGCTCTAATTTCAGTCCCCCTTTTCTGACCAACTACCTTGTTCATGCAACTTTAACATTTGTAAGGCCTGTGGGAAATTTTATTATCTTTTGAGACTTTTTTCCTCCTCCTCCTGTCATCAGAATTGAAACYGGCTGATAGAAGAGACAGAGAGGCATGAGCTCATAACTTCACTTTTGTTTTAAAATGAGGCTAGCAAATAATCTGTGTAAAACCTGTTGGCCGAATCAGGTTTTCTCACAGATGCGAGCATGTGGATTGTTTTATACATTTATGCAACACATACCTGCTATTGCTTACTTTAAAATTTCCGGCTAGATATTACCAAAAATCAGTTGTAGTTTTCCTYCCCCCACCCCGACTTTTGTCTTACTAGAGTACATAGTAATGTTGATATTCTTAGGAAAGGTTTGGCTGTCAGGAACCCATACTGACTGGCAACATAATTTTAAGAAACGGTGAACTAATAAAGCCAGGTAAGATGGAGCAAAACTTATCCCAAACCCATCACCAAACACAAAGAGTTTGATTTTATGCAATGCAGGCTACAAAAGTTGTAAAAGAGGAAGGTTACTCAGTAGTTGCTAGTCAAATATGGTAAGATCTGATGGTGGGTCTTAAACCTGGTGGGTCTGAGATAAGCAATAAAGAAGCCTTTTTCTGCACTGCAACCAGAAGAATGACTGATGATTTCCGACTGAACTCTTTTAAATTAGATCTGCTAGAACTCAGTGGGCAAGTTTGGCTCACATAATGGATCATTTGTAGGCCAAATCCAGCTTTCACTGGAGTCAATAGAAATATTTTCATTGACTTCAAAAGGTTTTAATTCAAGTCTCTCTCTATCTAGGAAATTATTTAAAGTTGTGGAGAATCAAAGAAAGAACATTTATATAATTATCTATAGTGGCTTTGAAGCTCTTTCAGGGATCTCAAAAATGAGCTCCTTATTTTTTTATTTATTTTTTTTTTGTTAAAACCTGAGATTTTAGCACCTCTTAGTCAATAACATGGACTGATGTTTTTACACTGTCCAAAGTACTAGATATGTTTAAAAATAGCTTTTGAGAAAGGAGTGCCACCCACCATTTCCACTATTGTTTTTTAGGTGCACAAAGTGTTACTATACTGCTTTAGTGCTGACTATTTTTAATCTTCGTTTACAAAGCCTGCATTTCAGGGTGCGATAATCCCTGAAACTCGACGCAAATCTCAGCAGGCCAGAGACTGGCATGGGAGATGCCAGTCCAGATGTGGGGCTCTCTTCAAAGCACGATACAAGTCACGGGTGAGTTAGAGGGTGGCAGAAGCACACACTTTGCTTGGCCAAGCTGCAGCTAAAAGTGACTTAATTTCAAAACCTGCYATTTTACAAGCAGGCAGTTAATCCTTCATGTGGGCCAGGTGCCTGTTGTGAATAAGGGRGGAGAAATGTGCAGGGAGGGACTTTCATTTTCCCTCTTTCTCATCCACCTATTTCTTGCACAAAACGAATAAACAAAAAAAAAAAAAAAATCAGTTCTTTATTTCTTTTTCTAACCCCTTAAGTCTCTTCATCTTCAGGCTTCCTATTACYCTTACACATCCATCTCCTCTCTCTCATAATGCCTCCTCTTGTTGGTGGTGTTTCTACCCATGTGGTTGTTGGAAGTTTAACCTTTCGAGGACTCAGCAACTGCTGTTTGTGTTATGCTGCCCAGTACAGTTTCCTTATTCACTGTGATCTCACGCTTGGAAACCCTTGGCCTTGATTTTCTTTTTGGWCATTTTTACTTAGTCAAAACACTGTATAAACCCATTCAAAYTGAAAACACTATAGCTATTTATGCRTAGGGTGAAATTCTATACATTTCTGCCAGGAAAGTGAGCATCAAAAAGGGCAAGAATATGTAAGGCAAAATACCTAAGTCTTTTGGGTTTCCATGACATATAACCTCTGCTGTGCTATTCTGTATAGATGACATTTTCTCCCATAGACTTTTTATTATCTGTTAGCTGGAGAAAATTTTAGAGTGCTTAGCAAATGAAAAAATTGTTAATTTTTTAATGGACATCTGGATGATTTAAWTTTTTTTATTTTGTGTATCTTCCAAGGACACATAAGTGACAGTGATCACAGATTGTGAATTAATGCCAGGTGTGTAGTTAGGTCAGACACCTATACAGCAGGTCAAAGAATAACATTTCTTCTTTAGGGAGTAGCTGCCTTGGAATATGGTTTGGTTGTTTCACCGTGGTGTAGTGATGTCCTCATCCAGCCTGTGAAATGAGGACAATATTTTGTAATGAAAACCCATAGGAAAAACTAATTGATGGCAACTTTCATTAAGGTTGTAAGTACCTTGGAAAATGTGATCTGAATATTGAACTTGCTTGGGACAATTTAAGGGATTTCAAGGGAAAGTTCAGGTCTCAGTTTGATAGTGACAATTGGATTCCAGGAACCTAAAATGGTTTGAATGGGAATAAGTTCTTAAATTGGAAGCTTCTTGCTGCTGAGACCAATCTTGAAATTTTTAGGAAGGCACTCACAGACAGAATTAGAAACTAATTCTAATAACATTCTAATTAAAGAGAYTGGTATTACATCCCTGATGGGGAGGGAGCCTTTATCCTGGATCTTCCAATCCATTTAGCTCTTGGATGGTGAAATCCTGTATGAATTTTCTAAGTAATTAGAATTGCTATCATTTTCTCCTAAATGCTGTACAACTTTAGCTGTGTCGTTTTTCCAGTATGCCGTTTCCTAGACACGGACTTGCTCATGGCTATGGCTCTGGTTATTGGCAGTACAGGGATTAGGCTGATGTCATGTGTAGATTGATATAATGCCAAAGAGAGGAAATTTGGATTAGATTTAGTCAGACATAGATAAATACTGTAGCACAAACTACATCAAATCACAGTTACTGCTTCCGAGCTTACTGCTTAGAAACCTATCCGACTTTAGCTTCTGTAGAGGAAGTGAACACTGCAATTTATACAATATCATCGATGAAAGAAAATTAGTTACTGGCCATTCTTAGAGGAGTGGAATAGTTTAGGCAGCAGTTTCATTATAGTGCTTTTACTGGGTATTATTTTTACTATGGAAAGTCCTTTAAAATTAATGGGAATTGATTTCAGCGGCCTTTGACATATTACTGAAAATAATACCGCAAAATACAACCTTTTCCCTCTTACTGCTACGTAAAGGCTTTAACYGGGAAAGCAGTTTACAATGGTGCCCCCATGTAAGGCTTTAGTCAAAAGATTTTACGCTTGATAACATCTGAGCCATAGGAGCTGTATGCAGGGTTTAGCATCTTAGCAGCTGCAATTCTTAATCCTGATTCCGGTGCCTCCATATTAAAGGCTCCATGGTCACAGAGCACCAGCTTTTGCCGTAACAACATTGTCATTCATTCCTCCCCCCACACGCGTGCCTGACCATATAGGAAAATGAGTTTACAACCGAGTACGCCTACGGGACTCCCGGAGGGATACAATGTGAGAGCCTTTACTGGTGGTGGATGGTCCTCAAAAGGTCTGCAAGTTTGATAAGTACATCCTTAACCCAACTCTTTTGACCTTTATTCAGATTTGTTTTTGGAGAAGGGCAAAGGTTTGGGCCAATTCTTGTTTAACCCAACTGGCTTGTCCGTCCGTAGTCCTTAATTGATCACTAAATCACTGCCATGCTTTGCTTTGGAGGCAAGGCCCCAGTACGGCAGGGCACTAAAGCGAATACTTAGCTTTAAGCACATGAGTAATTCTTTAAAGTCAAGGGGATTACCCGTGCGCTTAAAGTTAGCTGCATATTTAAGTACTTTGCTAGATCACGCACCGAGGAATTAGGGAGCGCGTATACTTATTGTACAGCAGTGCCAGATCGCTCGGTTTGCCTTTGCAGCACAGTGGTCCTCCCTGTGGCCTGGGAATTTTCTTTACAGCAGTGGTGCAGAGGGGCTGAAACAGCACAGCTTGGAGAGGGACTTCATCCACTCCCAGACTGGGGGATCAAGCATGTAGAGTGTTTGGGTTTGCAAACTTTTGCAAAAAGAGGTAGCTTTAGAATCTGGCCGCTCTTAAAATTAGCAAAGTGGATAGAAAGTCTCC
>NW_028186401.1:2926893-3068525 GCF_003343005.1 Rhea americana
ATGTTATGTCACACATTTATTTCTTTATGTGAAGCGGCTTTTTCATTCCTAAAAAACCCATAGATCTATAATAATCCGTATCCAGGAAAGCCAACTCAAATCACTGCTCTTGGATCTTTTACAGTAACTGATCATGTTTCTTCAAGCCTAATTCTCAGCTTGCTCAAATAGGTAGTAATAGCAGTTTTACACCACTTGAGGATTTGTCTCCTTAGGAACAAATAGCCCTTGCAAATATGCTTTTTGTATTATACAATACACAGAGTAGTGAACTGAACTACATCCCACGGGTTGAAACCCTCACCAGAAAATGTGTAACACTGATTAAAAAAAAAAATCCTTTCTTTTTTAATGAAACTAAGACTTGCTGAGTGTACGTCAACGGTTTTATTACTGGTTCTACATAATAAAGTAATTGTGTAATTAGTAATACATTTGTCATTCCTTTACTGAGGAAAAAGTAAAACATGTACCGCTTTTGTGTAAATCCTGACAGTAGTGATTTTTTTCCAGAGAATTATACCATTATATCATAAAAGTGTCAAGGCATGAGTTTACTGTTCCTACTAATATTCTAAAATATTCTCTTAGGCTGACATCTCTGTCAATTAAAATTAAACAAAATTGCATTCTGCCATATACACTTCAAATAGGAAGCTTTCAAGTTTATGGCTGTTCTTTGAATTGATTTTTAAGATGGCATCTGTAAAACTTGGCTAGTACAAGATGAGGTAGGATGTAGTTAAGGTTCAGTCAATTTTAAAAATGTTTTAAAGATCGTAAATTGACAACTGAAATAGACTGAACATCCCTGGGATTTTGGGCTGTCAAATATAAATCCAGGAGTTTTTTTAAACTGAGCTCTTACAAAGTGAAAACTTAATGAAAACATGTTCTTCCCTCCTCCCCCCTCTTTGATATTTTTGCAATAAGTTACACAAACAAGAGGGCTTCTGGTGTTGTTTCCAGTTGCTTAGTCTCGCGGGATTTGGAATTCTTCTTCTCCTGGTGTTTCCCACAGAAATAGAGTGAGAACGTGCTTTCTCACGGGACTGTATTTCTCATGGAAAATAATAGGGTTGCCGGCAGCAAACGTTTTCTGCAGTGATACCCTGCCAATAAAGTCTTCAGGGAAATTATTGCCCTCAATACGATGAAGACTAGTAAATTGGAAGCCCCATTCCTACTCCACAAAGATATGTCTTTAGGAAGCTTTCTCCTTCTGTTATTCCCTGGAAACCCTAACCCAAAGAAAATGCAGTAGGCGGTAAGGTTTGGTTTACACTTAATTTTGTCCCCAAAATAAAGTTATCAGCTATGCATACAAAAAGAGTAGTAGTAGTAGTAAAAAACCCTTCATACACCCTGAGCAGTATTTTTATGTCAGCAAAAACCCTTGTGTAGACAAGTATGCTGAGAAAAGTTATTTTACTGCATAGCCTTTATTTTGTTTGGGGAACTGGTTCAAACTGTGACAAACAAAGCTCCCTTTTGCTGGTATAAACTGCAACCTCTAAGAGGGAGGTTTCTGACACAGCAAATCCTTCTAGGTGCAAACTTGTCAAAGATGTGTTGAATGCATTCTAATATCTAGAAGCCAAGAGCAATTTGCCACATTAGGTTTTATTATTATTCTGAGTGGCAGAAAATCCTGGCTTTGCTGTGTTCCCAGTTCCATGAAAACGTGTAATATTGCATGTTAAAAAATGGACTTTATTCATTTAAAGCACACATTTTTGGAAGATAATCTCCCAGCCAAAGGAAATTCAAAGTCAACAGAGTACTTTCCCCTGTTGGAAATGCAACAGGTCTCAGTGTTTGCACTGGGCAGGAAAATCTGATCATTTTTAGAGACGTATTTTGGGAGTGGGGGGAGAAAAAAGCAAAACCTCCCCTGTGGAAATGTGCACTGAAAGAAAAATGCAGGTGTTAGCCATGCAGGATTTCATGTCAAGAGAAATATTTCCCCTGGGTCCCATGAGAGGAAAGGGGGAAGGGGAGAACTCTGGGGTGCCTGACCCATGGAGTAGAGAAAAAAAAGCAGAGGCTGGTGACAGAAAGGCCCTAATTCATGCACTATGTGCTTGAGTGATGTGTTTACTTTCAACCTTCAAGTTAAAATCAAGCAGCAGCCAAAAACCACAGATCAACACATTTTTAGTACAAAGTGAAAGTACGGCCATTGGTACCCTTGGTGCTCCACCAATTTCTGAAATAACATTAAATGYGTATTAATATTTGCTTTTAGTTAACCGTGTCAAAGGAGACGGTAATTATGGCTAAGTAGTGGGGTTGGGATGAAACCAAATAATTGCTGCTGAAGGAGGTAACATAAGCACAATTAGTTGGAAGGGTTATTTTTAGGCAAAGGGCTTTGCTGGAAGCTGACTTTAAAGACAGTTCTGTTCAGGTTTAAGTCACTCATTAGCTTGGAACATACTGGAAAAATTGGAGAAGTCAGAAAAATCAGAATCCAACTAAATCCATCTTCATGGTAATAAGGAGATTTATTTTCTTAGGCTAATATTATTGTAATTATGCCTTCTGGCAGAGTTTCAGGCGTTGTAAAGTCACATAAATCCATTGAACTTCAGTGGTTCTCTACTGGCTTTCCCTGGCTGAGAACATGGCTCAGTTAAGGTAGAAAGGATGCATAGTTTTATAGAGGCAAAATGAAAGAAACGGTTTCGCTCCAAAAAGCTATTTTGCAGAATTTGGCCCTCATTATTAGGCTGTTCAATGAGGGTAGGTGAGAAAAGGTTGCCAGATATGGAAAAGGGCCTCAAAAGGGACTTCACACCAGCAGCATGCGTCAGACAAGACTTTGCTTTTCCACAGCTTGTTAATCARTCTAAGTGCTTTCTCTAGTCCCGTTGCCCCTCTGAGTTCAGGGTCCTTGAGGCACCTTTCRTATTTGCTTTAGATAGATGGCAATGGTACTAATCAAATCTGACCGAGGAACAGCTCGTGGGGACCATGTTATGGAGTCCTCCCAGACGTCTGGGGCAAGGAAGGGCTTCCTCTCAAGTCGGACTTTCTCCGTGGACTAAAAAACCCAACTTAGTGCCCAAAGTAGGCACTAAGCCTGAGCAGTCTGAATGAAAGTCCTTCTTTAGAGAAAGGTACCCATGCCCTTAGCCCATTCTGAGGCGATTCAGRTTTTTCTCTTTTTTGGTCAGTAATCACGTAGAATTAGAGGGTCATGTTTGTGCCACTGATTACTGTGATTACTGACACCAGTCATAGCAGGCTTTGTTTCCACCTTTTGAATTAAAAATCATAAAGTAATAGTATTACAAAAATAATCTGACAAACAAACACGTTTTCTTAGAGCTACAGCRTAGCTAAAAAGGACTCCTGCTTAAAGAAAACAACTATCCAAAGGATTTTTTTTGTCTCACCTTTTTCACTTTTGTGTGAAGGTCTTGATTTTGTTTAATTTCAGTTGGCTCAGCCATCTGTGCATTTTATTGCCTGTTCTAGGGAACTTTGCAATGTTTTTGTGAAGAGCAGTAGGAAAGCACTGAGGGAAAAATTGAGTAGATATAAAGCTTTAGAGAAGAGAAGTGACACAACAGACAATTTCTCCATTTGCTCCTCCAGATATTGAGCTGAGCTGGGGAAATTACTTTAAGTACATAAGGTGACACAATTACTACAGTTGGGTCTTTGTTTAATTTTCAAATAGACAGTCCAGTACACTGAATTCAGAAGCAATTGGTTATGGGCTCTCCAGCCCTTCACCTCTAGGTCATCAGGTTCAATATGATCCCGGCCTGGAGCTCTGCGCACTATCCATTGTGAACAAATTATCTGAGAAATTTATACCTGTTTGGGGGTTGTGAATTATCTATGGAAAAGATTTTGATTTTTACAGCTATGTCCGCCATTTGAAATTATTTGGCATGTGCCTCATGTGATCTGATTTCAGCTTGTGGACTGATAGCACAGGCTATTCACCATGACTGTTGCTTTGAGTATTTCCTATTCATGATGCCTGATTAAGATGCATAGCTACGTTTCTCTGTCTTCATTGGATGACACCCGTATTGCA
Source organism: Rhea americana (assembly GCF_003343005.1). Lineage (NCBI taxonomy): Eukaryota > Metazoa > Chordata > Aves > Rheiformes > Rheidae > Rhea > Rhea americana. Next base: position 2,930,948 of record NW_028186401.1, read on the forward strand.
AAGAGCTTTCAACTGACCTTCTAACCCTTCTGGTGAAAATATATGTGCAAGAGCATCTGCAAGGCTCTCCTGCAGCTTTTTTTGTAGGCAAAATTTTCTGCAGACAAATGTTATTGAAAAGTGCCTAGTAAAGAAGAGAAATACTATTGGGGTAAATGAATGAAGTTTATTCACGTTAATGTTCTCAAATATTATTTTTGAACAATTTCCTTTGATCTTGAAATGAACAAAAACCGTTGTGTGAAAACTTCCCATCTGAAATGGATAGTTTCATTCTAGTTCTTAATGAACATAGGAAATAAAATCACAATATCCAGCAGGACCTGGAACTGTGGAGCAGTTTCCCTAGTACAGTCGCAGGATACTTGGCATTCAGTGATGCCCTGGCCCTATTACTCCTGGGCCTACTACAGGCGTAACTGGCTGGTAATATATTAAGGCCCCTATACTGTCATATCAGGTGGAGTACTTTTAGTAAGGATGTCAATCTCTACATCTATTAACCTTTAACCAATTAATTTCACTTTAATTATTTTTTTTAATTAAAAAAAAAGACAAACCCCAAACCAGTTCTGCCCAGAGATAAGAAATGACCAAGTCTCATCTTGTAGTTCTGATGCCAAAGAGAGAACAGAGATACATTTTGGGTCCAGGGCCCAAAATTGGCTCATTTAATTACACCTGCACAGTATTTCAGTAGTATGCCTTGGTGAGATGTGCTTTTAAGAGTAAAGTGTTTGAAATAAAGCTATTAAATGCATAGGGGGCATTGATCGATACACTCAAGTTACGGAGAAGGGGAAAAGAAAAAGGAGGGAGAGGGAAGCATGAGAAAAGGGCTTTTTTCCCTTCTTTCTAAGAGTGGATTTGGAATCTTCAAGGGCATAGGGATGGTAAACGATTGCTAAAAGTCCAAATTAAGAGGTATTAGCCCATTGTGCGGCAGTCAGTCACATCATATTCGCATTGCTGTTTTCTTGTCGGGGATTTTGCCTTGATCTATCCCGGACCACATTGACAAGTCACAATTGAAGCATTCTAAATAATCCACAGTGAAATAAGGCGTAGGGTGTCACTCTCTGGGCTACAGAAAGCCTGAGCGCGGTGAAGTTAGAAAGGGTAGCAAAGCCCTTTTCAGTCGTGTTTCTCAGCCGATTAAACTCATTCAGGGCCAGGCTGCTGGAACGAAAACAGAAAGATCACCTCCTGTTCTCCAGTGTTTTGTTGGCAACAGCAGACAGATGTAGAAAAGTAGAAACATTTTTACTATAGCAACAAAGGGGAAAAGGGTGGGAGGCAAATACCAAAAACAAGAAGTTTGAATTTGCTGTTTTTTTTAATGTCTCAGGTACTTTGAGACAGCACCCTGGGCCAAGAGATACCRTCAGTGGAGATTTCAATTCAAAAAGCTCGTGTGAAATCCCTGTTCAGTGCAAATCTGTGTCCTCTTTTTTCCCTGAACTCTTCCACTGGTACAGTAATTAACCATAAGAACAGATTGACACACGGTGATCCAGTTCATTAACATATTTTTTTGTTTGTTTGGCTTTTGAGCAAAACCCATTTAAGAATGATGCCTTCTTTAAAAGTATCCCATCCACCCATGCAGCCACACTGATGTGACATATTGTGACACAAGATGCCACAGAAAATTAAGCCGAGCCCTCCAACTGAAGACTTGATTTAGCCATACATTCTCCACAAGTCACCATTTAAATTAACTGTTGTTGATCCAAACTAGGAAAATGCTAATTCATCTCGTGTGAGTAGTTGTGCAGAAACGATTTGCTGCTGCTGGAAAAAAAATCAACATAAAAATATGATTTGTTTTCCTTTCTATGTATAAAGATAAATAAATGCATTTGCAAGAAATGCAGCACCTTTTTGAGAGGTTGCCAACATATTCTGCTGCATATTGTGCATTTACACTTACATAACATACAGTTTTAGTGAAGGATTTGCATGTATAAATATGCATGCATATATGCATTCAAATATATATAATTAGGAATTTTTTCTAATTTTCAAAATAGGAATATCCATAMACCAAGTCTGGGAATATATAAAGATGATTTTATTTCTATGCATTGAAAAAAAATTAAAACTCAACCAGAAGACGTATAGGAACAATTCTGTTACCATATGATTAGGGCATTGAAGTGAGMGGCATTTATTTTCACTTAGATGCTTAGAAAAGAAAAACACTTCAAAGCAGACAATAAATGGAAGGCAGGAGTTYGCAGTGCTTGTCGGAAGAGGGCAGGAGGATGTTCGGGGTTACCGCACCACCCTGCCACCTCGCYGATCCCCCCGGCTGGTGGAGGTGCGCGTTAAGCAGCGTCGAGCACTTCAGCGAGCAGGCTGGCCTGCGTCGGGAGCCCTCGAGTGTTCGTGGGCAACGACCGCTCTCGAGCTGTTTCGTAAGCTCCTGTCTTTCAGGGCTTCGATCCTGACTTTGATCTAATGGCTAACAGACCTGAACACGAGATTCCTCCTTTTCCAGTCCTCGTTCCACCAAACCTTAGAGACTTGCCGAAGCTCTCGTGCGCTGCGTTTTCAAGAGCTGATCTAAAATGCTGTGATCATTTATCACTAGGTTGTGTTTTTGCCATGCTTTAAAAAAATTTGTGTAATAAATATCAGTTGTCTATGGATTTTGGCATGGTATTGGGTCATCTAAGCAATTTGGCATTGTTTAGACTGCAAAATAACACACAGGGTCAAGAACAGTCAATATTAGACCTATAAATTATTGTCTAGACTCCCATAAATTGTCCTCTAATTTGTGGTTTGGGGAAAAAAAAACTAGCAGAAGGCAAATCTCTTTGCTTCTGCAGCCACATTTGTGTTTTTAGGGGAAGGGAAGTCCTTTCTGACAATTTGCCTAGGTGTTTGCTGCTATTGTCTGCACCGAAGTATGAGGGAACAGGATGACTTGGGATGTTGTGCTTCAACAGGGAAACACAAAACCAAATCCCCAGGCAGAATTTCAGACAAACACTTTTTATTTACTCGTATTCATCTCTTCTGGAAAAGTAAAAGGGAGAAAATAGCTTGCTTAATCCCAGTACTAACACAATATTGATTCACATTCATGTTCAGTATTTATTGACGTGCATTGCATACAATGGAGGCTATCAATTAGGCTACCCTGTTCGAAGGAAGGGGCAATCGTATTAGAAAACAGATGAAGCTCATAGTTTATATAGTCTTAATTTTATGTAATGTAAACCTTTCAAACCCTGGGCACATGCGAGTGAAAATGCATGTCCTGATGAAAAAAAGCACAAAACAAATGGATTTACTCTCAGGCTAATTACTAGGGGGTGACTGTCTGCCCACAGAGTCCCATCGTTATTTCCTCAAGTTCTCTAATGAAATCAAATTTCTTTTACTACAAACTGAATTCCTGTGTATTTTATTAACCGACAGTAAATACGTTTGTATAATAGCTTAGCACAAGGTTTTGTTTTGTGAGTGGGCCAGATATATGAGATTTTACAGGTGGTACGTAATCTTAGCATATTCCTTCTGTACATTTAAGTCGGGGTTCAGCATGTTGGGCTTCTATTAAAGATCAATGTCAAGGAGAGCATAATGGCATATGGGCAGTATTCAGGAGACCAAGTTGTTGTGTGCAGAAATCAAATATAAAACACTCTCTCTTTTTGCCCCTTGGAGGTTTTATTGCATGGTCGCAGCTGGATTTACACTGTATTTAATAAAACATTAGTAGGCACTAGGGATTTAAATATGTAACGTAATTCTTTTTCAGTAAAATAATTCCATAAATCCAAATATGAAGCTATTTTTTGCAAGTGCTGTATGCCCATAATTAAATTAAACCCTATATATGGCTTTTTTCACCATGGAATTTAATGGAAGTAAAATCCATCTGCAAAGTTAATTTTGGATGTATATTCACATTTTTTGGAGCTGAAGTAGGTCTGGTGGCTAATAAGYTTTGGGGAGAAACAAGAGCACTGACTCTCTGTCCTGGCTGGGTTATATTTGATGTAAAATTGGGGCAGTATGATGGTCAATATTACTTTACTGAGGCAGGTGAAGATATGCCTAGTTCCCCACTAGTGAAGAGTTGCTGAAACTTCCCACTAACTCTGTGGTCCCTACTGGCATCTGGACAGCTAAGAAAATGAATACAACCATACTGCCCATGGCCAGGTGTYTTTCTCCCAGTGCTGTGACAGAGTGCAGTCAAAAAGTCACTAGCCACGTTGACTGTATGTTTCTGTGTATCGAGTTTTATAGCCCACAGAGGTTTCCAGTAAGAAGGTGACAGGAAAAAAAAAGAGATGGATCTGTACTTCGTCCAGTGAATTTAATATTTTTGAGGAATCTTGAGTTTCTGGCAGAGGACATGCTTGGTTGTATCTTCAGTTGGATGAAGCAAGTGCATTGAGGTTTGCACCAGCTTCAGATGATTTCYGTGTAGGCATAATGCTAATCATCAGGAAGGGATAAGTAGCAGAAAGACTGTGCAGAGAAATAAATAAAGATACTATAAAATTAAGCGTGATGAGCTGTCTTGGGAAGTCTCATTGCAGTTTGYGAAACCCCAAAAGTCTGAGGAGTGGCAAGCAGCTAATTTTGTTATTTTTTAATGAAAATAAGGATAAAGAAAAAATGAATGTTCCCAAAGGCACCTGTTCTTGGCTGTTATGACAGGGAGCCAAACTAGAATGAAGTTACTGTTCATTTAACTCAGTAACCGTGGCTAACCAGGTGATAGGAAGCAAAGATGACTCCAACTGGAATTTGGCTAGATCCATAAAGTTGCTACTTCTATACTTCTAGATGAAACAGGATCTTCAATATCACAAGTCAACAGTCTGATCTCATAACTTCTCTGCAGACAATTTTAGCAGCACAGCGCCCGTGCTGCAGGGCAGCGTTTCAGTGTCTTCGAGTGGCTGCGCATCATTTTGTGAAATGCCTGAGCTTTCTTCAAGTTCTTTTATCAGAGATCCAGCAGAGTTGAAAGAGCCATCCAGTCTCAGATCCATGATTGTGTTTCTATGAACTAGTGATGCTACAATATGAAGTAGAATGGATGAAGGCAGCTGCACCAGCTGASCTCTATGAGTAGTATGGTTAGAGAAACAAAACCTTAAATCTTCATTCATGCTTGATACAAATTCTTCAGATTCCCTACATGTACAAAAGACAGTAAAATCACCCATGATCTTCCACTCTAAACTGTGTTTGACTAAAGCCACTTTATTCCCTCACATACTTCAGATCAGGTACATCTTACATTGAATAACTGCCCCTCACTGAGCTTAAGGATTAGAAAACAACRGTTATATTTCAGAAGAACCCTTCACAATGTTTTTTGCTTTCTTGAAAAATTGTAGATAAAAGTTGTAATTTTATTTATTTTCAGTTAAAAAAAAACCTTTGGATATGCGGATTTGTACATTTTAAATGAAACCAGTGTTTTCACTTTTTTGAACTCTTGCTCCATCACTTATTTACTCCCTTAATTTTTTCAAATACTTTTTGTAATGTTCATATTGCCTCTGACAAAAGGCAAAGTGTTAGAGGTGTTAAAAGTGTTGAAGGAACAAATGTTAACTGTTCCCTTTTTCACTTTTAAGATTTTTCATTGGGATATTGTGAAACTTTCTGAAAATAAATAATTTTTATGAGATGTTTGTGAGTCCGCAGGTAATTGTGGTTTTTAGGAAAAGGCACCGACCAGATTCGCCCTTTTGATCTTAAATGGATAAAATGCCTTATGCTGGATCTTGTGGGAGAASTTTCTGCATCTATATCTCTGTTAGCCATAACTGAAGATTGAAAATCTTATTTCACTTGAGATATTCAGAGCACCAGTCGAGCAAGATGAACTTTTAAACACTGGGATGTGAACCAAGCCTGCATTCAGGCATCAGATTCAACCCAAGTGGGCTGAAAGGCATTTGCCACAAATGTCTTCAAACGTAGGTCAGAAGCAGATTTCACTGTTGCTGAGTTTTGATTTATTGTTTGGTTTTCTTTTGTCCTAGCAACTCCAAAATAAGACAAGAGTTGCTAAAAAGTCAGTATTTTCTTCTAGCTGCTGGTAAATACTTATCAAATCTTTCTTTGGGGTCAGTGATTTTTCATATGGCTTGTACACAATGGAATTATTTAATTACTTTTGCTAGCAAGTTTACAGACAAGTATATCCCTATCATAGTGCATATCCTCAAATAAGATTATTTACAATCCAATCTAAGGAGTGCTGACTGGTGTCATTGGAAGCTAAAGCTGCATCAGCATTTAAATTTTCTACTTTTCTGGGCAAAAACCCAACTGGCTGATTCAATTAAACTCTTTATGTTATATATTATCCAGAAGTTCACAATCTGAAGTGATTCTCAGAGTCTGAAGCCATGCCTTTATGATTGCAATTTGGTAGCAAGACAATTTCTGAGGACTATTTTACTTGAACTGCAATGAAAATGTCAGGACATAACACACTTTCTGATGTGGGTTTTATGAAAGGCACTCCAAAATCAACCATTATTTCAAGCACAAGCAATAAATAACCTTCATTATTCATTAGAGTGTATATATGCATTTGTGTTTGCAAATATGGTGGTTTCCTGAGCAAAGAACCCTGTAATCAAAAGACCCTTCATTCATTTAAGGAGGTAACAAATGGGTAGGCACGAGGCACAGAAAAAGACAGTCTCTTTAATCGGTAATGGAGATAATCTATAGAGTTCCTGCAACACAAATAGTCCATCTTCCAGTCATAAACTTTAGATAAGATACAGAGTGTGGAAAGATTCATGCAGTATTGTGAAGCTACTTTTCATAATAGTCATTTGGATGAATTTTGTTTATGGTTTATATTGAACAAAGAGAATAGACCTTTCCCGTATCACATAAATCACAGCCTTCCTGCGGGGTGGCCAGAGTGGTGCTCCACTATTACTATTCACAAGAGCATTAACACTGGTGAAATAGGCTCTGTGAATTTATATTATTTACCTCTTCAGAATAGGAGCTAACAAGCCTCTGCAGACAGCCAACACGAAATACCAGACCTACAGAAGCATCCTCAAATATGAGGTGGAAGTATYGGAAAGCAGCCTCTAAGACTAACATCATTGGTGTGATTTTTTTTTCTTTTTAAYGAAACTTTGAAGAAATATCATAATTTTTGTGCTCAGGTAACCATTCTGATGAGATTCAGGTAGGTCAATCAAAACGTTCAGAACTTTAGAGGCACAAACAGGGTGTGGCCAAAATACACCAATTTATTGGAGCTATTTGCARTTTTGAAACTGGAAAGAAAAAAGTTCTGAATGAAAATGACAAAGCTGAACTTTTTTGGCAATTCAGAGGCATAAATTACGGTGCAACAACTGTTTTGTTTTGACAAATTCAAAACAATTTTTGATTTCAAGCATTTTTTGGATAAAAAATCAAAATAGATTTTGAAAGAAAACACACTGAGCATTCACTGTAGAAGAGAAATTGAGATGCAGTTTCTTGTTGTTTCTCTTGCCTTTATTCAGCAGCGCATTTCTATAACGAAATCTGCATTTTTARTTGAAAGGAGCGATATTGTGAGGAAAAATTGCGCCCTGTTATGTTTCTGCAGTTACTTAAGAAAAGGGCAAAGTGAGTCACCAAGCTGTTATGACCAACAATTTCAAGTGAAGGCTTCAGGACGATGCTGGAGGACCGAAGCAAACCAATTAAAGCCCCGGAGAAGGACCCTGCTCCCCAGCCCCTGGATTCCAGCTAGGAAACGAGGGGAGGAGGGCTCTTTCTCTCTCCTGCTTCTTTCTTTTTCCCGCTCCTGGTTTTCATAGTGGGGGCACTAATGAACTTTTCTAGTCCCATGAAGACAACCCTTGTGTTCTGATTAGTTGCCTTACTTTTAATGAATTGTTTTAATCAAGTTTCAAAGCAGGCGCTCTATGCTTCATTGCAGCAGCCCAATGACAAGGAGCTGAACGTTACCAAGACAGTGCATCTGATGGACTTTAATGGATTTTATGTGACAGTGTCTAGTGGCCTCATATTAGACATAGCTTTACAACAGAGAACCCATGGGGTTGTGCTGTGCATTTAATCTATACAAACTGTAAGGGTAAGGGAGAGGGAAGCTGGGGGGGGGGGGAGACTCTGAACCCTGAAGACCTTCAAAAGACATGCGTTTCATACTAATAAGAAACACTCTTTAGTCATTTTATTTTTTGCAATAGCAGAGTCGTGTTGTGTTTTCTTAGGGAATGTCATGAGGATAATATCTCCAGGGTGTTTTTCTGCAATAACATTCTTGAAACACAAAGTTATCTGGAAAAATTAAGCTCTCAAGGAAATCTTGGCAGTGCTGTAACATTTCCTGGATTTCAGGTAGCGATTCTGAGCTGTGATCTCTTAAGTCCGTAACAATTTGCTATTTCTAATTTATTGCTTCATTTGTGACTGCTGCTACAGCAAGGTAAATTTATTCTGATTTGCACAACCTAAGTCTTAGCTCTGACAGTGACTAATTATTACCTGAGTTAAAATAATGAAAGTGTCGGAAAGTGTCCGAATGCAATTTGTTAGGAAAACATGTGGCATGCTGTGTTACCCAAGCCCAGAAAAACCTAAGTGATCAGAAACCATGGAAAATTAAGAATTTTCCCCCAAAGGTTACAAATCAATGTGGAAAATTTTCAGGGAATTGGAGTGCTGAGGGATTCAATTCACTAGAATATGAAACGTAGAACATACCTGTGTGATTTTTTTCTGAAGGGCAAAAGTCACTTTTTTTTTTTGGAAAGAATCTCAAAGATATTGTAATAGCAACCATGTCCAGAAAGCTTGCATCAGTTATAGATTCTTGTGTGATGCTGATACTATTTAAAGTATACATTGAACGAGGATTATTTTGCAGCTGTTCTTTTAAAAAAATATGTACATCAAAAAAAGAAATCTTTTGCAAGGAACTCCAAAAGTGTAAGCACCTTTAGCTGGTGTAAGTAATACATTATTTTTTTCACTGGCTCAGGGTCAGTACTGTGTTTTGTCAATTATAGGCTTGTCTTATTCACAGAACAGCTCAGCTCCAGCTGTGTAAAATGAATCTTGAAATGAAATGGTCAAATGATGTTAATGACTCTGTCTACTCGCGAAAGTTTCTGAGGAATGTTAGCAGCTCCGGGCTCGAATTAGAAAGCATCTGACAGCTCCATAGTTCTGGTTGCTCAAATAACCCTGAAAGCAGACGGGGTATCGGTAAATTAAAATAATAATACAAAAATAATAAGCAGCTATCCGGCTGAAATAATAGAGCAATATGAACAATTTAGGAATGCTTCATTCAAGGCATTTGTCACCCTTGTGAGCCATTTAGGCTACACTTTAAATTAAATTTATCTTAAACAGGATTTAATYTAGATTTAATAAGGCAATTGTTTTATTGTTAAACACCGATTGGATGTCAACACATAATGCTTTCTGAAGTGCTAATTCCCCAGTACTCTGAAAAGATGCCAGGGGTATATAAAGGTTAACAATTTCATGGGCTGTAGCTATGTATCTATATTTAATATTATTTAATATATATCTATATTTAGTGCCCGTACTTCAAGCCCTCCAACAAAATGAATGCGCTGTTATACTGAGCTGCTACACAAATCACATCTCTGTCTATATCTAACACACCTGCTGGACCTCCAGAGAGATATGATTATATTAATTACATCTATTGATTGATTTCTACTTTATACGGACTGTCTGTATTTAATTTATATGTACAATTAAGCATATTGAGAACACAATTTTGATTGTTACTATGCTAAATAATTGCTAATTGTATCATGATACAGCACATACTTTAGCACTGTTTCTTGTATGCTAATAGCAAATGCATATATAAAATATCCTGAGAATCTGTTTTAATTATTCATACTTGTTTGTGGCCAGTGCCTTTCTATTTTTCAGATCTGGAAAGAGCAATGCATACCTCTGCGCTTCAAAACAATTATTAGCATAATTTTCAAAGAAATACACATCACATTTCAGAGATGTGCTTACTTTTATGATGACTATATGGATAATATAGACGGCAGTACATGATTCAGCTCTCTGTTGTGCTGATTTCTAGTGTGTGCGCAATACACCTACAGATTAGGCAATTAGATCGTTAATAATAATTGTACTAATTATCACTAATAAAATGTATCAATAGTGGYATAATATTAGTATTAGTATATATTATATATACTCATGTTATATACTAATAAAACAATAATAGCCAATATTAATATATCTAGTGTAACTATATTATATATACTACTCTTAGTAGCAGCATAGAATTAGTATTATAACTGATATATATTAGATTTCATCTACCATTTTATATGACAACTAAAGAAATTATTTTTGAATCTATCCTACACCTATAACACGATTAACAACTAATTTTCCAAGAATATTCATTCAAGAGAAGAACCCCCAACAGCATTACCTTTGCTTATGTTCACTCCCATTTTGCCTCTGTGCTCTGCAAACAAAGCCAAATATGTACAAATCAGTTTACTGAGAGGAGTCTTCGTGAAAACAGCAATTTCAAAGAAGCCTGGAGAGTATTTGCGAAATATGAATTTGTAAATACAACATTTATTATTAAAAACTTGGTTCTAGGAGTCATGCTCGTTTGATCGGGGAACAGAAATGGCGCTGTGTGATTCACACACCCAATGAAAATAATCATTAAAAAGCTAGACGTATAATTTCTCCTCTATGACTACATTGAGAAAACACTCAGCTGTTGAAAGGGAATTCAGGTAGGAAGGGGACAGAGTCCGGATTCTGAAAGGCACCTAGGAGAGACGGGTGCTTCTGTGATTCGAAACTTTGCGCAGGGGCTGGTCCAGGCAGACCGGAGCATGGACACCCCGATTGTGAGGCAGCAGTTTGGTAGCTTTTAAGGAAGAGGTGGCATTGGGCTGCAGTTACACGGTCATTTCCAAGGGCACCAAAGCCAGTTTAAGAACTTCCTGTGGTTTTTTCCCCCTCTTTGGGTCATTCCCATTGCTGTAGTGCAGCCCAGCCCCATCACCACCTATCCCTTAGCAATTGCTTGTGCAGCTTCTCTGTAATTTATTGTATTCAGCTGTTTATTCTATTCAGSCTGTTATGTTCAGCTGTGCAGTGCCTGGCTCAGAGGGACGATTTGCTGCTGTAGCAGCGAGAGATGGCCTGGTGCCCCACTCCACGTGCCCGCAGGATGCGTGATGCCCTCTGCCACGCGCAGCGCGGCCAGGAAGCCTTGGCTGGAAGGCTGCAAGCAACCTGTGCCAGTAATGAGCAGCCAATTAATTGATTACTGAATATATAACTGAATCCTATGCCTCGGAGAAATCTAAAATATAGTAACTCTTTACCTTATTGACAGCAGCCATGCCATATTTAGTAGCTGGTATGTAAGAAGTAGCTGGACAATTTTGTTACACTTAATAATATTGTTTCAGAACACAGCATAAAACATGTTTTAACACTATAACATCTATTGAGCAGTACCTCTGGGAAGAGGCTTTATTATTAGATTACATAATACAAGATTAGACCAGTCAATAAGGGATTTCTTTCACACAGCATGCAATCTGAAATACCTGTATTCTTTCCTTCTTCTTCTTCTTCTTCTTTTTTTTCTTTTTCTTTTTTTTTTTTAAATTACTTCAAGACTTCTTTGTAGGATCTTAGGTACAATATACCCATGAATCATAAACCTGACAAGCCTCAGGGCTGACTGGTCTCTGTATGGGAGATACAAGGCCTAGAGATAAAGGTGCACTACAGGTATACAGTGACAGGGGTGGATTATAGATAAACAAAAGGAGCAGTTATTAGATGGGAAGTGCCAGGCAGAATTGTACACTTTGAATGCAAATTATAAGGCCAGAGTCTTAGGGATCTGACTTTGCTGGGGCTGTCAGCAACAGGAAAACAAAGACTCTATGTAAGTCTGGATGCAATCTTGCTTTTTTTATATTTGTTTTAGTTTCTAGCTCCAGAGAGAAACAGGCAGGATTTAAACCAGAGCTGCATCCTGTGTATGTCCCCTGTAGAGTCACGGGGCAATTCATRCACCTCAAAAGGTTAATTCAGAACTCTCTTTTGTGATCAAATAATTTAATGATTAGTTAAATAACAATAAACTGAATAGAAAGGCAAAGAGCAGGAATAGAACGAGAGGTCTTGAGTCAGAGCACCAGACTGATGCCTTGATTCTTCCAGGATCCAGTGCCTTGATGCCTGTCCCTGTCGTATTCATCTTTTTCAGTGCTTTGCTCAGGGCTGTGCAGCCTCCAGAGGCTGGGTGATGAGGTCTGACCAGCTCAAGTTGGGGCCAATATAGGGCTTTGAGCTCCTATGAGATTTTCGGGAGAAGTCCATCACTGCTTGGCCAGGAAGTCCTACATGGCAGTTTTGGATTTGGGACTTCGGTGCCTGCAGAGTGCTTAGGTGCTATTTTGGTACCCAGACTCTTTTTGAGACTATGTCATCATTAAATTATGTTGCTAAGGTTTAGTGAGAATCAATCACACTGTTTGCATTTTGCAAATGAAAGCCAGTGGTATTCACATATTTTTCCTCTATAATTTTGTGTTTGGATCTGTTGTTGGCAATTCCTCTTTCTTAGTCCAAAATTAACCCCCCAACCCTGAATTAAGCCGTTCCTGAATACTTCCGTACCAGCAACTTCCATTCAAATTTCCTAGATGGAGAAAACTCGTGGCTCGCTTTAGTGCACTATCTGGAAATGAATATGAATTGAAAGGACTATATTTAAGAGCAGGTCCCCCTTTTTGCCTACAAGGATTTTTCATCTCTTATATAAACAAATTTCCCTGTAAGATTGACATTTCAGGAAAGGGGCAGAGGCAGACAGGTGAATACAGATCAAATTGGATTTCAGCAACCTTCCCTTCTAAAGGTCAACCCTCTGCAGCGAGGCTTTCAGCCCAGGCTTCCTAGRTTGCTCTCAAACACAGGTGAAATATTTCGCATGTCCTGGTACACTTTCTTCTTGTCTTTTTCTTTTTTCCTGTTCTTTTCTTTTTTGAAGTATTTAATACAGAAAATGTTAATTGTGCTGATGACTTTGCTGGAGGTGTCCACTTGGCTGAGTGATGACCTAAGTCAAGGTGTGGTGGGAAAAGGGATTGCTGTCCATCACTTCCCTCAGCATCCTGAGCCCAGCTCTGCTTTTCTTAAGCCATAGTGACCAATGAAAAATTCCTGGAAATAACAACCCATTGCAGCAGTTGAGGGAAACTGAGGAGCTTTAAGTCAGAGATTCAACCAGGCAAGAAATGTTCAAGCTGGAGGGTGATACTGCTTRCTAAGAACAGACTTTGGTAACAAAAGTTTCTTTGCAAAAGAAAYTAGAGAAATAACTACAATAATTACCTTTTCCTTGTGTTGACCAGTGTGTTGCCATGGACACTGTTCTGTCCAAAATATGGACTATTCTGCAATGTTAGCAAGCTGTGGAGTAACCAACTGGGTGTCCAGAATTTATAGCTAGTAATTAACTGRTGGGTTTATAATTAAGCAGAAATGCCCCTGAACAGCAAAGCTCRAGTCTGAATTCAGATCTGGCTTTCTCCAAAATTCGGGGGCAAGACAGAGTGGTGATTTGGGTGCAGTCCCGTCTTTATAATTAAACTACGATTTTTGACAGGAGGGGAATCTCCAGCAGTTAATGACTGACTGCAGGAGCTGAAGGCCTGAGGCAAAGCTGAGGGCTTTTAATCCAGGTGGTCATTAACTGCCTGGGAATGCCTGACCTGAAGGTTAATTGTTTCTATTTTAAATCATGAAAATAATATACACATATAGAGCCTCCCCCCTTCCTTCTTTTCTGCTGTACATATGTATGACAAATATAAACACGCTGCCATGTTATACATTGGAAAAGATAAAAGTAGAGCTCTGGAATGCTTTTGATGGGCTTTCTGGAGAGCTYGGGTACCCCGAATATTCTCACTCTGACATGTTTCAGCTGAGAAGATCTGATCCACAGCTGGGCCAGAGGAGCCGGGCTGTGAAAGGCTCTGGTTTTTCGGGTGTGCGCGGAGCAGATAGGTGCTAGGGGAGGTTTTTAGAAGAACCAGGCTGCCTCTGTTTCAGACTGAAGAAGAGTTTGGGTTCTCAAATTCGTGTGTATGGTCTGCTTTTTATTAGCTGCTCTAGTAAAATCTCTCTCTGCAGTTTCATACATCCAGGGAACAAGGRACAAATCCACTTTTAAGAACTCTTTTCCTACGTTTGAATATCTGGTCCCTCCTTAGCTGTGAGCGCTGGCAGCTCTGCAGGGTGCAGATCAGGCCCAGGGAAACCCGTGCGTTTTCAAGCAAAGCAACGTTTTGTTTTCCGTGTTAACTCCAGCTCATATAAAAGAAGCGATGAAGAAGTAATGTAGCCTGTAAACAYAGGGAAAGCCAGAAACCAGGACTAGGTGACACATAACACCGCCGAGCACCAAAATTCAGCAACCGGCGGCCACCTCATCTCCAGCGGAACGGTGTTTGGGTTCACTTGGGTGTATTTGCTTCCCCAGCTCCTTCTCTCTCTGCTTCTCCTTTGCTCTCGGTATTTTTGAAGGGACATATGTCCTCGTGGCCGGTTCAGTTTCCTGCGTTTAACCCTTGCTGCRTCTAGCCTGATTACTCCTAATAAAGCTTGACAGTCGGAGGGTTAATCCAAGCTTCGGTCTCATGGTTTCTTCTCAGGAAGCAATCTGTCCCCGAGAGCGCTGCGGCCTGCTGCAAGGTTATATCCCCCTAGGGTGCCATCGGCCCCGCTAGTGCCCCTTCCCCATTGTCTGCCAAATGGCCCCCAATTAAGGCAACTGGTCTCCAATTAGAATTTGGGGGAATTTATCTTGTTACTCCTGTGTTCAAACTCCCAAGCAGGGGCAGCTCTTGGAATCGGTTACAATCGCCTTTTTCTTTCTTTCTTTCCTTTTTTTTTTTTTTTTTCTGTACACAGTGAGAAGCAGGGGGAAATTAAATAAATAAATAGAAGCTCTTTCCTGTAATTGGATACTCCTGGGTTTTTCCTGTTGCCCATTCACAGGGTTTAATCCTGGGGTATGCGATGAGAACGTGGTAATATTTAAGAGAGGGGATTTTATTATTGTTCTGTTCACCTGAACTAGTATTTTTTTTTTAACTGATGCTGCTGCTGGTAAAAGATTTCTCCATGACATCAGCTATAAATATAATGAGCTTTCCTAAATTAAAGGAAGAAAATAGTCATTTTATTCCAATTGGCCTAATAGCCAACTGTGCCTTTTTTTTCCCCCCAGAAATTGCTTAAATGTTTGTTTACATCTTTATGTGAGAGAATTAAATTCTGGGTCACCTTTAATATGAGAAATGCAAAGTCTGGCAAAGTTACCAGGATGTCTTTTAAACTAGGTATSCGAAGATCAAACTGAGCAATTCTAGGCAAACTGGACCTTTGGCTTGCTTTCTGGGAGAGCGCGTGAAGGGCTTCTTTAGCACCCTCTTTACATGATACCTGACCACAAAAGAGCAAAGGGTTTCCACTTCCAGTGACATGGGCAGACTGGGCTAGGCCAGGCCTTGTGCCGCCATCCCTGAGCCATCCGCGTGTGTGGATTTATCTTACAACAGAGAAAAAAAAATACATGAGTTTCCTGCAAATTAAAGTGTCTTTCTTTTTAATCTGTTAAGTAAAAGGCTAGAATTGCAACCTATAATGTGGCTTCTTGCACAGTGCCCCRTTTTCCTTTGTAGTTCATTTATTCCTCTGGTGTAATTAAGACAAGGAAGGACAGTGTGACTAGCGATGGATACATCTCCTCCCTTTCATTTTTGCTTTTAAGAAATTGCTGCACAATGCGATGTTTTACAGCCTGGCTTTGTTATGTGTGGATCTCTACTCTTGCTTTAAATTTGGTATTTGAATGAATCCGAGATTTCAGAGTGAACTTTGGGATCGTGAAAACKCTCTCTCTTTTTTGCAAGGTATTTACTTTGAAGTTAAATGAGTACAGCCCTCCCGAAACATAYCATTCAAAACCTAAATTCACTAAAACGTGGTCCTTGGTCTTCAAAAATGTTCATGACCTACCCAGCTCTTACACATTTTCCTGCTGATCTTGTGCTGTACTTAGCTCCGTAGTATCTGATATCCTGGTGCTGTATTAAGCGATGTGGCTAGCATCATAACCAACATCTGTCATTTATATATTGTCTTTTTTTTTTCCAGAGAGAAATATGTAGTGAAATGTTTTGTTTGAGATTTCTTAGGGAAGATTTTTAGCTCTGTTTTCACACGTTTCCCTCTTATTGCTGCAAATAAGGCCAATGCACTCARCTCACATCTGCTTCTAAGTGTCACCAATTTCCTACAACTTCAGAAACACGAGGAAAAATGGAGATAAAGACTGTATATCAAATTTAGCTCCCAATCCAAATTTCTCTAGGCTTTAGGCATGATTTTTATCTCAAGTTGTGTGTTTGTCTATCCAGATTTGATTTCATTCATTACAAAAAAATGACAGATCTGCTCCCCTTGGGAGAAGTTACAGAAGTTTTTCCAGATTTACACAAATGTAATTGAGGTAAGAACCTGGCCTTTTGTACTCTGTTTAAGTCCTATAATCTTCAGCAATTTATTGGAGGAGAATTACAGTGATGTGTATGGAAAACAGACCCATAACACTTGCAGAGGTTTAGGGGTACATTATATATATATTTTTAGTGCAGTTTCTGGAACAAGGGGTGAGCATATCCCAAACACAGTATGACTATAGAAAACAGAAATACATACAGAAGCTACCCTTGGGTGGAGTGCTGGTGGAGGAAGAGGCTGAAAAAATATAGCACAGTAATAATATCAAAAGAACAGGATAGCAAATTATAGCTGTCCCTGCTCAGATTTAATTGGGTTTTCCTCGATACAGTGAAGAATGGCTGAGGAATTTCTCAGCTTGCCATAAACCTCGCAGCAGTCCCCCCAGACTGCACTCAGCTCCGGTCCCATGGCATCGAGTGCATAATCTTTACCCACACACATCAATACCCAGCTCCCACAACAACCAGAAGGAAGCACGCACCATTAAAAAGGTTAATTCCCATGCGTTAAAATAGACTGTATTTATTGAGGAAATGCAAGTAAGCATTTTAATAGAAAATTTAAAACCCATTGGGCCTGATTCTCTTCACATTGGTTTTAAATCAGTGCCACTCAGTTTACTTAATCCCGTGTTTTTCCTGGTGTTAGCTAAAGAATGAGCTAAATCATTCTCCCCTTGCTCCTAACGTAAATTAATGATTTTGATTAAACTTTTCATATCAACCTAGACTACTTAAACTCAGCAAAATTCCCACATGCTGGCAAAACTCAAGCACACCTTCCCCCTTTGGCTTCTTTCTCTTGCTCATCCTCATACTGGCTCTGTGCACACCTTAGGTCTGATTGTGCAAATTGCTCATGGTTGTTTTGCCCATCCAGACAACCCCCAGGTGAGAAGAAGYGGTGCTCATTGCTGCAGATGAAGGCGTTATTTTCCCGTAGCCATGCTCCAGGCAAGCTCTTTGGCATTTTCCATCTCTGCCCTAAAGAAAATCAGAGAGAATGTGGAGGGAGGCAAGGGACTGAACACACGGACCTGGGGCGCACACAGTATAGCAAGTGCATCCCAATTCATTGCTATTATACATGTATTTGGAGGAATCTACTCTTGGGAAATGCTATTAATACTCTGGCATAGCCAGAAAGATTAAAAAGACCTGAGTTTTATTTCCTTAGTTATTTTGCATATGTGATTTTTTGTGTTTCCTTTTTTTTTTTTTCTTTTGGAAAATGCTTACCTGCAATGCTTAAACTCAAATAAAGACAGGAATCTGCTCATGTTGGATGCCCTCAAGTGCTAAGTAACCAGAACCAATGGCCTTCTGTGCGCAACGGATTAGCGATAACTGGTTCRCCAAAGCATACCATACGAGAGATCCCAAAGTCCTGTTCATGGGGCAGCACGGTGGGAACGGGGTGCGCTGGGATCCAGCTTCAGCGTAAGTGCTAGCCCTGCTCCAAAGCATTCAGACTCCTTTTGTCCTGTTTCTTGGGGGGAAACTCTTCCCTTTCCAGGGCTCTTGAAAGTCTGTGCCAGGTCACCTCTCTGTCCACCCCGTCGGTGTCTCCTTGCCATAGCCTTGGTGCTGGCTAGGGCAGCGGGAAGAGGAGCTCAAACACAGATGTTTGGGATCGAAGCGACGCAGCGTACTAGGGATGACACTGTGCTGCTACTGCGGATAGCTTAGACAGGAAAGCCCAGACAGGGCTTTCCCAGGCCTGCAAACATTAGCTTTAAGAAACAGAAAATCATTCTCCAGCCAACAGCTTAAGTGGATTTATAAAAAGTGATTTACTTCTTTGCAGTAAGTAACAGCCCCAAATCATTATATTTATATTAAAAAAATGGGTTAAAAGCTATGATTTGGCTTCAGTTTCTGTGAGAAACAAAAAGCCTTTCCAGCCACTTTGGCAAAAAGGTGATCTGGCTTTTACTGCTGGTAACAGCCAAGTTGTGGTCAGGGCCTGTGTTTCACATGGGCATCAAAAGCAACTTCAATTCCTGCTGGGCAGACATTGGGGCATATCCCATATGGCATATTCAAACTAATTTTTTCTTCTCTGCTCTTCCCCTCAAAATGTATTGAAAATGCCTAGATTTCCTCTGGCGTTTGATAACTAGAAAAGAAACTTCATATAACTTGGTTACTACCAAAGCACTATCACGTTGTGCGTTTAGTTTTATGGAGGAAAGTGGGAATCTGCACTCCATTCACGCTAATGTAAATGGATGTTTTGATTGGACTGTGTAAGTATATTTGGGCTTGGATGTGTTCATGTATGAGCAAGCTTATATGCCACAATTTGTCAAAAGAGGTCACTCTGTAAAAGTGAATTTAAACTTAATTTTACTTTCTTGGTAAAAGTTCAGAGGCTAAGTTCAGTTTAACCTTGGCTCGGTGGAGCTTCTTATTTTCAGTATGATATGAAAATTGCTTGTGAAATAAAGACAAACATAGGTTCGCCGGAGGAGGCATTAATAATCCGATCCTTACATGTTTGTCCAGAAGCCAGGTACAATCCAGTGTTGATTGCCTCTTAGCTTCTCTTTGCTTTCACAGACAATCCTGGGAGATAACTCCAGGTCATCACAACCATGCACTGGAGCGCTGTGTACCCACAAACAAACACTGGCAACTCTGAAATGCATCGCTAGCCCTGGTTAATGTGTGCGGGACTGATCTGTCCAGAYATACAAGAGGAATCATGGCCATAAATCACTTTGGCCTTTTTATAATCCCCTTTTGACCATTGCCTCAAACAAGTTACTTAAGGTGTATATGGCTTTACATTTTTAAAAATTTTGTTTAAAATGGAAGATCTTTTACAGGGAACCTAAAAGATTATTTTATGAGCAGAGCTTATTAATGAGGTTTCTAGCCTAAGTAAGTGAGTCCCATGGGAACAAAGAATTCAGGATGCATTCAGACAAACACTGTAAAGTTTTGAGAAATGCCAGGTTGTGGGGGGATCGGTGTGTGCACTGTGTTTGTAGAGTCAACATTCTCATAGCAATATGGTATGCCAGTTATTAGTTCTGTTCATTGCAGATGGCTTCATTATGTGTATTTAATTTCAGTACTTAAGCAAACACACAATAACAGGGCTTAAGAGCCGCTTTAGGATATGACGGTTCTGTACAGTCAAGTGAAAYGGAAACAACTGATACTGCTCTGGGTTGTAGGTAGATCTATATTGATGGAATTAAGCCAGTCAGAGACATCCCTGCGCTTGAATAGCCTGAAAGCCACCAATTGCTTTGTTTGTGGTGACGAGAAGGTACCGATCGCTAGAGCCTTAATTTGCCACAGCAGTTAAGTGCTCCAATTCCTCAGCACAATAATTGCCACATGTTGAGCGTGCAGATGTCTAAACACGTGGGAGCACTTCCTTTTCCTAAAGACAAATGAAGATTTTCATTTTGTTTTGTAAACGTGTCAGGATTTATCACTTAGTCATGTGTCATGCATTAGGGTGTTTATACAATACAGCTTTCCACACCCTGGTTCTGGACTTCTATGATTTCAACAACATGGCTGTGGAGTAATGGGGCTTTGCCAAACTTTCTCCTTTTAACCCAAACCTTTGGCTGGACTAAAGGGAAGTGTGAGCTGTGTGCCTGGGCAGGGAAGTAACTGGGATTATTCCCAAGAGTGTGACAAGTTGGCTTCACCACATCCACAGGGACTGCCTGATAAGAGCGAGATCTTCAGCAAGATAGGCAAACACTGAAATTGAATGGAGGCAAAAGTAAATGTGAAATTGTGATATCCACAAGCAATAATTAAGTGTATTCATCTGTATTACATGCCTAGTAGATTGAATTCCACCCGTATGCTCTCTTTGGTCTCCGTGTCCTGCCCAGGCACTGACAGCCAGATTCCTAAACCTTCCTTTTCATATAAATAGCTGAGTTATAAACAATTTATTTTCAAGTTTGAATATGTTACATCTTATCAGAGCCAGACTGACTGGTCATAATGATATTTCTGAAATAACTGTTCCATAGTGGAAACCGGAATGGGCAGAAGCTGGGAAGTTCAGCGGTAGGTTGGGCTCCAAGCCCAGAGCTTGTGTCATTTCGATTTGGAGTTTCGATCTGATGTTAATGCCACGGGGATGGAGCTTTGGTTAGAACCAAGATCCAAATGTGAGCATCGGTGTAGCACTGGAAATGTGGTCTGGGGTCTTGGTGTATAGTCCATCTCTTGGAAAGAGATAGACTTTATGAACAAAGCCTTAGCTGCCAAGATGTCAAGATAACTAACTGATGTTTCTAATGAACTTTCATCTTTTCTTAATCTGAAAATAAAGAAAGATGATTAAAAAAAAAATTATCCAAGAAGAAAGGTATCTCCCTCTGTAGTCCCAGAAACTAGTATCAAACTTTTTTTATTTGCAGGAGGAGCAAAAAAAAAAAAAAAAAAAAAAAAAAAAAAAAAAAAAAAAAAAAAAAAAAGGAAAAAAAGACTGCTCTGGTTATTTATCTGTTAGCAGACAAAGACTGTAAAGAAATCCAAGAAGCATCCTGGCACAAAAGCCTGAACTCTTCGACCTCTCAGGCCTCAGGCCTGGACAATTGTCCGAGCCGGGCTTTTTCCTGAGAACCGCCGGAGGGCAAAGGCTGAGAAAGATGCACATTGTTCCCCCGCCATCCATTAAACGCCACGGCTGAAAGGCGACCCATCTTCCCAGGTTAGAGCAGTGCTGAGAATTGCAGCCTGACACTCATTTTCAAGGTAATGTAATAAAGAAAAAAAGTGAGTCGTAGTGATCTTAATTCTTTAAAATTTAAAAGCTAATTTTGTGTCTTTTAGTCAATTTCCTATGCGGGAAGGAAGAATTTATTAACTGGCTTCTGATGTTAAATGGAGTGCTAATGGGCAAGTACAACAATTCAACAGGTGCCAAGTAGAAATATAGAGACATTATATCAATATTAATCTCAGAGCCCTGCAAAAGCCTTTGCARGGGGTTTGGTTAGCCGATTTGTGGTGGGAACACCCAAGCCATCCCCRAAGCGGCAAGCGGGCTCGAGCTCCCTGTTTAAAGCATTCAGATGCTCACCGGTAACTTGGTTTGCAAGACATTTTGAGGGAAGACCATGAGTTTTGTGTCATTGACTGAGGCAGGATACTTCCAGCACTGAACACCCTGTTGGAAGCCTGAACACCCAAGATAACAGGCAAAGCAATAGCTGGGCCTGCCAAAAATCTAAGCAACTACCATTTTACAGACTAATCTTCTGGCAGTAGACAACTGCTGAACCTAATGCACTTCTAATTTTGACCCATGTTGAAAATTTTCTCTATGTACGCAACAGCTGAAGAGGAATAGGCCATTTATTCTAAAGACAAGATTCTCAGAGTCACCCCCAATGCAGCAGGTCTCTCGTCTAGGCAAAAGACTTTAAAATGTGCTGGAATGTTTTTCAGKGAACAGGGTTTTCTCATTGTTACAAGCCACCGGATTTTTACTGGGAAAGGTTCAGTGGGAAAGGGATGCTATTTTTGTCTAAAATCTCATGCAGGGGGAATCCCCTCTCCCACATGTTTTCGGATAGAAAAGTTCCACATTTTCCAGGCGAGAGGGTTTTAAAAYTCCAAAATGCAAGCTAAGTGTAATTTTAGAAATGACAAAGTCAAAATCAAAATAAAATATTATRATATTTCACAGTACAATGGTTTTGACCGGCCGAACATATTTTTAGTTTGCATGTGTGTTTTTTTGCGAACTAGCAACTTTGTCATTCCRTACTAAATCCAAATGTAAAGAATGCCACAGAAATGCCCCTAGAATTGGAAAACTATTTCTCTGTGGCTCTGTTTCTCTTCATTAATATAGTAAAAATAGAAAATAGTAGTGATATCTGCCAGCATTAAAATAKTAATTAATACATAAATGGAAAAAGGGAGAATCAGTTAACTAGAAAGCTGTTTCTGGGAGTTCTGACTCTTCCGACGTTTACAACCAACCATCTCAGCCGCCTGGCTCTATTTTTTAACATCAAATTTTAGGGAGCAGAAATGACCTTTGGTAGAAATACACCACAGATTACCTACAGGTAATGAATGATGCCCTCCCTCCCCGATACTGCATAAATATGCAAGGAGGTATCACAGCGCTGGCAGCCCTTTTTCTAAGGAGAGCGTCCGGCGCTGCCGCGCATTAGCTCGTGGCAGCTGCTGAGCCTGCCGCGGTGCACGTAGCCAAGAGTCCAGGCTTCCCTGCTCCGAGCCCCCGCGGTGCCAGGCTGGCGGAGGATTCGCTAACTCTGCTAACTTTAGGGCCCCTCGGGCCGCTGAGCTTCTCGCGGGAGAGTGCTTTTGGCATCGTCGGCCGCTCTGCTCGGCCGCTGTCAGAAGGATGTTGCACAAGCAGGTTGCATCACGTTCTCATTCTGTAACGGCCCTTTGCGACTGCTGTCGTAAACAGCATCTTATTCATTTCAGCGGCATGCTGCGGCGGAAAAACATCGCCCGGTAATCCTGCATAGCAGGGTCCAGAAAAGGAAATAAAAACTGTGCAATGAGAATGACACAGGCTCTGGGGCTACTCGGTACCAAAGGTTTTTTTTTAATGTGTGTGTGAAAATACAAACAGGCTTTATCTCACATGAAGGATTAGTTTCCTGTCCTTATAATAACAGTAACTCCCCCGCCCCAAATCAAATGAAGACTTTTTGGGTTCCAGTGTCAGCTGAGCCTTCTCTCAGCCCCTTAACTCTGTAAATCAAAAGTAGCCTCAAAGAGTTCAACGCAGTTTTATATGTGTGAGAACATGCTGACTGGGACCGGCAGCGTCTCCTACTGTGAGCCCAAAATGTGATTTAAAACAGCCAAGACAATTAAACTCCCCAAATCAGGGAATACCAGTGGGTGGGGGGTGAGGGGGAGATTTGGACATGCAGTGCTATTGTTTAGCAAAACTTTGCATGAGAAAACTAATGGTCAAGTTCTGTAGCTGCTACATGTATTCAATAATTTTTTATTCAAATATAAATATTTAAGATACTGAAAAGCTGTTTTCCCCACTCCCTTAAAAATTCCAAACTGTACAACCACTTCCCATAAATGACTAATCTTATTTTAAATTAAGCTAATTTTTGGCTAGGTCTTGAGAAGAAAAAAAATATTGGATCCACAACAAAATCCATATTTCCCCCCACTCTGTATCTTAAAAACGCATCCAGGATAACAGCTTGTTTCCAGATGATATTGGATGCTCCTTTTAGTTTCCAAAACAGGGTTTATTGGATCTGGTGGTGTGGCACACAGATCGGATGGGTTCTAGATTTTTGCTCCCACTCCTTTACTATGTTCAGACTGCAGTGTCTACACAAGCTGCTGGAAAAAAGCCGAAAACTGGCTTGCAAAATCTGGACCCGGAATTTCAAGCGGGAGAGCGYGGTGCCTCGGTGGCTCCGTCCCCGCTCTGGCGGGTGGATTTATTGGGTGTCACTATGACACAATGTGTCTATTTGAAACCCAAGAAAGCCCCCTACTTAACCTTCATCTTTTTGTKTGTGCACGTACCAGAAGGCACCACACTGTTGCTGGAGAGCAAAGAACTGGTGACATGTTCTATAACACCATTGCTATTTAAAGCTAAATCAGTGGGTTAATGCTTCTCGAAATGTGACATCCATGAGGGAGTCTTGCTCCGGCGCTGTTAGTCACTTGGTGGTCTCTGGAGTCAATCAGTGTTGTGAGTTTTAAAAGTTTTGGTTGCAACAGGAAACAAGTGATTATTGGAGAAATAACATGGGGGGAAAAATGTGCAGAGTCCAGATCCCTCGGAGCCTGACTTTTTCTCCTCAAGGGCTCCCACTGGGGATGCGAGCTGCAGTCATCGTTATGGCAAACGAGTGGGTGGGGGAGGCATTCCGCAGAGGGACACAAATATTTTGGCGTGGCCGAGGGGCTGAGCGGGGCAGGGGAAGAGGCCAGAGCCTTCCTTTGCTGTGGTGATTCCCTGGCTGCAAGTCCCAGGGAGGTCAATCCCAGGACCCGTCGGTCCTCAGCCCTGCGGCTAACCTTAGCCCCGGCCCGCAGCTTTGTGCTGTCCCTCTTCTTGCAGGCTCATGGGGTGAGCAGAACGCATTCTGCATCATCGCAYCCCTGAATACAGAGCTGAGGGCTCCCCGGGAATCTGTGCTGCGCTGAACACGCCGGCAGGCTCTAAAGAATGARTCCCGGGAATTTATAATTACACGCCAATGATATAGAAAGAGGCTCTAGAGCTGGTTTTTCTCAAAGAACTGAAGCAAAGCCATTCTTCATTAGGGCAAATGGCCTGAACAAAACTCTTCACATGGGTGAGAATAAAATCCAAAAGCATTAAAGAAAGGAAGAAAAAAAAAGAAATAAAACAGTCAAATCACATTTTACTTCTTCTTACCCAGGAGATTGACACAGTAGCTTTTTTTTTCCTCMTTCCCATTTTCCATTAAGCTGGTTCTTTAAAACACATCTGAACTTTTCCCATCCTGACGATTCCCAYGGACAATTGGCAGAGAATCTAGGACAACTTGCAATACTGGGATTTTTTCCAGGCATGAGTAACTTGTTAAAAAGCCACTATTTCCCTAATACTAACAGTAAACAGAGTTCACATCCACATGAAATCCTCTGTGACCCATCGGGGAAAGTTTTTTGTATATTTRTATAGAGAGATATATGAAATCATTTAATTCCTTTATCCATCAAGCACTTGGAACTCAGCATGTCCGTTTATATTTCACTTAAAAAAATAAATATACACATGCATGCCAGGCTAGATTTAAAGGTATCCTTTTCCCCAGTTGACAGCTCCGTGCCTGTAGTTTTATAAGGGATAGCTTTAGAAAGAACAGTATTTTTAAAAATTATTTTTATTGAGATATGTTTTACATCACTTTGATGAACTGTAACTCTGTCACACCTGCCGCTTCTACTACTTCAGGTGGTAGAAAACTGTGTTGAGTACTTCCTGAATTTCTGAGCATTTAGCTCATGCTGTTGTTCCAGGTGAAYATCCACTGTGCAAATGTATCATGTGTGCAATGAATTTGAAATGTCCCAGATAGATCAGATTACTACTTTTTTTTGGATGTATAAATGTTAGCCACTAACTCAGCTAAATCTGTTTTGGAGTATGAAGGCCAAACGGTGGCAATTCCACCTTCTGTGTGCAATGTTGTATTCCTTGGGGGATATTACTGAATTCCRGAGGAGTGATGCCCTTGTACTTGGCTAGTGATAGCTAAAGAGAGCATTTAAATTTATGATTGGATCAGCAGGTCTCATTGATAATGTGATAGCGTCATTTTGGCTGGAATCCTTCTTGACTTGGGCTTTAGCTTGGGTCACATGCCAGTTTAAGGCTACTGGATGCAATACAGTTTGTTAAAGAAGGATCTGGGGTGAGAAAGGAACAACCAGCTTTGGCCTGGCCGTGCTGCAGCCTGCCACAGAAATGCTCTGCCTGGGTAGCTCAAATAAGTTGGCTAGTCTATAAAYAACAAGAAGCCTTGTAAAGGGCAGAGATGAGGGCACGTGAGAGGGCTGGTGAGCTCAGGTTTGCCTGTGGTGGATGTGTGGACACGATAGGAGATGCTAGCAAATCAGACTAGACCCAATAGATGCTACCCAGAAAGGATATTGTTGACCTTCTTTGCAAAATACTTTGATACGTGTTTTATCTTAATTATAATCATGTAATTCTGAMTCATATGAGGAGTGTTAGGTGATGTGCAGACTTTTGCATGTCTGATTTTTTTCTCATCCCCAAAAAATATGAAAAGACAAAACTGTGGTTTTGTTCCAGAAGGGATTTCCAGAAAGCACAGGTATTTGGAAGAATACATACAGAACACCCTTGCTAGGGACTACCTCGCTCTTRGAAGGCTTTGTCAATCTCATAGTCCCTCCAAGTGAAATTAGATGCTGCCCAGGTTGCCCAGTACTGAATGCACAGACTCAATCTCGGCTCTTGAGTCTGTCCATAAGACATCATTCTCATTAACAAGAGCCATCAACCRTCCTCTCCATTAGGCTAGATTTCCTCAGGGGTTTCTTTGTTTTTTTGGCAAARCTGATACTTTCCTTGGGAAAATATTGCTAAAAGAAAAAAAGTAACTATTTGGTCAGAAAAGCAGTCAGATTTAAACATTCCCAATGGAGCCTCCTATTCAGGAGTGATTCAGGTTCAGAGTGCCTGCAAGGTTGAACACTGACAGTGGTACAGACCAAAACTGTTTCCAGTCAGCCCGTATCCTCCAGCCTTCCTGGCCACCTCTGAAACCACCAACTGCAAAGCATGSGACAAAGATGGAGCTTCCACAGAGCCTGGGGAAAAGAAACGTCCCTAAAACCATCTAGCACCTGGAGATTTCTGCCTCCACTGCCTGCAGGGAGGGAAGAGGCAATGGAACGTGTATGTTTGTGATCCATGTGTCCTGTCTTCAGTTTTCTGTGGAACAGGTCATTTCACTTGTCTTGTACAAGAGGAACTCCTCTGGGTTTGGYTTTTGCTTGATGGAAACCTTCTTCTTTGTTTGGACAAAATGGAATACTTTAGAAAACTTTTGAGGGTCTCATAACACCTTGCAGCCAAGCACTGCCAAGAGCTTTTGTGTTTTGCTTTAGAGTCTGCATGGCAAAATGAATATGTGATAGGCAATCAGACATGATYGTCTTCACTTCTCTGTTTCAGGGGAACCTCTTAGAATTAGTCTCAGAAACATATGTGCATGAGGGATTGTCCCCCAGAATTATTCCTACTGTGCACATGTTTAGAAGCAGCAAGTTGATTGCTACCTCCACATYCTGAAAAGTAACGTTAAATTTATAGTCAGACTTCTATACAGGAGGAGTCATTAGCTCTCCTTTTGGCATTATGCCCATACCTACTGTCTGATGAGAAACTCGGAAAAACAAGCCCAGATTCTTACTTGGAATGGTGCAATAATGTATGAAACCTCCCATGATAATAGTGATCCAGCCGAATAAAACACAACAAAAACAAACAGAATTTGTTCCATCTCTGAAGGCTTAGAGTGATGTATTTGTTAGTGTTTTATTAGTTCTGGCATGAAGAAAAATATTTTGCATTTAAAATAAGAGTATGATAGTTACAGCACCAGGCTGCGTTTTTGTTGTTTGGATGAAACGTTTCAGTCTTGCTGGGAATAAGCAGATCAGCTTTCCCAGCTCCTCAAGCAGTCAGTGCCAATCTTGTAAACTCTTTCAAATCTTCTTAAAGTACAAGTGAGGCCAGGATCAGTCTTTTCTCTGCAGTTACATTGAAATTCTTTTGTTCAAGAGGCCTGATGTCTTGCTCTCCCCACCTAATGGATATCTCCCTGCACTTAGGAGTTCAGGAGCAAGCCCAACGAGTCAAAATATTTCACGTAAAAAAATGGTGTTTTAATCCTCTGAGAAGTTTTGAATCACTCTCTTAAACATTAACAACCTCCTTAAACCTCCACAAGGTCACACTTAAGTGCCTCCATGAGAAGGAACATGCTGCTGTTCTTTGGGAGCTGATGCTATTTCCTTCTCATGGAGCTCAAGTCATTTTAAAGGATGAGAAAGTTAGTGTAATGTTTTTCTCTTTRTTTGTGGTGCTTCAAATTATTTTTTATGCAGTTATTTGTACACATTTCKGCACTTCCTGTTTGGAAGCAGAAATGGAAGCTGAAATACCATGAGAAAAACCTCTTGTCCTGATGGTAATTTAGATCTGGCTAAAAGGAAGATGCACTTAAAATCCTCACAGAACTCCTATTTTTATCCCTGATTTACAGACAAAGATTTATTCTCACTTGTGGGCTAGACACTTTCTGATTTACAGACACAAATATTGAAAGTTTGGCTCTTAACTGGACTATGAGATTTGGAGCTTCACTAGATAATATCTAACACCTAAAATGTCAGCTTGAGATTAAGAGACTTTTTTTTTGCCAGCCAGATTTTAGGGTGGTCTAATCTGAAAGTAAATCTTGTTTTAATTTGTACAAATGGTATTACTTCTGTGTCCCACGAACATTTATCCTATATGCTGCAGATGCCATCAAAAATGCTATTTTTTAAAATGATTTCCTATGTCATGGACCAAACCCATTTTTATTTGGCTCAGGGCAAAGGAAAGAATACAACATTGCCATCAACAGATGCACCACCAAACAACCCAGTTCTGTCTAACTTGGTTTTTGGCATCTGTGTGCTATTTCTGTCAAACTCAATCAAACTGAGTGTTAATTTTTGAAGCAAAACCCCTATGATCATTTCACTTGTGATGTAAGCCAGATGCAACCTCAAGATCAGCAAAGGCCAGAAGTCAATGACCCAATTTTGCATGCTGTGCAACCCCCTATCAGTAGCCAGTGCTTTCCCCGTGCCTCATTCCTACCCATGTAGATTACTCGTTCTTTGTGGAAGTTGTTACAGATACCAAATACAATATTTATACAAAATACAGCCTGGTTGCAACTTTAAGTAACTTCAGATATAGCACAGTGTGGCAAATAGATCCAGAGCATATGTCAGGTAAGTATAAAACCTCCTGTCCAGACAAGAATCTAATTTTAGCAAATCTAAATTTCTATGCTTTCACAAAGCTCTAGTCCTWCTACAATTGAATGCTGAGAGTCCTGCATGAAAAGCTTTAGTAAGAAATTTGTGCTTGGCTAATGCAATTATGAAGCTTTCTCTAATTGCTCACTCACTTGGAATATAAGATGGAGTAATCTGAGTATTTCAGGGCCTTTCTACTCTGATTATACTTTAGACTCTAGTGGGACAAGATTTTGACCTAGATTTCTGCATTCGCCTGAACTGAACTCTGGTATTGATGGTTCATCAGCCTTGTTCTTTGATTTCTTCTTACTGTTTTCGCTTCTGAAGCAAGGAATGCAGAATCTTTCCAGTGCGAATTTAGCATGTGTTTTGCAAACTAGTAAATAGAAAGCAAGGTCAATCAGAGAATCTAGACAAACTGGAAAAGAGTCATACTTAATAAAAAAAAAGGGAGCGGAGAAAGGGCAGAGTAGCTTCATGCATTGGTGGTCTGTATCTGTCTTTTGATCAGCAAGAGCACAGYGTAATGGATGGGGAGAATGTCTTCTCTCTGGAAATAAACTTATTCAGAGCTGGTGGCAGCTTGAAACCTCCGCATATTTGTTCTCCTGATTGCACAATCTCTTCTGCTTTTACAGACTTCATCTTCCCCCACGTATAGAATGACTTTGGGGAAACTCTCAGAAGGGAGCATCAGCGTTTGTTCACATTTCATCCTTTGTAGTTTGTAGGACAGCAGGCGGTTCACAGCTGTGAACCTCATCTTGAGCGTAAAAGACGTGGAGAAGATTCAGTGAGAGAAAAAAAAAGCCCAGTTTAATAGACGTAGTCATGTGCAGGATTAAGATAACTAAATACAATGGGAGAGCTACAGAAGTATCAGCTGATCTGTGAGACAGTCCTTGGCTGAATTCAGTTCAAGTTGGTTAAAGAATGGCATGTTAAGGGAATTTCATATTGAAAATCTCTCTGAGGTGCAGATCCCATTTAGAGCACTGAAGGAACCCTGCTACCTTATTAGTGCATAAACTATTTAGCAGAGCTGGATGGAAAGATCAGACCAGGAAATAACTAATCTGTCCATGTTTTGGTTCCTTGCCCGTTCTCATTTTCTTACAAAATTTTATTTAAGCAACATATTTCCGATAGGTTTACTGGAATACAGACCCAGACATCGCCAGTCCCCTTGCATATTTTCCTTTTGTGGTTTTTGGGTAGCGCCAATCCGTATAAATAGGAGATACTTGATTCAGCTTGCTTGCACACCGAACCTACAGTGTGTAAAAAGTTAAATGTAGTGAAACTGTGGTGGTGGTTTTTGGTCTCTGACTGCAAGTCTAAATGCACAAGTCTATTTTTAGAATATCACATTCCCTTTCAATTTTTTCTTTTTAAACCATAACCTTCATGAAAAGGCTACGAGGTATATTACAGCYACACAGGGCCGAGAAAAAGATCACGTTAGCAGTGAAACAATAATCCTGCTGCCAAATGTACAGATACTCGCTAATGACTGCCGCCGTGCTGCAGGCCCGCAGGAGTGCTTCCTCTTGCTCTCCTGGCCCGGCTTTTGGCAGAGGGCTTCCCTCAAATCCGCCCGCCGCTCGGCCCTTCACAGCTCTGCTTCGTGCCCGCCGCCTGGGCAGGGCTCTGCGGCGCGCGGCGGAGGAGAGGCCGAGGTCGGGCAGGCTCCCGCGCTGCCTGTTCCTGAGGTCGGGCCGTGATGGCTGGTTGTTGGCAGCAGGAGGAACGGCGTGTACGCTCGCCTAGCCGCGCGAGCGAACCAGCCTGCCTCCGGAGACCACCGTAAGCTGTGCTGTGGAGACCTGAAGGGAACGTCTATGAAATTAATTGATGCTTTCATATAAAAGGCATTTAATATAAAACTGATAAAACCATTAAATGCATATTACGATGACTGCTGTTGCTTTATCCAGGCAAAAGATTTATTTGGGGATCAGTTTGCTATTGCCTATGCAGTTATCAGTGAGTAATGATCTGGTGGCTTCGTGCCTGAATTCCAGGTAGATAATAAAAACAAAACAAAAGGATTAATGTATTTTATCTATTTCTCTTCCATTTCTGTGTGTGTGACTCCCCACAGAGCTGCAGGAAAGCAAATAAGGCAGAGGAATTGGGCTGATAGTGCAGCTCCTGCGTGGCTGCGTGTGCAATGTGCTGATGCTTGTAAAGCTGTGGCTGTTGTACAGCTGCAAGTGCAAAGAACTTGTGTGAACATGCCAAGTCCATCAGGACAATCTCAAAGCACGTATCTGCCAAGGCGCACTCACCCTAGAAAAGCCCATGAGTCTTAAAATCAAGTCTCTAGCTGAAACTCATTAAAAAACCCTATTTTTTGGATATGTGCACGTGAGAAAACACTTACAYGCACAATAATGCTGAAGCTTCTGCTTACAGTGAACACGGTATCACTAATCACTTTGAAGGCAAAGAAAGCTGCGTTACTGGTTTCATCAGGAGGAGGACAGCACCCCACAATGCTTTGCTTATCCTTCTGGCTGCCCAGTGCCCATCTCCACACAAAGACTTTCACTATCCATGTGGGTAAACCCTCAAAACGTGCTCTTATTTTATCCATAAGTCAAGGGAGCAGCTGGGAGACATTGTGATTTTCTTTTTTTCCCCCCTTCTTCTTCTTCTTCTTTTTTTTTTTTCTTTGTTTGCTGCCCTATCCCTGACTTGGAGGGTCAAATCTATGGCAAGTTCATTTCTGGGCCAACTCTGCCAAATTATATGATGTGAATTAATGTCTACTAGAGCTTAGAACAGCAAACTCTGATTTAAGCTCTTAGGTTGAACTTGTCTACAATTGTTGAGGTGAAAGGCCAGTTCATATCCATTAATTAACCTAATCCATCTCAATCTACTTTATTTTATACCTTTTAGGGTTTGTGACTCTAAGAAATATATTTAGATAAAGCAATGCTGTTAAAATCCAGGAACATTGCTAAAGAGACTCACCACCCACCATTGGTTTATACTAGAGATCACTTCAACCATTTTTTAAATGCTAGGAACTAATTTAATCACGTATTTGTTAGTGAGTCCCAACACACAGAACAGTTTTCTATCCAACTGATTCAAATAAGCATTCCATTAATGTCAGGGTTATTTTTGATTCTGACTTTTACTGTGTTTGTAGTAATTTCATTAATAGGCACACATTATTGCTAGACTCCCCCTGCTTTTTCCTTCCACCTCCTCCCTTATTGCGGCTGTAGCACTAAAACACATGAAAATGAGGGAGTGCAATTACATTGTGAAATCTGAACCTAAACATGACCTCTAACTACAGCTCTTAGGGGCCAGTGTGTACGTAGCAGCAGGCTCAAAATATTCAGAAAGATTAGTAAGGTTCAAGCTTTATCTAAAAGCATATGGGAATTTCTTAAGAGGATCTAATCTAAAAATAGGATTAAGACATATTACCAGATGTCTATCCCCTAAATATTCATTTTTAAACTGAAGATATTTAATGACTGCGTAATATTTAATAAGTTATTAGTTGACCGTAGAGGCTTCTGAAATTGAAATTCCTTGGAAATGTCTATCATGATAATAATTAATAAAGATTTTAAACCAGCATCTTCATTGGAATGGTCTTGCTGCAATATTATAGAATCCCATTTTTTAAAAGAAAGGTCTGTTTTAGGTTTCAAGGGTTTTTTTAATAATACACAGAGAATAGAAAATTGTGCATGCTGTAACACTGAAACATCTAAAGCTAAGTAGAAATGAACAGAAAGCAATCACAAATGGTTTGAGGTTTTATTTGTAAGAATAAGATAAGTGTCTAAATATTTATTCGTTTTTATCTGAATGTTTTTATCCTGGAAAACAGTCCAGAACAACAGAGCAGCATGTGATGTTTAGGTAAGATACAGTTAGCTTTATTTATTTGTTTATTTATTTATTGTGGCTGTGCCTTGCATGTGGCCCCTATGTTACAGGATACAGTCAGACAGCTCATTTATAGTACTGCAGATCTTATTGATCTCAACATCTATGAAAACCTGGAACACATCTGAAAGAAAGCATTTCATAAAGATTTAACTTTTATATAGTCATATAAATGAAGATGAGCTGCAGTAATACTAGTAGAGGATTTCCAGTACGTCCAGAAATACGGGTGCATGCAGATAAGCTGTGATCCAGTTTCAGATTTGGATTTCTATCCCAAATTTTTCTAAAACATATCCATATTTGGCTGCCTTTTTTGTCTGTTAAAAATCATGATAAATCTGAGGGTTAAGATTGAGGTGGATATTTAGAGGTTAAGATATGGAGTTAATAAAGTTTATGCGCAGAAGGAAGTTACCGGCTCAAAGTCACAAAGCAGCCAGAGTTTTACTGAGATATTCAATCATTAACTGTCCTGTACAGAAGATGCCTTAAGTGAAGGATTCCACGAGGGTATGTTTCTTCTGATATTTGGACACTCGCAGATGAGAGGAATATCTGAAGGATATAATCACAGAGGTTTTTATTGGCTTTCTCCCCCCTTCCCTGTTCTAATGGAAGTTTTTGATAAGTACGAGGTATCTATAATTCAAAAAACAAATGTTTTAACTGCTTTTAAAATTCTTAGACTTCTTTCTGAAACTGAAAGCTGAATGTAATGTCAGTCACATAAACTAGAGTTACACTACTTCCCTGGTGGGGAAATTTGATGCCCTTCAGCAGGAAAAAAAAAACGTACTGCAAGACAGAGAGAGAAGGGCGTCCTGCCAGGGTGACAGAAGCAAAAATGTTGGATTCATGGAAATCTGTGAAACTCCTGTTCATTTCCAAGGGTTCATCCACTGCTGTAGCTAAAGACAAGCTCTGGAGAATGAGAAAGGGGAAAAGTGATAGGRAACTAAAGGAGCCATGGCAGCCTTGTAGTAACGCTTGGAAGTAGTGCTGCCTTCTTCCTCCCTTTCAGACCTGCTCAAGGCTGGCACATAAAAACCTGAGACACAGCTATGCCTAGGGGGAAAATATAGCTGACGTGTTTTACGGTTGTTGTTTTGAGTCACTGATAAAGCCAAGCACTAGGGAATAGTTTATTTGAAGCGTGTGCATGCTCCATTCTGAGCAGGATGGGAATTATCAGTTTATAAGCCAATCAGATAATCACGGTGGAGAATGACTGGCAAGGGTGATGTTGATATTTTGGCTGAGGGTTGAAGAGGGCCATTTCTTCTTCTTTTTCATGTACCTAAAGACTTGGCTCCCAGCAAACTTGGGAATCCAATACACATCCAGGTTTTTATGATGTTTTATTTTATTTTTTGTCCAGCCAGAATAATTAGTTATAGGAAAGAAAATACAGTGGAGGCAAACATTCTTGGCGAGATCTTTCCATTCATTTTTTTTTTTCCTTCATCACTTGCCAACCCCAGGCAGAATGCTCTGCACTTCGCTTCTCAAGCAGAAAGAGAAATAAAAAGATAAAGAGGGACCAAAAAAAAAAAAAAAAAAAAAAAAGCTCCATGGGGAAGACACAGCCCCTCATGCCTAAATTAGTTTACTTTCATTGGTGAGAGGTGGAAGATGTCAGCCTGGACTGAATGCAGCCACTATGTGTACTCTGCTGGGTCATACATGCCTAATTTTCGGTGTAGATCTGACTTCTTAGTTTCTGGTTACTCGCCTGACTGCAAATAGCCCTTTTCAGTATCAAAGAAGTGGTTTGAAAAGAGACAAAGATTACCCAACTATTACAGTAACAGACAGAAAAGTTTAGCATTTCTGAGTGCTGGTCGCATATTAGGAAGACTGACTTATGCTCCCATGACCCAAATGCTTATACATCTGCACATATATGAAATATGTAACATTATATTTCTAGGGCTACTCTAGTCAAGGAGGTGCAATATGGCCACTTGTATAGTAATTGAACTTCTATAGCTAACCTGGAGAGGTGGAAAAGTTTTGTAAAGCATGTGATGCAAACTGCAGGATAGAATAGCAGATGCAATGACTAAAGCAATATCACATGCACTGCAAAAATTTGAGAAGAAATGCAATAAAATCCTCCCATTCCTCAGAAAACTGGAATACTTGAGTTTTCTGTGAGAGATCTCTTTGAGACTACAGCAAACCTCCAAGCATAGGCAAGTCCTCAAGTCGTAGACTTCAATAAAGCATGGGGAGAATTTCTACGTAGTAGATATCTGCATGTAGGCTATTACCAGCCACATCCTCTCCTCTCCTTGGAAATTTTCATTGATCTTCACGAGCTCCCCATTAGACACAGCTCTGTGACAGAAATGGTTTCATTTGTGGTTCTGCAGCCTTTKATTGCTAGTGAACTAGGGCCCCTGCATTAGACGTCAGATGGGGCAAACTAGGAAGGATGGGTGAACTTTAACTGAGTCATTATTTTATGAAACAACCCCGTTCTCCATGGTTAATGTCCTTGGGTGTGTACATATGTCTACTGCTGTGCACACTTTGAGGGTGACTATGATCAAAGCTACCACTTATTGGACAGTATCTTCATGCTGATGCAATTCTGTCATGGCTAATATGATGTTTTGGTATGGGAAAGAAGAACAGAATAAAAAGCTTTATTTACTTTCAAGATTCCATACAATTTTGCCTTACACATTCTTTACTCTGACCCTCTTTTTTCCTTGTTAGTTGTTTAGTTGCCAAACTAAAGTTTTGTACCGGACCATTAAAGAAAAAGTGAAAACAAAACTTTTATTGACAGGAACACTTTTTTCTTTCCTCTCTCTCCCTCTTCACCACTGGGGCCTCAGCTAAAGTGACCTGAGGCTAAATAGGCTCTCAAAGAAAGCTTTCTTGCCAAAGAAATGTCATTGCGGTTAAACAGTACTAATGAATGCATAGATTTAGAACCTTATTTACATTGAAATTTGTTTAGTAAGCCAACTTAGGTCTGAAAATTGGGACAAACTGTTTCCTCAATAATTTAATAACTCCAAAGACCTCATCCATTTGGAAAAGGCACAGTCTCACCGTCCACTTACAAATGCAAAGTCACGTTTCCCAAAATTGAATAAAATGCTAATAATACAGCAGTTCCACATATCAGCAAGTAAAGTGGCTTTTAGCTCCGCATTCAGCTGGAGACAGTGAATAACAACAGTCAGCTTACTCTGTCCTGAGCAAAATGGTTTTATTCCATCAATTGCCTGTGTTTCGAGTGTTCTGAAGGGTTCACATTTATTTTCGTAACCTCCCTGAATTTGGCACCCCTCGCCAGTGGTGTTGGGACTTTCAAATCAGCAGCTATTAATTGAAACAGTCCAATTAACTTGCTTGAGTCACATTCCCAATCTGAACTGCTTTTAATGGGGAGCCATACCACCCATTTTGTGGCAAACAGAAATCCATACAGAAAAAACAAGGTCACTCACTTCAGTGAGTGCTTTCCTGGGGAAATTTTATATCCAAATATGAGACATTTGGATAAAAAAAAAATAACATGGCCATCACTCAGACACTTCTCTGAAAGACAGTGCTTTGGCTTTGTGGAAGCCATAAAACTTATCGCTCTATCTTATCAATTGATATTTCTGCAAAATCTGGTTTTGATCTTCTGAGTGATGTAACCTTGTTGGAGAGGCTTGAATCTTTGTCCAGACATAAACTTCTCTACGGTATGGTGAACATGGATACTAGATTTGTAATCGAGGTCCAGATGAAATTACAGAGTAGTTCGTTGCTCTTTCCCTTAGAAACAGAACTGAGTTTTCCAGAATAAGGGCCACAGTTACCATCTAATGCATGAATTGAAGGTTGCATTGATTTGGGAATTTATTCTCAGGTTGAAGTTGAGTACTCTGCTGAATATATTATGAAATGGAGAGGACCCTATGAAACTTAAAGCTGTACGTATATACCCTATATTCTACTGTTATGGGCAGATATAAGAACCCCCCCACACACACACCACAGAAAATTTGTTAGGCCAGACTTTGATGTCGCATCATGGACACACCCATCATTCTGGGGCTTTTTCCACTAGACTACACTTATTATGCTGAATTGCAATCCCCAAATTTATCAAATTGAGAGCCTCCCCAAACAAATCTACCTTTCTTCACTACAAACTATTAGGAAATACATTTTTGAAGCTGAGCCTCTATCAGAATATGATATTACATGACACTGTAACCTTTTCCCTCCAGAAAACCACCCTTTATGAATAAAACATARGTGACCTTTAAAAACTTAGCAGTTGTACTAGGTGATTGCATATTAACAAGCTTTTTGAGGAACTAGGACAGGCACTGTATGTTTCAGTTAAGGACAGATAATAGAACTATTCAAATAATTTATTATTTTATACAATACAGGGAAATGTAAGAAAACTACCTCAACAAGAGTCTGCTTAAATTTTTGTAAGTATAATTTTATATGACTCCCCCCATTCATCTAAATTATACAGTCACTGCTAAATGAAAGACTTCCTTTGAAAGGACAACCCTGATTCTCCTTTGCTTGAAGTTTATGAACAGCTTTGGTTTGCGGCCACTTGATCGGAAAGTTGCAGTGACTACCGGGCATTTTTATAGGCAATCAAAGAAGGTATCTTCCTTTGCCAAGATAAAAGGTTTGGAGCCAAGGTCTGAACTGATTTAAATCAGTAGAAATGGTGGGACATCAAGGCATATACAGCAATATATGTGCCTAAAGACGACTGAGCCCTTTGGCCGGCTTTATCTATCTGAGAAAGGCTCTTGACTCTATTTGATCATCTCTACTGAATCCAAGTGTAGAAGAGAGGGAGTAGGTTCACACCAAAGAGAATGTTTCTACCAAAGGGATCACTTTGGAAATTCATGTCATTTGTAAGTTTGGATACTTACACTGAATTTCATCTTCTTTTATGGGTCTCCCATCATTATAGCTACTGTCAGTTGTTTGAGAGTCTAGTTATCTGTGATGGAAATTTAGGATACTCTTCTGATGGCCTTCAGCTCTTGATTGGTCCATCATGTTGGCTTGTCTCCTTAACTATGCACTCAATACATGGAGACCGGATAGATGAGAAAAGTAAATTACTCAGCATTTTGTCTCAGGATATTTTTTGCTACCTAAAGAACAATCCTGTTGTGTATGAGTACAATTTCTTCTTCTACTGAAGGGCATAATGATGGTCATATACTTCATGCTTTGGAAACAGTTTAATTCCACAGTTTAATAATAATGAAACAGTTGTAGTTATGAAGCAGTTTAGCCATTACAGAAATCCAAATGATTATTTTAAAGCAAAATACTCCTTGAGTCACTCCTGAATTAATCAAGGGGAATCTTTAGAAGCTACATTCAAATGAAAATGATGATAAACCATGCTTCTTGTTTTCATTGCACTATATCTCAAGTATAATTGCCTCAAGGTGGCTAGGTGGTGTATCAGCCTTGCTACATAAGCTGCTTCCTCTGAGCATTAGAACTAAACCCAGGCACAGAAAAGAAAAAAAATCACTGACATTCCTCATTTTAGCATTCAGGCTCCTTGGGCTGTGTGAAGAGTTCCCAAGCAGGAGTCTTGGGGGAGTGGAGTGTGTGTARCTTTCCTTGTTGTAGGCAGAGCACACAGTGGTTTATCCTTTGAGCTAGTGGGAGGAGGGAAAGGGAAAAATGTTCCACAAGGCCAACCTGATAGGTTTTCTCCAATGTGTCATTACTGTGTTTCAGAGCATCTGTGTTGCTGCCGTACGAACTGGATGGGAACACAAAGTAATCAATTTCAGTTGAGAGCACTAATTTATCACCTTGCCATCTTTTATTGCAAGGTAGAGAATCTCTCTGTTTCTCTTCTACTTTCTAAATGCAAAATCAGGACAATAAAGAGCAATCTCCCCCTGCCCCCCTTCTTCCAGCTCTTCCCTCTCTCTATTTGTTTATAAGACCTTCTAATTAAAATAGATGCACTGAGAAGCAGAAACGTACATGATCGTCCGCCATCTGTGTTAAAGGGCAAGAGCCACGCCACTTCCCACTGGAAAGTGCATAGGAAGAGTCCATATTTTAGCCACTTCTGTATTACTAGGAACCTCCTCCTTATATACACTCAGCTATTCACCAAATCATGCCAGCTGTAGAAAACAAGTATTCTTTAGCCCTCTCCTATGGGGAAAAAATGGTGTTTCGTTGTCCTTGGCATAAATGCACTCTGTCAAGTTTAGCAAAACCAAATGTCAGTATGATGGACCCAGCTTTTGAGTGTTAGGAGCAGACTGTACTTTGCAACCTCACATCCAAGYGACAACCTGAGAGAGGGCATGGAAGCAGGGCAGAACCTTCCCTAAGGGTTTGTCTACAGGGTCTTTTGTGGGCAGGTGTGAGCTGAAGCTGTATGACTCAAGATGACTTGAAGTCATTTAGCTGCAAAACCACTGTGCCAACCCTGAATATGTATTGGCCAGCCACATGTACTTGGCTTTTAGTTTGTAGCYGCTCAAACTATGGGCCAAGAGAGACCATATCTAATGCAAAAGACTTGATAGGGTTTTAACTCTTGTCTTATACAGTCTTCCTGATGATGATCAAATTCCATAAGCACACGACATAGTACAGAAGGAAGGAATACACACTCCATTTTTTTTTTTTTGGCATTTCTTTCAAATCTGACCTTTCCAAATCACCACTTCCTACTGTAGCTTTCTGGTCATCATTGGAACATTCCAAAGAGTTTTTCTGGCTTTCAGTGAGGTGGGGCTGTCTAATCAAAGCCAAGCATATTTAGATCCCTTACGTGTACAGATGAATAGATGATGTTCTGAACTCTTAAACATATATCTTCTAACTACAAATGCTGAAGTGCAACCTGGACAGAGTTAAACCCCTGCTATTCAAGGTAGTAACTCTGGCTTTTGCTTGGTGCTCATGTTATCTTGAAACATTTATTGGAAACACTATTAGCTACCTAGTTCTGTTTGCACTTTTTCCTTGTTTCATTTGCTGTCCTTTCAGTCTGAGAACTTTTACTGTAAATGCTAAAGTCTTTCATCATCATTTTCCTTAAAAAATAAATTCCCAGTTTATGCACATACATGTATTTGCACGTATGTTCTTGGAACTTGGTATTCCTCTACCATTCCTAATATATCTTTTTAAGCCCCAATTTCCTAACCAAAGCACATTACAAATCTGATGCTTTCCACAGCCTAGTAGCACATCAATAAACTAAAGATTATTGTGCTTTGTCAGGTTTTATTTTGTAACATTATGGGAAATTCTCTGCTGCTTTGGATGAGTGCATAAACTCTTATTGCTTGACAATTAACAGAGCTAGTAATAGAAAATGCAATGTAATTTACCTTAGTACAAGGGATTTTGGTTAACAAAAATTAAACTATTGAACTCTTCTCTCGTAGGAGAAGGACATTGTCTCATTATGTGTGCTTTTTTTKTGTGTGTGTGTGTGTATGTGTGTGGTTAAATAAATAGAAAAGCCCATACTCAACAGCAAATGGGTGCTGGGCCTTGGGTGGATTTATTATGAAGGCTATATGGAATTCTTCTAATGTGCTTGCTTTGGAACTGGACAAAATAATCTCTTTGCAAAATAAGCATGCCGTAGCCTTTTCTGTGATACAGAGAGAGTTCACCCAAATAAATAATGTTGAAGGGGGAGTTCCTTTATATGCTGTGTAATTTCAATGTGCTGGAGAGTTCTTGTCTGTGTTGCTGAATTAGGAAGGTCAGTGCTCAGCATCCCTCCCCCCAGCAGCATGCATACATAAACGTGAAGGGCTACCATGTTATTCTGAGGACCAGACTTTGCAGGTTAAGTTGACCTCCGAAGAGTAGGGATCTGCACTTTTGAGCTCTCTGGCCTATGAAAGCCATTTTTCCTTTTCTTCTATTTTTTTTTTTCTTTTTTTCATTTTTTTTCCCCCAGGTAAGAGAAAACAACTTCGGCAAAGCTTTCTATGCTTTTAAATCTAAAGGCAATGAATTTAAGGTTGAGTTTTTCCCAGCCAACTCAGATTTTAAGCCTGGTCAAAGAGAATCAGTATATAAATGAAGGCAGGASACAGTTGAGACTGAGGAGAGTCTAAATGCCATTTCTTCACCAAGAATGTGTAGCAAAGCATTCTACAAAAGTTGGGGTTCAGGGGCCTTGGCATTGAGGGTTCAAAGCACAATCTTAGCCTATGCTCCATGTTGTCTGTTGTGAATCTGAATGCACTCAGGGCAGCTTTTCTCTATGCAGACTGTAGGGATACTAAGTCTTTTTGCAGTATTTTTCCGAGTCTATCTAAGGAAGAGCTTTCTTGAGAAAATATGCTTCAGCACTGCATATTTTATCTCTCTCCCTTGAATAAAAGTTAAGTTTTATCTTTTAAAAGACACACTTTGACCCATTACTATTTTTAGGCTGAAGAAATGATCTAATCAAATTTAAAGACATAATAATTATTTTTTTTAACAACCTCCTCCTTTTGTATAGTTTCTTCATACTGGGACTCATATCTGAGTCTCAAATGAACGAGGAAGGAAAGGTTAGTTTTTCTCTGACTACCTGTCTACCCAGGCACCATTTATGGCTTCCAGCTACAGTGTGGATCTTGGTGCTCAGAGTCAGTATTTCCCCACCAGCAACAAATCAAAATTTCACTCTAATAAGAGGGTGA
Source organism: Rhea americana (assembly GCF_003343005.1). Taxonomy (NCBI): domain Eukaryota; kingdom Metazoa; phylum Chordata; class Aves; order Rheiformes; family Rheidae; genus Rhea; species Rhea americana. The sequence goes on from NW_028186401.1 coordinate 2,972,763, forward strand.
AATTTGGTCTTTAAATAATTGAGTGGAGGGTCACTTATTTAAGATATTACATGGATATTTCGTACCATGTTTCTGTGGATTTTATACTCCCAGCTTTGGAGGCAGCTGAGATAATCCCAGCCTAAGGTAAGAGTATTACTCTTTCCTGGGGCCACGAGTGTGCACATGGTTGAAAAAGTCAGAAAGGTTTCAACAATGGAGCAGCCCAGTTGAACATGGCCTTTTCTGGGGATCTGGGTATATTTGAACAGTGGGCTTTGTAAGCAAGGCCATAATAGCTTCACATGGACAGATAATGATGGATGTTATGGAATTGTGAATTGGGGTTTAAAATTGTGCCCTCCTGCCCTCCAACCTCCTTACACATACAAACAAAACAAAGCGGAGTTTGAGGTGGAAGCATTAGTCTGGATTGGCTGAAAAGCCTTCCTGTTACTGGAGGGGGTAAGCCTGTACCAGATGTGTTGAAATCGCCTACTTGACCCTTGCCTAACCTTAAATCCAGAACGCACAAAGTAGGACAGAGCTAATCCCAGCAAGTAGGTTTAAGCAAACAGACTAACAATTTACTACCACTCAGAGATTGTCACCTTCTGAATTTTCTCCTCATACGTGATTTTGAAAGCAAGGGCCATTTAAAGCAGAGATGCATTACRGGGAGAATATGAAGCTCCACTTCAAATCCAGTGAAAGTCTCTTCTTTCTTAACATACAGTGAACAAAACACCCATTGCTTTACTGGAACACATCAGAGAATGCAGATGGTGCCTTGCTTTTCCAGAGTACAGTATTGCAATTCTCTAGAAGGTTTTCCTGCTCTCCCCGTTTACCTGGGAGACCTAAGGTCTCCCACCAACCATTTGCTATGATGTGTAGCATTCTCAGTAGTGTAAATAAAAGCAAACAATTTAATAAATTAGTGGTGGATTATTGCTAATTTTGAAGATTTTTTTATTAAATAAATGTTTATAGAGAAACTGTTTTAGACTGGAAACCGCTAGACCCTTCCTATCTCACTTGGAGCACAGAAGAAGAAAGAAAAATGAAAAGTCATAATTCTTCCAAATCTAGCCTGCCATTTGGGAAAGTTTGCTCATCCTTTTGTGAAGGCCAGACTGTGCCAATTCTAGCTAACTTTGTCCCTGACTTTCCAAGTACACCTCAAAAATTAAATTGGCTTATAATATGGGAAAGATACTCTACAAATTGGGCAGAATGMAGGATGATACTCATTACAGAACAGACTCTTGACTCGCAAAAATTACTTTCACATATCATATAGATTCAAATCATGATAATGCTTTTTCTAATGGGCTTTTTTTTTTGAGTTCAGTAGAACAACCCATGAGATTACCTTTTCTCACCACTAAATATTTCTGAGCATTTTTAAGTGGTTCTACATAGAAATTGTGACCTTGTGACTGAACTCAACTACAAAAGCCAAACTCCTCTCTGATTTTAGGGATTCCGTAGCAGGACATTGTGCTTTGAATTCATTTCTGGTTTTTTTGAGAGCCACTTAGATATTGTGATGATAGGGACCCTGTACAATATAGGATAGACATTAACGTGGAGAAATTATGATGCCAGGGTTTTTGAAGAGGTGATTATTATCAGCTATGCTGCAAATATGAAGTTCCTTGTACATCTTCTTCCTTGAGATTCCCCTTATAAATTTGCCCTACCAGAATGAACTAGAACTTTTTTAGAAGGTTCATCAAGGCCAGCAACAATTCTGGCTAAGTAGTAAACTACATCCAAAAGCAAAAGAAGTACAAAACCAGCAGGCGCTGCCATAAATTATTGGCAAAAAACAAATTGTAGTTATGCAACTCTTTGTTAGCCTCTTTTTTATAGTTTGTTCCAGCTTGAGAGTCTCTTTTTAAAGAGAGCACTAGTGAAATACCGCCAGCCTGAAGCAGAAACGAGGCGCTTGTGAATGTTTCTCACTGAAATATACAGTGAGATCATTAAAAATACAGTCAATTTTTTTAATAGTAAAATCATTTTAAGTTTGCTTATATGGTGCACATAAATCTGGAAGCCTGAATTATTGAGTGTTATTAAGCCTAATGCCTCGAAGCCTGTATTGTTACTCCCTCTGCGCTCTCAGAGGCAAYGCTTAGCTGCCCATGGCCCCAGGAAGACACTTTCCCTCTCAAATGCATGCGCTGAAACCACTGTGCCCCTTTCTGAATCCCTCATCCTTTCCTCAGTCCTTCCTCAAGCTTTCTTGGCAGATGGAACTGGCTGCCTGGCATTCAGAGGCATGAGATCATGCTATGTAGTAAAGAGGGTCCCAGAAAAAAAGAAGAGGAATAAAAACAAGTCTGCAAGTTAAGGAGTTGAGTGTGGAGATTCTGAGCGTGTGGATCTCCTCTTATCTGACTTCTTCTCCCACTCTACTACATGCTGAATCTGCTGTCTTATCTGTTTCTCATTTTCGGTATGTGATTTTGTTGGCACTAACAGGGATTTTTTTCCTCTTCTCGTTCTGGAAGACATGCCAAAGAGTGCACAGAAAGCTCATATGACAATCTTTTAATGGTATATGTGAAAGCATGAGGCTTTTAAAAGGAAGAAGGAACATACTTGCAATTAAAATCACATGTTCCATCCTGTAAATAGACTTTCACTGAAAGAGTCACATCTTAGGCACATGCTGCAACAGTTCTTGCACATGGCTCTAGCTGTCAGGAAACTACTTTCTGGTAAAGTATTTACACTTCCTCAAATTATATACAGAGGGCACCTTTCTCTGAAGCAAGGCAGGGGAGACAACTCAATAGACTATAATTCCTTTCTACGATTTAAGCTCTTTAGAGTAGATGAAAGCCAAAACAATGGTAACGTTTCAGTTGCCAGATTAGTTTAGTAGCATCGCGTTTCTGAATCGTGATGCAGTCTGTCACGCTCAAACACTCACCAAGATCTGCCCACACGCATGGTCGCACCCCCTTTTCCCTTTCCCAGTCCTGCTGATTCTGGAAGAAATCTATGGCTGGGGATTGGACCTGGCATGAATATGCAGTTAGCACAGCTATTTTTAGTGGAAACATTAAGTTAGAGCTGTCGTAAGCAGCACTGGTCCCATGGCCTGGCACGGCTGAGACCTTTCCACTCATCGCTTCTGTTCAGGGAATGACAAATCTAACCCTGTTGGAGCTCGCCAGTTTGCAAGTGACATTTATTTCCTTAAAAATGAGAGTTCCTCCTTTGCTTAGCGCTTACAGGTGTTTGTTACCACTCCAGATGACCGGGCAGGAAGCATGAGTTTGTGAGGGCAGGGTGGTTCGCTACACGAGACCTGACTGAACTCGTGGGCCTGTTTGTCTCGGCTTTCTCAGAGTGAATGTGTTGCTTTGGGTTTGTTTTAACCATAGTTCCCCTGAGTTTTGCTGGCATAGAGTCTTTTCCTAAACCTAATGATGAAGAATTGTTGAATTCTTTTTGCAAAACTGAGGCAAGCATATGTAAGCTTGCCATCCGTAAGCTGAGTTTGTAAAGACTTTGTCTTTATCTAGTCACTGAGATTTGCTACCATGCCGTGGCATGCTCTGCTTTATAGTCATCCCCGAATTATTTTGAAACTTTACATTGCCCATATAAAATATGGTTAAAAGGATATCTTTTCATTCATTTTGTGAAGGTTAGCTGAGGTAAGGTTTAGCATTAGGACTAAAGACATTAATGTAACGTGTTTCAGAGAGCATCAGAAATAACATCTCATACATCTTTCTTCACTATTAATTTTTATCTTCTGTGTATTAGGTACTTAGGCCAAATTTTCAAGTCTCTGTCCTTCACTGATATCTTATCAATTGGAAAAATATACCAGTCTTGAAGCTTTAATGTTAAGCACATTTCCACAAGACAGTATTGCTTTAACAAGGGTGGAAAATGCTCTCTTTAGAAGAGCAATTATCATTAAAGTTTCATTATCAAAAGAATAGTTACCTAAAGTAGAAAAGTATGAACAGCCCCCCGATTCATTCTCCTGACAAAGTGTGACAGCAATCCCAGGATGAATATATTTCAAAAACTAGTACGAATCTGGTCTGTCTGTCTATGCATATGTAATATGTCTATTGCTATACTACCAGACTGGGCAGATCTTTAACTGGTGTCAACTGGCTGATGCCTTTAATGATGATATACACTGATTTGCACCATCTGGGAACCTGTTGGTGTGTTTTGAACCAAAGGTTGGATTCTCTCTTTGGTTTCTTATTCTAGGTCATCTTCGCAAAAGGGTTAACTTCTTCACCAACATCTTAGAACTGAAAGTGAACCTTCAACTTGAGACCGTAGATTTCTGTGCTTTCAAACCTTCTGAGATTCAGCCATTGTTAATTTGTAGGCACATGTGGTACAAAACTGTGATTTGCTTATGTCTTTATCATGAATCATTTACATTCCTCTGTACCATTTCAAGCCCTCGAGTTAGAGGTGACCCACGTTCTCTTTGTTTATGATACAGGCTCTGAGACTTTGGGAAAAGGAATTTTTTCGTACTTAGTTTACTTCACAGCAGATTTGGGAGGATCTATGCATTAAGATTTATAAGGGCTTTAAGATCTTTTGATTAAAGATAAAATAAAGATACTGTTGTTTTAGAGTCTGTATATATACATATATATATGTATGCACACACATTAAACTCTAATCATACATGGACTTACATGCTTCACCTTTGAGATAGATTTAATTTTAGTAGAAGTGGAATCCAGTAGATTTAATATTTATTAGTAGTATTACATTAGGTCACAATGCACAATTTATTGAGAAAATAAATAATAAAAAGAAACTTCACTTTGCCAGGAAAAACAAAATAATTACAGTAACCAACTGTGCTGGCTTTTTCTCAGGTCAGAGCTAGGCAGGAATGCCAGACCAAATTATGAAGTCCTTCACCAGGCACAAAACTCTCAACAAAATCAATGGGAGTTTGTTTAAACATAGATTTAATTAAATTCTCAGAATCTGGCCAGTTATCGGTAACTTTGGTCAGGACAAGAATCTTAAGGAGACAGTTGTATCTTTCCCATCTCTGCCATTATATAAATGTTATTTTTGCTAGGATATCTTCCTTCACCCCCACCCCCCAAGCAGCTCAGAGACAATAAAACACCAGGAATCCCTGAAGAGTGGTAAAATGCTGACATGATTTAAGGAGGAAGACTCTGATAAGAAGATAAAAATCTAATAAACAGAGTCTGGAGGACCTTGGCAAGTCTCAGCTGCTTGCCAGTGTAAGCAAAGCCCCTCCCAAGGAAAACAAAGGGAACCTTAATCTCAAGGACATTCCACTCGCAAACCATCTGAAGGAGAAAGTCAAGGCCACGACCTCTGCAGTCTGAAGTTATGAGCATACTGACAAGAAAATATTTGACTTGGTTCAAGAAGCAAAATCGGTCACTGAATTTTTTAATATCTTTTTTCTTAATAGGAGACAAAATAATGCAGCCCTGTGTTATGTGTAAATATGTATACGTATCCACCTCTTCTCACTCTTAAGTGGAAAGGGTATTCACATGCACATGATCCATGTATATTATTGTTATTATGCATGATATATACATTGAATCAAATACCTACCTCCCAAGACTTCCCCAGGATAAATAAGCTCATTGTATACGACCACGGAATTTTTGACCGGACAAGATACAATGTCAACAGACTAAAATGTTGCCTTTAATACTGTAGCTCTTGTGTCCTGGTGTATGTAATTTTAGGCTGCTTAAAGGCGTCCAAAAGATAGCCAGGCTGTAATTAGTTATAGCGAGTCTAAATTTGTTCAGGTAAATCAAATGGAAACACAAAATGATATTGAAAACAAAGCCAAAGTTTCCTCCGGTTGTGAAGATTCATTGTCCCCTTCAGTCACCATCTTCCTACCCTCAATACTCGCTCTGATGCCCTTCTATAGATGTTTCACTTCTTTTTAGCATCAGAAATGGAAACATCAGCAACATTCAGAAAGTGAGTTCCCCAGGCTTTTTTGCCTGGTGCTACTGGCAGCAAGAAAGACGTGGAATGAGGTTTGGCACACTTCTACAACCATGACCAATCCTCCCGCCCAACAGTGTTTTTCAGAAATTTCTGTCCTTGAAAACTGGTAGGGTTTAGATAGTCTAAGAAACTAAATGTGTTTATGGGAATGTCTCAGATTCCTGGAAGATGTGAACTTTGCTCTTGTGACTCACCACTTCTTATTATTAAAGTTCAAATTTGAGGACTATAGGTCATTTTTTCTGAAGATGGCTCTGCAAATCAGCACAGCAACATAAAAACTCTCCCCTCCACTATCTACTGAGATTTATCCCTAGAAATTTGGTAAAATTTCATTGTTTTGGAGGAAATTCTGCTCTGGTGCAGAGGATTAGGACCTGGCATGCCACACTATGAGATCTCAAGCTGAATATTTCATAGATTTTGAATGCCTCATTTGTTTCTAGATGCTGATAACTCTATTCAGGTTAATTGTACTGCCCCAAAACATGGCTTGAAAGCACGTTATTTACACACGTTGCTGCCTCCCACGAACCTCCTAGGTTCCCTTACCAATGCTTAGCCCTTTGATTCCATCTCTGGATGCTGTGATCTGCTCAGACCTGTTTTACCGGTGGAGCACTGCTGAAGTGTCTTGAGGTATCAGATCTCTAACAGATATTCTCAGATGCTCTCTGCCTATCCAGAAGAGATCTGGTCTGAGCCCTGCACTTCTTAAAAAAAAAAAAAAAGAAAAGAAAAAAGAAAAAAAAAACCTAACCCCCTCCCCACATACATACATATACAACCCGTGAGTAGGAACAAGCCTTATTTTGCCAGTGCTCCATCAGAAGCTGGGAATTGAGTTTTTGGTGGTGGGGGAGTAGGTTGTACAACATAAAGAAAAGCAAGGATGATCTGTTAGAGAGATAAGCCTGACAAGCAGAATTTGGGTTCAGTCTGGAACTAGGCTAGCATCCGTCAGAAGTCTGAACTAATCTGAACTGAACTCTGCCCCTCCAATAACCTGCCTTCTTGTTGTGGCACCTGATGACATTTTCTGCCGTGTTGTGTAATGACTTAAGGGCTGTAATGGGTTGCATGCTGTTAAATGTCATCAAATGCCATGAATCATAAACAATCCTGGCTTCTAAACCAGAGATTAGGGATATTTATGAAGTTTAGTCTCAGTTTGGGTTTTCCAGACCCTTGAAGTTCAGAGGGTTCCTTTTATTCTTCCTTTTTTTATTGCACAGACTGCTTCCTGCTGCCGTGATTGACCCTGCTGCTAATATACCCAAACTGTGGAGCTTGATGTTAATCCAAAGGAGCTGAACGTCTGAACTGATTGCCTGCTGACAGCCAGTGTAAAACTCAAAAGCATGACTGCAGATATTGAGATTAGATATCGGAAGAGGAAGAAAAAAAAAAGAAAAAAAAAAAGGATGCCACTGTTTCTTCTCTGCAGAAGCATCAGGAAACAATCCCTATTATCCCACTCCTTAAGTGCAATTTCTGGTTTCCAAAACTTTGCAATGTTACAAACCTTTTATTGATCCTATAAGAATGAAAGCAGATACAACAAAAAAGCTGTAAAGCACAAAGATAAAAGAGGAATAAAAGGGACAAGGCACTTACTGTTGTTTGTTGTAGTCTTAAATGGAATTAAGTTAAAAAAAAAGGAAAAAGAAAAAAAAGACAAGCACCATAAACAGCAGGGAGGAGGTGCAAAATCCAGATCTGGCTGTAACTGTCATACACTGATTCGTATTGCCGTGCTCCTACAAGAAGATGCTCAGTGGGACAGTTCCTAAGATCTTCATTTTTGTTTTACTTTATGTAAATTTACTGGAGAAAGGACTGAGGGTTAAATTTATATTCGGTTCTGCATTACTGTTCATCTGTGGCTCTACAGGAAGAGTTAAGGGAGTTGTAGTCTACCCCACAGCAACACACACACACAAATGTTCTCCGGTGTTAATGGATGATTCTTCTGGCCATGCCGTGTTACAAAGGTTGATAAAGGGACACAACCTTACTGCTCCTATTTGGATGTGTCCTCGCCATTCTGATTAATAGTCCTTAAATAAAGAATATCTAATTATAAGTGACAGACATCTTATGTCAATTGTCTGGTCATGGGATGCTGTTCAAGATGAATGCTCATAAGTCTTATTCAAATGCTGTTTTGAGCCACTTTAGTCAAAACCCTTGAAAAAATCCTGTCTTAATCAGTCTGTAGAAGGCCTGATTCTGCCCAAACCTGATTCTTGAAGGGAACTAACCTTCTTATACATTTATGATAGCAAGCAGCCCTGACACCAAACACGTGTAAATACTCATTAATAATGACAAATCATTTTGAATGTTATGCACAAGCAATGAAGGAAGGCACTTCTACATAAAAGAACAAGCAGATGTGTCTAAAAGTTTAAGACATTACTCTGGTATTTCTAAAGCAGCCTTAATGAGTTGCATGTTCCAGTGTCAACTCCCTTGGACACTTTTGGAAATCCCATGTTTGTGCAAGTCATGAGTGCCTGAAAGCATATGCCTGGGGTTAAAAGCAAAACATTTGAATTGATATGCTACTCTACTGTCAAGCTGAGCTCTTAGAAATGTACACAACCATCCATCCCTCTTCAACTCTCCCTCCCCAGCACTCTCTAAACTTGTATTAGGAGTTGAGGAAGAAGTCAGAGGTGGTTATTGTGCACAAATCATCTCCTGGCTGAAGTTTTTGGTGGCAGCCAAGAGAGAAGAAGGAAAAAAATTAGAAAAATTTCAATTTCAGGACCATTATTATTTTCATTAATCATAAGAGGCACTGTCACCCCTGTCCTTATTCTTTAGAGGGAGATCTATTATACGGTCCATTTAGTCCGAGCCATATTACCTCATATGTTTTCCTGGCTGACCAAATAAGACTTAAGAGATAAAACAATTTACTGTTCATTATGATCCGTGTCACTGGAATCAATCTATTAACCTACATTAACTGGATATGTGACGATAGCTCACATACACGCTTCTCCGATTTAAAAAAAAGAAAGTGAGGATGAGGGAGGGGCTGATGGGAAGGGGTAGAAAGGGAGAGGGAGAGAGAGGCAGAGAGAGAGAGAGAGAGGGGAAAGGAAATCAAGGCCCATAAAGTGCAGCAGACGTATAATTTGCCAAGCGAATACAACTTCATTTTCCAGCGGCCACTGCTGCGCCCTCCACATCTTCACGCAGCCCCTGACCTGTGAAGAATTCTAACAAATTGGCTTCTATTGTGAAGCCAAAAGGTGCCATCAATGAAGGGACGGTTCGCTGGTCCTAAAGTATGATGGGAAATCGCGGGCTGGGAATAAAGAGCTGCAGTTTTATGAAGTTAACCCGTTAAGGTTAAATCCAAGCAGGGAGGCTGGAGCAGGCTCTTGCCGCATCGTATGACTTAATTGGGAGAAAAGGATTTATTCAGATGTGTTGCCCAAACCCAGGGAAATGTCCCTTGCTCAGCAAGGTAGAGGAAAGTGTTTCTGTCTGGCATGCAGACGATGCAAACTCTGCAGTGCCATGATACAGATTAATTCCCTTTTATTCTCTGCTTGATAGATTGTAAGCATCTAGAGGGAGGAAAGTGAATCAATAGGTGGTCTTCCTCATGCTCGTTTGCACAGCAAAATAACTGTTGAGTAAACAGCCAATGAGTTAAGACAGTGCCACCTCTACGCAGCTCAATCAGTCTATTTACTCTGGGGTTGCAATTGCTTATTAAGAGCTCAACTGGATGCGCATTCTTCTTTGATAGAACCTCCCCCAAGATCCTGAGGTCATGCTTATGGCTGATGGCTAGAACATGTTCTCTTCATACTGACTGCCTTGGAGTTCTTCTCAGGTTCTCTCAGATGCTCTTCCATTGGAGGAGAAGTGACTTGCTTTTATGCAGGTATCAGCCTGGAGTTACTGCATTTTGTTCTTTTCGTATGGGCATCGCAGCAAAGATCCTGGATTTCACTGACACTGTGAAGTTGTGCTGCCTGCTCTCTCTGTTCTTGCACTTGCCAGCAAAGTGTGGGCAGTCACAGGTACATAGATTCTCCAAAGAGTGGGCTCAGCTTCACTGACTTTGGTGGGAATTGTATCAAATTGGGCTCACTTTAAAATTTTTCCCCCCTAGAGATAAGATGGGCTTTAACAGCAGTGACTAGTGGGATAATATTCATATTCAYGTAATGTATCTGCCCCAACTATTCCTCCCAGCCCAGTAAATTACAGACAGATAGCTATAAACCCTGTGTATAGTCCTAAATTTGCTTACTCTTTCTTCTGAAAGAATAATAATGAAAAACTGCAGCGGTCTTACAGTAAATGTGATGAATACTAGCATAAAAATAATACAGTTGTGCCTCCTAGTTTTTGCTTCATACGTGAACCACCATGCTAGTACCTGGGCTAGCATTCKGTGAGGTTAAAAATACTTGGTCACTTTGGTGAAGCAGTTCGAGGTGCTCCTTGAGAACTGCAGGGCAAGAGGTTCACAAGGGTCAATAAAATCAGAATCACTGACGCAGGGGTAGTTCAATAATCTTTTAAGAGAAAAGAAAGATTATAGAGGCTCTGGAAACTATTACTTCATCCTCAAAGACACATTCTTCAGAAAAGCAAAAAAAAAGGCCCTGGAAAGCATTATTTATTCTTAAGACACTTTTGCGAAATCTGTACTAGTCCCCGTGGCGGAACAAACAAGGAAATAAATTTTCTAAGGCTGTCAATCCAGAACTTCAGTTAAATCCAGAACTTTCTTCAATTAAAAATAAATAAATAAATAAAACCAGTAAAGCAAACCAACCTAGTGGCTGTTATATAGTCCGTAATCTATAAGGGCAGAACTTAWAACTCCCTATTAAAGGAAACACTAATACTTATCTCACTGTAGGTGAAAATCAGTGATAACTGAGTGAAGCAGATAGAGGAGTAGTGAAATCACAAATATCTCTCTTCGAGTTGCTGGAGCCCTCAAGAAAAACAGGGAAATTAATGTACTGGAGGTCTAGTYACAATTGGCAAAGGAAATAAAAGTTGGGAGTGTATTAATGTCATGGTCCTAGACTTTATTCCCTCTCCAGAGCAAACACCATTGCGACCTCAAAATCTGAAAATTAAACTGAAAGGAAATGTTTGTACTTACAAAATAGCAATTCATTACTGAGAATGGAGATATTTAACCAATAAATGATTGCTTAATGGCCCATAGGACCTTTTCTGCAGCTACAAAAACACTGCATGTTGTTAAACTACCAAGAACACCTCTTGAAAATGCCATGCTTACAAATAACATGACAGATTATTTGCTGCCTGATAAATGTCCATAAACAGACACTCCCCAAGTGCCCTGGCATAACAGAGCGCTGGGGATTGAGGTGGGGTGGAAGAGAGGAAGGGGGAGTTTGGATGGAAGAAAGCATGGCTGTCTCCTGTTACACACCTCGGTCATGACTTACAGCTTGTTCAGCCTGCCTGTCTGTCTTTTATCTTACCATGAGTGTCTCCACGTTGGGTGAAAAGGAACAGAATCTTTTCCTTTCTCCAGAATAGAGAATAAGCTGTTTTGGAAGAGGAATGTCACCATTAGACGATATTTTCAGGCTGCTACAGAAATGATCTGACTGAACTTGAACACCTTTTATGGCAGTTGTAAAATCTTTCCCTATGTCTCATGAGAAGTCCAGGTTTATCAGTAACCACAACCTGAGCTGATAATGCCCAGGTTTGCTGCAGAGCAGAAGAATAAGTGCCAGATATTAAGACTGYAGGGCCCAGCCTTCGGCGAGCACTTCCAAGCAGCAGCTCTGATTATGCGGACAACAAGATCTGCTGCTCAAAGCAGCATTATAAGATTCGGTCCTTCTGCGTGGTCACAAACATGAAATGTATAATGCTGGGCATCTCCAGCATGACAATTGTAGTAGGAACTAGGTTAACTCCTAATGCCAGGTGAACATGGAGACACAGCCTGGAGCAGTTTCTCCGTAAGTAACTCATCAGAATCATTAACAATGACATAAATGACTTGTGGCATTTGCAAATGAAGGCTGTGTGCAAGTGTGTGTATACACCTGTCTGTGTGTAAACAAAATATGTGAGTTCAGAGCTTCCAGTGAGCTGATTTTCACTTCTCGCTCATCCCAGGACACTAACAGGGTTCCTAATTAGAAACATCCTCTTTCATTTCTATTCTCTTCTTAGCCAGTGTTGGCACAGAGGAATATCTCGAGATGTTTCATTTAGGCAGCTGATTTTTCTAGTTCTACTCATCCAGAATCGAAGCTCTGTGAAAATATGGCCAAGGGATCAAACTGCAGGGGCTGAAGATCCTGATGCCTTCATTAGTTGATCAGTAGCACAGAGAGATAGTAAAGGGCCATATGGTACTCATAGACATATTCCTGAGAAAGTCGCTGTATAGTAAAGGAATGGCACCTCAGAGCTGGATTTTGTTTCTTTGTAAAGATTTAGTCATTCCAGGGAAATCAGTGGTGTTATCCTTAATATAACTAGGAGAAGAATTCTGTAACGTTAAAGGGTGTTCCCTAGCTAGATAATAATGCAAGCAGATTTGAGTACATACAAGTATATTTGATTATTACCACCTGAGTTAGTGATTACTTGGTTATTTCATTGTAACCAACCAGACTTGATTGTTCTGGTAATACAAGCAAATCTGAGTCCTGCAAAGCCACTTCACTACCCAGACATCCTCCCCTTGGGGAGAGGATGAAAGAGTAAACAAGCAGGAGATAAATGATWGCCATGTTGCTGACTAGAAGGTGTTCAGATGCAATAGTGACAAGTACAATATGGGAGCATACACAGAACAGAAATAAAATAGAATAAAGACTGCGAAGACATATGTTTTTTGCTAGAAAAAATGTGATAGCATAAAGATGCAAGAAGGTGACAACTAGGCTTGAAAAAGCAGCAGTAGGTTTATCATGGGGGCAGGAACACTGTCAGTCAATCTTACATCCACAGATTAGGTCATGTAGATGTATCCTAAAGAATGGGGCAAGAAGTTATTCCACCATGAACCCTCCCAAAACAACCTCCATCTTTTGTTCCAGAGAGACAGGGAGAAAAGATTAACTCTGTGGTCAGATAACTCCACTGCCTCTTTACTATCTCATTTGGACCAGTACTATACTGTGCTATAGCACAGGGAACATGTTCCCTAATGAGCCCTATCTGCGATAACTGATGTGTGGTAAGTCACTCCTATAATAGCCCTGAACCTCTGTTGCTAGATATTTCTTTCCTTTTTTCCCCCCACTAAACTATTGAACTCCTAGTAGAGAAAAAGCATGTAAGAGGAAGAAAAAGCTGTCTACCGGAAACGCTTTAAAGCAACCCCACAGGAGACATTTGAAGCTCTGATGAGGCATCAGATTCTCAATTACTAAGGTATGCCTTTTAACATGCCCAGGAACCGACTTGCTAACATGCTCTGAAGAGTATATGACATGCCAAGGTCTGCTGGCATCAAGCCTAAATGTCTCTCCCTTTTATACTCAGGTCTTCCATTTGGCATCAGGAGATGTCATGCTGCCAATGTCAGTCCACCTGGATTGCAAACAATACTTCCATTCAGCTCCCAGCATTTAATCGGTAACTAGTATCACTGGTATTTTCATTCAGTAATGTTTCCTTTAGCCCCAGCTCCATGTGCTGTGGAACAGCAGCTGATAACAAGGGAGCAGTTGATTCACTTTTTGTTGTAAGGATATACTGATATTCTCAGCAGCGGCAGCACAAGGTAGGTGGTTCGTAACGCAGCTCCCATTTGTTGTGCCTGCCAACGGGTTAGAGAGATGCTCGATCACATTTAACCAATTAGCAGAATCACCCATCTGCTGGCTGGACTTGCAGTGCATGCATCTGGGATGCTACTGTAGCCCAAATTCATACCACGTCTTTCCTAGTCAAAAAGTCTTGGAGATGAGCTAAACGAGCACCCTGTCCACTGGGCTTCATTCTGGTGGAAAGTTCACATTTTCTCTTTGTGTTCTGCTGCAGGTGGACAGAATAATGTCAGTGGCTGGTCAACACACACTGGTACTACTGACACAAGTCTCTGGAAGATACTTAAATTTCAGTGTTATCAAGCTTAAACTCTTTGCTGCTTTTATAAGGGCAAAGCTCTGATGCATCCGTACTCAATAAAGCTATATGCTGGGCTATAACTTTAAATTGGCTTTAATTGACTTAACATGTCGAACCTTCTGAGGACTCTTCAGGAAGGTCAGAGGGAAACAAAGAACTAGATTTGTCCTTAGCATACTCTCTTGCTTTTAATAGAGTTATGCCAGGGCCTGAAATGTCCATCAGAAAGGAGGGTTAAGTTGTCTCCAGCTAACGAAGATGAAAAGAATAATTTAATGGAGGTGGTAGCCGGAATACAGTGTAGGGATGAAAGGACGAGCAGTAACTGAGACTGAATTTAAACAACTCTGGAGAATAAAAYGATCCTTWAAAAAAAAAAAAAGATAATTATGTCTTACAACAATTACCCTGGCTATGAAGCAAAATTAGCATAGTCCTTTCTAATTTAAATGTGTTGAAAGTGCCTGAGCATGACAGCAGAAAATTACAAGGTTTACGACACGGGCTTTGGTTAAAGTGATGGCAATCGGATTATTGTAGCTTTTTGTCTGTTGATAGTAATGATTGCAAAGTTACCTGTAAATATTAACTGTTTAGTACTAGGAGACTTTTGTTTTAGATGGCTAAGATGTACCTCTTCCAGACACTGCAAAGCATAAAAATTCCAGCATGGGAAACACTGTCTGCAGAATCAGGAATCGATGACTGACTAATCCTGGCCCCTCATTCTCATGAGTTAGCTCAAACTGGGCTGATACGAGGGAATCAAGACTTGTAAGTTTACAGATTTGCATAAATGCTGTCTTGTTTATGTTGTGCTGGAATAAAAGTATATCCTGGGCAAGACAAGATGTGCAGCACAGGATGTGACTCAAGCACTCCGATGCCCCGTTACRTTGCACCCCAAAGTTCACTGAATGATTTCATAAATATTCTGTGGTGGAGTCTGTTCTCATTCCATGTGAATTCAAACACCACAATTTATATTTGTACTAAGAAGGTCAGTTACTCAAATACTTTCATTTATTAAATTAGCTCTGCAGTAAATTAATATGAATTTTGTTAAACAATTTTACAACTTGGGTGGTTTAGAAAACAGAATTGAGCTCAGCTGTTTCCTATGGAACCTTATTTTTATAACCTCACTGAATCTTCTCTGCTTGACTTATCTATATGCCTACATACAGATAGATATAAATTTTAGTCTACATGAAGCAAAAGGCATGTGTAGGTTAGAACTGAGCTCCAAGTATGAGTTTACTTGATTCATGCATAAACTGATTTGCTCTTTGCATTTTTGGGTATGACATTCAGTTTACTTAGGTTCTTGCCTTACTAAGTTTAATAAAAGCTTTCTCTCAGTTTTTTTTCTGGCACGATTCTAGGAAAGAAATTCCATATCACTGAAACTGTGGCTTATTAAATTAATACAATATGTAAAGAAATTGTGTTGTATTTTAAATAGATCCCTGATAAGATGCTTTGATTGAATACTAAAAGAATTTGGTTTCCCTTTGTGTCTGATTCAAATGATTATCAAAGGCATTTATTTTTTGTATGTGACATGTTGTTAAATACGTTAATTTCCTAGAAACAGTGTAAGAAGTGCAAGAGCAGCTGTGTAGGACACAGCTTAAAAATAACAAGGCTGAGCTTTTCTTGGGAATTAGTGTGGTCCAGTGGGTAGGCAAGTAGCCTACAATTCTAGACACCTGGGTTCTGCTCCTAAATCTGCTACTGACTTACTATTCTCCATTGGGCAAATCRTTTCATCCTTGCTTTTCTTTTCCTATTTATGAAAAGACTGGGAGTAAAATATTTAGTACAAAACCAGTTTTGAATTGTTATAGTACAATAAAGTCTGGTATGTAGAAATGCCTGTGTATTAAAGAGTTAGCATTATTCACAGGATTACCAGTGCCTGCTACAGTCCTTATATTTAAGGAGGAAGAAAGAAACTCAGCTGTGTCTTGATGCAGATGAACTGTAGGACTCAAAGTCTTGGCAGACAGAACACAGATGGACATATGTTTTAAATGAATAACTGGGTTCAACTTGCATAGCAGTTCCATTTAATTTGTGGTGATGATGGGCAGGGACATAATAGTTGATTTTGATGTTATTACCTGCTTGAATGAAAGATACGTGTTGCAAAAGGAAGCACTGTGCTGTGGCACACTGAGAAGCGATGATGTCCATTGGACATCAAGAAATTGATAAGGAAATTTGGAGTTGGTTCTTGTGTTAACTTGCTTTGTAAAATTGAGTTATTCACTCCATCCCCTCCCATTGATACTGTAACAAAAGACCTTTTATTTTAAGCTGGACGAAGAGGTGTTGGTGGAGTGCAGCCTCATGCGCATTTCAGTGGAAAAGCATAAAACCTGTAATATTGTATTCCTCCCTACCATGCTGGAAACGGGAGTACAGCCCATGTTCTGCCATGGGATGTGGACATGCCACATATTTCTGTCTGTATCTGAACTCATAATCTGGATAGCCTACAAAGAAGGTAAGTAGCAGACCTTCTATTTCTTGACATCCCTGGATGAGTCTATGTTTAAGGGCATAATTTAACCTCTAATGATTACTGAGGTTTTACCCATGCGTGTCATATCTCTGAAGGCTACAGAGTTAGACTGGAATTCACATAAGATTAAATTTCCCTGTGTTCTTCCTGCTCTTCCAGACTATCAGACTTAKTTCATTATTTAAGGTTCTCATCTCAGTCACAGGGACTCGGATACTCCTCGGAACTGCAGAAACAAAACACTAGGCCACTTACTTGGCCAGTCCATTTGTCTATTTGTCTGCCAGTGCATCTTGCAGGGCCTTCTTCAGTTCCACTGAACATATCATAAACAAGAATTTAGGATATCCCTAACAGGAGTCTCTTACRCCTTTTCAGTAGGATTTGTTTTGCTGATGCAAATACCCTGAGCAAGACTTATCAAGATGCTGCTCCTGTTTGGTGCCCAGCACCATGAGCAGCATGTTAATGTGCTCACTGTAATCTGTACCCTTGGCTCCCCCAGGCATATAAAATATTTCTGCCCTTGCAGAAAATGTTCCATTTCTCCTAGGGTTGGGTCATTTAGCTGGGGGGGGGGGGGAATCACAAAGCATCACTAGAGATCAGAATTAGGCCCTCAGTAGGATAATTCATGTAAAGCCAATTTTCTTTTATACCAAGGCCTTTTCTACAGAGCTCTAGAAATGGAGTGTGTGTGGGGGGGAAKTGAATGTAAATGTGACTACACCCTTTTTAAAGGCTCCTTTATACTGCCTGACTGTTATATAGGTGTCTTAGTATAAACGTGACTCAAACCAGTAAAATTTTCAGTTCCTTTTGCTATGACCACTTCTGGCTGAAACTAGCATCAGAAATCAGGAAACAAAAAATCAACAAGAGAAGAAAAGAGGGATCTCCCTCTTAATAAAAATAATGAAAGCATGAAAGAACTTTCTAGGGATCCAAAGACAAATTATTTACATTCTGAGGGTGATTTTTGTTTTAGTTTCTGTTCATTTTATCACTGAGTTTTATGTTTGCACTTATTTAAGCTGTCTGGGAAAAGAAGCTGTACATAAAAGACGATTAGTTTTTAAAGCACTCCAGGGTTGGTTTCAGGGAGAGTTTTCTCTTCTAACTTGTTGGTGGGGTTGAGTTTTCTCCCCCCTCTTAGATAGAAGGCATAAACTGTAGCTCTTAAATAGATGAATGGTGAGAATAAAATTACCAAAGATTTCTTTTTAGAAGGAAAGGCAAAACAAAAAAGGAATAAGAAAAGACAATCTATGTCCTATGGCAGTCATCCGGTGATACTGAAATACAGGGCCAAATACTCAGTGGGTGGAAATCAATATACCTCCAGCAAAGTCCATGAAGCAATATCATTTTGCACAAACCAAGGCTTTGGTAGCTACATATATATTTTATCTATCTGTATGCAGCATTGAGAAAAAAAGGAAATAAAAGAAAAAATAAAAGCATTCTTGAAAGTGAATGAAGTTGATTCTCAAAAAAAAGTGGGTTTTAGATGTTGAATATTTAATTTGCTGATAAAAGGACCCTGATTTCCTGCATATAGCTGCCACAAATAANAAAAAAAAAAAAAAAAAAAAAAAAAAAAAAAAAAGCAAAGAAAGAAAAAAAAAGCACATCTTAAAAGGGAAGCAATGAGCAGAAACTGACCTTTCTGTGAGCAAGCAGATGAGAGAAGGTATTTGGCTAATCCCAGCTGTCGCTGATTGGTCAGACAGAACCGTGTTGAAAATGTCTCCATCTGGGCTAATCTGCTCTCAGTTGGATGAGCTGAGGCCTTCAGAGTTAACCTGACATTTAACAATAATTACCCTTTCGGATGACCCCAGCCCAATCTCCTGCTCTCTTAGAAATCTCTCTTTTTTTGTGTGTGCTCCCAAACCCCTTGACTCTTGTGTTAGAGATAGCTGAAAAGTGATGATACGATAATGAGATATGCTATACACACATCGACACGTGTGCGTGCGCGCACACACGCGCACAAACCCGCGTTTAAAACATAGCTYCCTCCATGTGCTGTGGGTGGTGAGGCTTAATATCTCCTGTGCAATTTATCCCCCCTTCTGCATGACACCAGAACTGGATACTAGAAAAACCAAGGGGGACAGTTTCCCAAATTAAGGAGTAGTTGTGCTTGCTGACGAGTCTGCGTGGAAGCTCTAAGTTTCTTTCTGGCACTTGGATGTCTCTTATCTGTGGTGAGGAGAAATGGTGCATGGAAATAGGTTCAGATAGAAAAGCAGAGTTCAGAGGTCACAAAGGCTAACCACAGATGAAATGTGGCTATTTCTTTTTACCTGAGGCTGGCTTCATCTTTTCTCTGAAAGGTCATTGTGATAAAACAAAAACACATCTCAGGAGAGGAATCATTTATCTCTGGTCAGGTTTTGCTTTCCATTCTGGTACTTTATTTTTCTCATCTTTTGGCCACCTTTCTCCCAATTTTGCCCCCTTCCTGGCGTGAGTGAAGTCCAGTGCTGAGTTCTGCATGTTGGTAGAAGTCTGGCCTCATTACATTTATTGTCTCCATTTTAGTTGGAAATCACATCCAGAAACTTGGATGATTCCCCAAATCACTTTAATCTGTTGGTGATGAGCTGAAAAGTTTGACAGAATAGCCATGCTAATGGAAAAAGAACAAGGACAAGTCTATATGATAGAAAGCTCATTTCCAGTGCTAGATTCATGTCTTATCTCTGTTGTGGCTGTACATAAATCTTGTCTTTACCTCAGTTTCTTTATTTGTCCAACTAAAATCATAATAGCCTTTTAATAAAAAGGCTATGAGACTGACTTTAAAACATCTTGAATTTCTTAGGTAGAAGATGATTAAGAAGTAATAGTATATATTAAAGAATCTATTAGTATTATTTTCTTAATATATTAAGAATAATATATACAGTATACACTCTTACATCTTGGTTTGGATCCAATAGCCAGCTTTAGCTGCAGTAATTATGCCTCTGGTCACAGTCAGAAGCTGGAAATTAAGTGAAGGAAATCAGGAAAAATACTTAATCAATCCCCTAAGCTAAACTTTTTCATGAAGGGCTAGTTTTCTCAATTTCTAAACAGTTCCAGCTAGAAATTCAGGTTCAAATTTATGTATTAACTTTGGACTACCTCACCAGCAAACAGGAGGTGCATTTGAAACTGGGTGTACAGACAGGAATGTTTTCAGTTATTCACCATGTAGTTCTCTGTTGTAAGTTCATCTCGTATCCAGAGGATGGATACCTGAGTATTTATGGGCAAAGCCCCTTTGAGATGGTTTAGGATTGTCCTGCAAGTGAAATACAGTTCTGCGTATTTTCAAGATGCAAGTGAAAAGTTCATTTCACCGAACAAAATTCAAATATTGGCAAACATAATTCAAACTTCAAAAATTTCTGGCTGTGCTTTTGCCAGCCAAGCAAACTACGGCCATTTACTTGCCCCATGCTCGGTGACAGTTGTGGTAGCATACAGATGACCTCAAGCTTGGAGAACGTGACCCTGAGACTTCAGCAGGTTGTATGTGTACTAAACTCTGTAGTTTACTGGAGTCTCCAGGTTGGTTTAGGTGTGAGATTATTTTTTTTTATATTTCATTGTAGCCTTGTATCTTTTAATGATATTCAAAAGAGTACATAGTATAGAATTATTCGYTTATGAGTAAATCTTTAGGAATAGTAACTATATTCTATTTTTCTATATGTTTCATAATAAAGATGATGTCCTAGACTATTGGCCTCTGAAATCAGTCATAACTTTTCCCTTCATAGGGGAAGAAATAAATTCTTTTGCAGAGTCACTCTCCCAGCTCTTCATGTATTTTCTTAGATTAAGACAATGCTTCACTTCTGGGACAAAAGTAAGCATTTTATCAAAGATAACAATTTTCCAATCTGCAAAAGCAGTCTCTAAAAATAAATTCAAGAATTCCTTCAGTTCTTCTTCATRAAAATGCTATCTCTTACAACAGCCCATCCTACAAACTTTCTAGAAATCCCTAGGCCTCTTTTGGAAAGGACAAAAGCTTTTATTCATTTTTTTTTCCATGTTCCTTCCTAGAGGCAGCTCTGATATGCCTTTGACATGTTGAGGTAAGGACATTTGTTTTGTCCTTGGCCCTTACATTGTTATGTCTCCAGGGAATTTTCTACAGAAAGGATGATGTTGGATTTGGAGATGTGAAACAATAAAACCTAGGCAGCATCTCACCTGCATGTTTGGTTATTTGCTCTATAAAGTCCAACCAATGTCTTCTACACTTATCCTCAGGACCAAGGTACAGTTAATTTCTGCGGAGAATGGTTAGAAAGTTAAAATGCTGAGCTCTAGCCTAACCTCATACAGAAGCTTCATAGAAGAAGCTTCATTTTTCTCCCCTGGACTGAAGAAAAAAACTAACCATTTCAGCATGATTAGCAGATGCCAAAGCTTTTCCTCAGTGATGAGGAAGCATGCAACTCTATTTTCACTAGATATTATTCAGCTGTCAAAGAAGGTAAGTCCACACTGTGCTTGAGCCATAGTAAACTGTTGCTAGTTTCATCCATATCTGATCAACTATTCTTTTCTTGCCCTTATTAGCAAGTGCAAGTATTCTCCAATAGTTAGGCCTCTGTGCATCTAGTTTAGCTGCCATGAGATCCAGTTAAAGGTATGGCCATTTGGATTCTTACAGCTTATATACCTGTCCTTTAAGCTGTCTTTGGAAGATGTCATCAATTATTACACAGTGAAAAACACACAATCAGAGGAGCATGGATACTGAATGCATAAATAGATTCTCTTCCTTATTCATATTAGGAATTGCTTTATCCCCTGAATAAACCAATGAAGGGAATGAGATGAGGGACAGGTCTGTTCAACCTTGTGAAGAGATCATGATTTAGCCCTTTGATTTATTATCAAGGACAATATTGACTTTCTCATTCTCAGGCAATGACATGGTTTGAACAGTACCCTCAGTTTAGCAGAGGAAGTTGCTAACCCTGGTGATCAAGGGTACAGGGGTATGATCCAGACCAAATATATGTAACACTCATTCCTTGCAGCAATAGCAGCTCACCATGGTTTATTTTAGTTGGGTGATGTCAGTGTTGGCTTTTATTAATTCACATGATTCCTGCATCTGAAATAGACTAATAATATCAGCAATACATGGTAGCAGACTGGTTCCTTTTAGTGTTTACTTCTCCACTGTAGAGGAGCTATATCCCTTGACAATGTAATTGAACCAATGTTTTGCTTCAGCTGATTTCCATCCACAAACAGTTTTGGAGTTCAGAGAAGAGATCACCTTAAGCCATTGAATTCTCCACTTTCACAGTCAATTAGTGATGGCTGCCAATATGGAGGAGGGCAAGGGATATGGGCTGCCCTTGAGAAAATGTCATACGGTGCTGATGTCATAAAATAGTAATACTACATAGTAGGCGTCATTACTTTTGCTAGTACATAAAGGCATCCGAGCACTGGAACTGCTTGGTTGTACTGTTTACAGAGGCTGGGTCAGGTAAAGCTGTGCTACTAGAAATGCAAGTTGCACAGCCCGTGCCATTTGGAAATACTGAAATCTAATACCACGAGGTTAGAGTTTACAGCATTAGTCTTCCCATTACCCAGTCCTGATTCGCAGCCTGTGTAAATTGGCCCAATTGCTTTGGAATCGATTGAACTACACGGGCACACGGTGCTTTCTCATTTTATGCCYTGTGAAAATCTGGCCAGCCATTCCTCTGCACACCATTCAAACATGGATGTATACACACCTAGTAATAGCCCATTGAGCTATACCAAATCTTATAACCACCTTCAGCTTGGGTATTCCCAAGCCCTTAGGAAAATCTGCTTAATGGTTATGTGGGCAATAATCAAGAGTCCAGTGATGCTCAGGCAGACAGAACCACAAACACAAAAAACTAGAATTTTCTAGCTATCCTCTATGCAGAGTAAGATATGTAAACTTGTGGCTAACCATTGCCTCTGTACTTAGTTTTTTTTTTGTAGTATAATCAAAGTCATTAATAGATCACCCTTCGGATCTAGTTGCAAAGGGGAAACGCATAGCTTGGTAAAGAACCATCTATACTCAGACAGACAGTAAACATATCACTTTCCTCCCTCATACCTTTATTTTCCTCCTTTTAGTTTAAGTCACCCAGACCTTGTCTTTTCAGTAATGTCATAATCAGCAAGCTGAAGGCAAGGCTGCTGATAATTGTTCTTTATGTTGCTCTTTGTTTAGTATCTGATTCAATACATCTGYGTGGACACCATTCCATCACCTTCTTAGTAACAGAGGTGAAAAAAATCAATGGCAATTAGATTACCTTGTTAACAGAAAGGCTAAAGGGCCAGTGTGTTAAGTTCACAGTGCATCACCTTTCATTTAAAACATCTCACTTGTGGGGTTTCTGTTTTATTTTTTTCATTATTTGCCCTTTATTATTATTTATAGCATCAAGGGTTCCTCAGCGTGCCTTGATACAATTAGTCTTCCCTCAGGTTAAAGTAGGCAGCTGTGGCATCTTTTTCTGAGGGATGCAATGTTTGTTTTGATAAGGTGGCTCTGTCTGCAGGTCCTTGTTTCACACCAGAATCTAGGAAAGTCTCAGCATCTTGTAYGATTGCATGCTTGGTCCTTTTCCTGCTCACCCTCCCCGTTCACTAGAGCAGGGTCAGGCATAGCGTGACTTTGGTGTGCTGGTAAGAACGGCCATAGCACAGCACCAGCCGGATATTGGAGAAAGCTGCAGTTTTAGTAACGGAGAAAATATGGAAAAGTAGGAGTCCTTTCTGAGAAATATAGCGCAGCATAAACTTTATTAATCAGACTGAGTTGTCACAATTATCACCARTATGAATGAGCAGGGAGTGTCTCTCACAAATAGCTAACGTCTTTACTACAACTATTACCTCAGTCATTCTCATCAGCTAGAGAAGCCTTTTAGAATAATTTGGAGTTAGGCTTTTTAATGATACTGAGTTTTCCGTAGACTGATTAACAAAACAGGTAACCCTGTATCTGTTAATTCGTCTCTGTATTCTGAAACCAAAGTTGTACTTAGGTACTTTGTACGTTAGCTGGTAAAGAATTATGTCCAGTGAATCCCAGAGGATTCACTGTGCATCCTGCCTGCACAAGAGGCAAGTTGAAAAAAAAAGAAAAAGTGGATGACTGATTAAATTCAACAGGGTTTTAATTTTTCATTCCTTGCAAAATGTTGTTCAAGTATCTTTTAGCTCTAACTGAATTCCATGTTGAATTGCATGTAACTATTAGAGACCTCTTCACCACAGATTCCCACAGCTAGAGTCATTTCAATTAATTAAGTGTTGCAGAGGTTAGCAATGATTTTAAGTTCTGGAATGAAATTACTTTAAGAGGTGGCAAATTCCTTGTGTGTTTTCTCCCTCTTCATCTGGATTATGGCTGTCAAAAGTAGAATTTTGTGAATGTATTAAAAAGAACCATGTACCTAACAGGCTCAAATCAAAACATACTCCTTTGTTTTTGTGGAAAGACTGAAGTGGAAAGCAATTCATAACTACCTGAGATGAAAAGTTTGTTTCTGCAATTTTTGGAAGTGGTAAAAGCCTGGAAAGCACACAGACTATCATTCAGCAAATTGACCATATCAAGAATGGGAAGCGGAAAACCAGACTGATTGGACAGTCAGGAGTGATGAGTGATTTTTGGAAGTCTAATACAGGCATGCACCTCCTCGCAGGGATCCCAAACCGGTAGTGTTTATTGAGTCTCAGTTCCAATTTCCGTAACATTTTTTCCAGTTGTGACTTCTGAAGGTGTGAGGTATATTCCCTACCAAAGACTCAAAGGCTACCCCAAGGTCATGAGGAGCAACAGCTTTAATCCGGCAAAAAGCGTCCACCCAAACAATTTCAGCACTGAATTCCTCTAGCAGACAGGGAGAATTTACAGCCTTGGCCTGCTCTGGCCTCGCCGTGATTACTGATGCAACCCTACACCCTCAACAGTCACTAGCTGGACAACAAGGTCCTCCTTGGCTCCACGTAAGGAGACCTATTTTGTAGCCAGACTTTTCAACTGGAAAAAATCCCAGCTCCTGGTAGTATTTCAGGCTACACGGCTGTTTAACATTGTAGGATTGATTTCTGATTATGGCCTGTCTGAATGTAGTGCAGAGGAATAGGGGAAATCATGATGGAAGACAAGAATACAGATAAAAGCAAGAAGAGCTCTGATCCTACAAATGGGGATACATATAGCAACAAGGAACTGCCTGTACTGATCTGCTCGTGGGGGCAGGATCTAAGCTTTGGTGAACAGGAGCAATGGCGATCATTTGCTGTATAAACCAGAATAACTCTTTGAGAAATTCTTAGCACATTACATGGTACTTTTGCAATTGATACAGAATTTCACACCTGTGGTACACATTATCCAGTTCCCAAAGACAAGAGCAAGGTGTTTAAGACAGATCTATAGAAGCTGCAATATCTAAACATTACACTTTTTCTTTACTCTTTTCATAGAAGTGTCTTCGTTGTGAAGCACCAGACAYTTCTGTGAGCCTGTGGAAAACCTACAGTGAATAAAGGATGCCCTTGCCCTTCCACAAAACAAGGTTTCAAGGACAGAGTTGGTTTCTCTATCAATGAAGCTTTGAAGGGAACTTAGGATTTATAAAATGTGCTGATGGAGAAAGCACTGCCCACAAGAGTTTGATTTTCTGGCTCAGGGAATCAGGCCCTCCAAAGGCCATTAGTGCCTCACGCCAAAAGCCTGGGCCAAAGGGACAGCTTTTTGGAGGAATCTACTTCATCCCATATGTCAGAGATGCTAATATGCAGCTTTTCAATGGAGAAAAAGTGTAAGATTCAAAGATTTTACTGATGAACATAAACTATATCCACCTGGGAGGGGCTTAAAGGTGTGTGAACTGCAGCTCATAGGTGATTGGTGTTTCTGATTACACCAAATGAGATTTATTGAGTGCTGCAGAAGCTAGTTGAATCTTTTTTCTTGCTCTAGTAGYATTGTTAAGTGACAAATGAGAAGAAAAAATACAGAGCTGTTAGGATGAAAGAAAAGGGGAACTTTTTCTTTTTAGGGAAGTYACAGTTATATGGGAATTGCCTCAGAGGTTTTGTATTAGAACAGCACSTTCTCTACCTAGAAAATCAAAAATAAGCAGCCCTTGTAGAGGGAGAATGTAGCYATGGGACTCGAGTCTCTAGCTAGCRTGGTGGCCTCAGCTGTAAGAGTACATTAAATASGGCTATTTCTCTAGGGAAGAAGGAGGCTTGATGTGCTCCACAGAGATGTATGTGTCAATACAACCYGAAAGTTAGATTTATGACTCTTATGGGTTGAGTTTGAATTGTATGCGCTCAAGGGATGCTTCTGGTGGCCATGCAGTGGAGAGGGCAGTTGTAGGCAATGACTGTAGCATGTTTCCTATCTGTGTTCTCTGTGCTACAGGAGGGTATGGGCTGTGCAGTCCTAATTAACTGCAGTAGCTGTCCCTAGACTTGATGCCCAGCTGAGTTCTGTCCTCACTTATACAACTGCAATTTAGATTTTGACCCAAGATTTAGCTTGTTATTAAGGCCATATGTTTCTCATAACTACAATTTTTGAGCATTAGGGGTTTTTGCTGAGAATAATGGAAAATTCCTATTGAGCAAGATTCCACTGTGAACTGCCACTAACTTAGCTCCATATATTTTCAAGGGTGTGGAGAGGGAAAGTTTTAAAGACTTCTGAATAGTTGGTTTAAAAGCTTTTTCTATCCCTAATTTTTCTCATAACAACTTGATATTAAACTAAATAGTTTCATGAAGCTTTCTTCTTCAAATTAAAATTAATGTTTCTGTTTTTATGACAAAGATGAATCTTTATGTTTTTAGAACTGACAAGAAGTCAAATACAGTTACTTATGAAAAAAAAAAAGCCAAAACTAAAATAGGTAGGAGGGATTCTCTCTTTGAACATTAATGCAAATTCAAATATCATACAGGTGTTTAAGAACCATGTGGCTGGTTTAACCTGGAATCTGGGTGGAGACAAAAGAGAAAGAAGAATGAAGAGCCTAGACTTGGACTTTTCTCCTAGCAACTGGTCATATTGCTATGGACTTCACTGGTCAGTGATGATGTGCAAGGTAGAAAACACTTTAGCTGTTTCTTTTACAGCTGTGTTGTGGCAGTAGGTTTACAGAAAAAAGTCTTGAAGATGAACTACAGTCAAGAAGGTGATGCAGTCACTTTTCTGATCATGATGATACTTTGATAATTGTTTAAAAGCTTGCTTTGTAAAAATATGTGGGTGCTGCTTACTCCAGATGGAGGTAGTAAGTCACTCAAGGTAATGAGACCTCCTTAGCGGTAATATGAACCTGGGTCCCACGAAAGCCTAATGATGCCAGATTTAATTGGAAGACTAGTTGGTGAACCAATAAATTCCCTTAAGCATAAGTAGCAATGTGGGGGCTGGGGTTCTGCACACAAGAAATTGCTTAATGGTGTAAAGCATTGCAGAGAAAAGCCAAAGTCATATTTTCACTATTAGAGCAGACAGAAATCAGTTCACTTGCTTTCTTGTTTGAATATGCCATGCATTTATCAGATGCATTAGATTAGATTAATAACAGTCTAAACTGATTGTGTTTGTGGCTGGGCTAATCTTTAAATATGTTGTGGCAGAGYGGGCCTGTGTCTTAATATGGATTTCAGCTTTATCTTACATAACASAAATACTCACAAAGTCTGGAAATCTACAAAACCAGCGCTGGAACTCACTCAGTCTCAAAAATGTGATGCTTCCCGGCCGCCTCTTGAGGGCTACGGTACAGTTGTATTTTGATTAGATGACATTTCAACAGGTGTCGTTCCTGCAGATAACGGGACTCCACGTTGCATAGTTTTGCAGGCACGTCATCCTCGCCTGCTGCGCCTTGGCCACGCTTGGCTCGGCGTTCGTACAGACGCTAGGTGCCCTTGGAGGATGTGCGCTTCCTTTATCGGATAGGATGCTTTCTTCGGGATGTGGGTTATCTACTACGGCCTTCTGGCTGACACAGAGAGCCAAGCACGCGTACTCGTCTGCCCTGTGACCTTCTCTGGCTCATCCAACAACTGCTTTAGTGTAGACCTGCGGCAAACTTTGCAACTTGTTCCTTATTTTTTGTTCCATGTTGTTTTTGTTTATAAATCGCTTACATAAGACACTATCCTCTGTACCCCTGCAATTTCTTGTGTCGGCATGTATCTGCGTGCAAATGCAACTTGCATTTTTTATAACTGGCAAAATGCATTTTGCATTTTTTTTGCCTGTTTCTTCAGTTCATTCTTGACTCCTTAAAATCACATTAAAAAGGTACTCTGACAAGAAGTTTTGTGGAAAGTGCTTTGAGATCGTTTGCTGAAAGGCACTGTGATGTGCCTGTGCTCTGAGGTGATATTTAACCTGCTGTATTCGAATTCCTCCCCTGCCCCTTTTAGTTAGTTTGTTGCTGCCATTTTTTCAGTGCATACTTTTTCTGTGGTAGGGATGACACATTTTTACTTGGAGAGTATATGTTTAAAATAAAAAATCCTGTGTATGTGAAAATTTAATCCATCTACATTAAAGCTTTTTTCCTCCTCTCTATATATTATATATACACTTCTCAGAGGAGGAAAAAAATGCGTTTATTACAGTACCTAGGGTGTCACCTTCTTCATGTACTGGCGACCCCAAGACACGGCAGTAGGTTTCAGCCTGATGGCAACGATTAAAGATCAATGTAAATTATGAAGATGAACGTTCAAAGCCTACACAAAAGCTTATCCACTGTGGCTTGCCTAACAACAGCGAGAGAGGTGCAAATAACCATCATAGCAGTGCTTGCTCCCTTGCCTTGAGCACTCTCGCAAGGGCTCACCACCATGCTGAACAGCTCAGAATGGAAGAACAGTGATTTCTGTTGTCAAAATCCAACAGTGTTATATTTCTGTTTATATTTTTTACTTTTTTCCTCCCCATTTAAGATCCCTAACTGCCCCTAACTGTGTACTTACGCATGTCTCCGATGTTGCCATATTGCACGATGTATTATCATGGTAGGTCATATTAGAGCCGTGTTGCCAATACTATTCCAGTAAGAGACTTGGCATGAAGAAAAGATGACTGAATTAGTGGCCAATTGGGACATTTTCTGACCTACTCTTTAGGAACCAAGTCCTCTGAACTTTCCCATTATCCTTCGGCTTCATCCTTTTAATAGGGACCAAATCCCCATTAACAATTGAACACTGGCAATAAGTGCCATCAGGAAAAGGAAATTCAATTTTAGTGGGGGATGACAGCCTTACCTTTTCGCGCTTAATTGGCCGTATTGTCTCCAAAAGTTAATTGGTTACTTAGTCCAGGTAGTTAGTAAAATGTTTAGCTGCGTCAAAAAGCCCAGGCTCCTACTGTTAATGGGGCATGAAATGGAATGTTTGATACTGCAAATAAAATCAGTGATATTCAAGGATGTTATGGTAGGTAATGCGTTGAAACTGCCATTTAATGGGTCCTGGAAGATTAGGGTAGTGTCAGCTGGAACCGCCCGGTCTCTTTTCTGACATTGTTAGTTGCCTCTTCATTTACTTAACGGCTGTCTGCACTGATTACATAGGCATAAAACTCCCTACAAAAAAACAACAGAGACACGCTCTATTAGCAGTCCAATTAGAACTATTTGCATATTACAGTTCATTTCTGCTTAAGTGAATCCCTAATACAACTTTAGGAAAAAAAATTCTATTGTCATTAAAAAAAAAAAAGGCAAGAAAAGAAAGGAAAAGCCTTAAAGGTGATCTCTTCTCTATCTCTTCTTCCTCTCTGGATAAATTCAGTAAAGGTCCATAAAAAATAAGAGGTGGTGGGGCAGTCTGGAGGTAAGAAATTTCTGCTGCTGGCTTTCATGATGATGACTTTTTAATACAYCGATAAAATGCACTGCAACTTTTTTACGTGGCCATTGTGGGGTTTCTCTGTCCACTTCTTTTTCCCTCGACTGTTTTTCACTATTCTTTTTCTTMGTTTATATCTATATCTATATATCTCCTAAGGTAGATGTTAGATCAGCCCTCACCTTGGGTTTCTCGAGCAAAGCAGCTAATGTGCCTGGGAATGGGCCTCSTGAGGCAGCACACTTGATGCTGTATAGTTCATGCAGCCTATTAGCAAATGGTGCTAAATGATTTCCCTCCTCTGCTCCAACCCCCCCTCCCAGCATCTTAAAGGTTGGTGCTAATAGGGAGGTAATACAGCCTTCCAGCTCCTCTCAAAAATACATCTCAAAAATTTAAAGAATTAGCAAAAATTTATAGCTACAATAATAGCAAGAATTTAACCCATTGTCAAGTAGAATAAACAAGCTGGTAATGAGCTGGGATAGGGGAGACTAAGACCATCCAAACTGTCACAACTTCTGAGTGGTCTTTTCCTTTGGGAATAATATGGTGAAAGCAATATGGGATTGAGCTGGAAGTGGTGGTAGATGTTTGCTAGAGCCTTCCTCTACCCATCCATAGAATGAGAAAAATAACAACSGTGCAGCCAGGTCACCCTTTTCTCAGCAGTAGCAATGCCTTGAGATCCACTGGTACAGTGGGAATGGTGGCTCTTACACAAAGAGCAAGCGAGCTTTTGACTCCATGTCTATGAGACAATGTGGTGGCAGCTTGTGAAAAACACTAGCAATAGTATCAGTAATAATAGAAGAAAATATTTTTTTAGTCTTTTAATTTCAACTTTACAGTCTGCTGAGCCTGGCAAGTTTAAAGGCCTCTTTTAAACGTGGTAATTTCTATTCGCATGCATGCTTGTCTATCAGATGTTCCCCATGAAAACCTGGGGCCTGATGACCATCGAGAAGCTTCTCCCTGCCTCTTAGTGGCTGGTTCATCTCCGAGGGTCTCCAGGCTAGACTGTCTGGATGGAAAAGCCGAGTTGCTTGATTGGTGCTTGGATTAGAGGCATCTAGAGGAGCCCAGGGGAGATCTTTGATGTTCAAATGCTAATGTAAATACCGACAGAGTTATTTCCAAAGCTCGCACAGCTCAATTCCTTTTTACATGCAGACCTAATTTCACAGGTCAGCCAACCCACCTCCGCTATTATCTGGATTTAGCGATTAATAGAGGATTTCAGTAGTTGACTGTGACAAATAGTGACTAGGGAATGGAGGGAGTGAAAACCTGTTCTGAAACAAGGAATGTTTTTAACAGGTCTTTCTACTCCAAACCATTATTTTTATGCTGACACTTAAACAATCATAAACAAACCAAGAACCAAGAAAATCCCTTGGTACAAAGAGTGAAATTCTCTATCTCTCCCTTTCAATCCTTGTCTGGCCTGTGAGAGGAGTCACAGTGTGCGATATGTATTGTTTTTATGCCCTGTTGGGTCCTTTGTATCCAGCCTGCCGCTTTCTATCTAACCCTCGTCCGYGCTTGCCCAGAGACGGATATTGTCGGACAAAACTTTGCCACGAAAGCTCCAGCGCCTTCCCGCGCTGGCCTGCGGCGAGGGGCCGGCGGCGGCGGGGAGCCAGCRGCGCCGCGGAGCCTTTGGCCCCGCGAACACCCACTGCCCCCTGCCAAGAAAATGGCTTTCTGCAAACGGGCTGTCTGCTAATAAAACGGGCTTAAATCGGTGAGCAGTGATTAAGGATGGGGCAGTGCTTTCTGCTGCTGTTACTTGAATCTGCACTTCTTCCTCGGATGTTTTAAAAACGGAAAAAAGCCTCTTGCTTATTTTATGGAGCAGTTGCTTGCRGATGAGATGAACCAAAGAGAAAGGCGATACTTTAAAAATATTCATTTTCTTACAAAAAAAAGGGAATGACAACTAAAATTACTTCTCTAAATAAAACATCAGCCCAGGAATGCAAACTCTGTTCTGTTTATATTCAACCTCTAGTCTGTCTTTTTTTTTTTTTTTTTTTTCCTCCTGGTTCAATGTCTTGCCTTGTGGAATAGCAATTTGTAGAAAACATGGGATAAATCATTAGTCTCAGTTTAGTCTACTTTTTATTTACAGCATGAATTACTTTTTCTCCCTGAACTGAACTGACTGCTGGTGTGGGACTACTTGTACACTCTACACTGTGAGTAAAGGTGGCTTTTCTGGGTGCAAAGGAACTGTGCAAGGGCCTGATCAGTGGCACAGGAAGATGCGACTTGTTCTAAGGGTTGGTCTGCAGATAATTCTACATTCAGCAAATCTTCTTACCTCTTTCTTTTCCGTTGTTAATATTGAGGTGAAATAGCAGAGGCTGCTATTATTTTATTTAAAATTTATTAAATTTATTATTTTATTCTTTAAAAAATSCACTAATAATTAATTGCAAAAAAAGAARAAAAAGAAAAAAAAMCAAGCTACTAGGTTATTTGTTCCTTGCAAAGGCTATTTCGTTCTGTATTTGTTTCAGAGAGAGAGGGAAGTCAGGCTACAGGTGCGGTTTGTGTTTGCTACTTTCCCTTTCTAATCTTCCCAGGATATCCAGCTCTGAAACAAGGCGGGGATTATTTTCTATTGCTTTGGGGGTTTTTTTGGTGTGTTTTTTTTTTTTAAGAGTAGCGTTTTGAAAACCTGCATTTTTGAACTCAATATATTTGTCAGAATCTTAAAAAAAAAATAATTGTTATGTAGTTAGACCTACTGGATGCTTACATCTCAGAGTTTGGTGAACTTCAGCTGTACWCTGGTGGCCGGCACGTCCATGAGCCAGGAAGCTGGCCTCGTAAAGAGAGCATGTGGGCTAAGAAGATCCAGGGTCAGCTGGGGCCGGAATATGCAGTGTCACATAAAAAACAATTTGCATGAGTGCTGGAAATGTAAGTGAACATACTCATGTGTCTGGGCCTGAGGAGAAATCAGAGCGCAGGTCATTCTACGGTACAGTATCGTGCCTAGCTTTTAGGGAAAGTCAGATCTTTCTCATTATTATTATTTTTTTTTTCTATAGCAGGAGTTATCTTTCTCTAGTCTCAGTTTGCCAGCAGGCGATGGAAAGCAACAGAGTAGTGGAATTTGATCCCAGTTCTGAAGCACCCTTGTACTGACCTGCAGTTTAGCATCAAGATCATGTTACTAATGAATGCATGTTTGGGAGTGAAAGAAATAAATACATTTTATAAAACTCAGGCCAGTTCCAAATATTCAGGCATATTGTCACCTGCCAGTTTATGGCTTTAACTCTTTTCTTCTAACTTAAATGCCTCATAGTCCCTAATCAGCAGTAAATGACTTTTATTGTTCTTTGTTGCTGTATGCAAAACCCTTCTTGAAAATGTCTTCTTTTCTAAGCATGGTACTTTGAGATGTGAAATAATGCATCTTAAACAAAACAAAACATAACATTTCCAATATTTCTGTCCTACTGGAAAAAATAAGGAAAGACTGGAATCCTCACTTGTTGAGGAGCTGGCAGAACAAACCTATTCATKAGAAAGAGCATAGGTTTGGGGAGAACATGATAGCAATATTGCAGACTCATTTGCAGCTGATTCACGTCCTTGGTCATATGTGGGTGTGTCATTCAGCATCCAGCACTTTGCGGGAGACTTTCTTTATTTTTTTTTATTTAACTTTTTTTCTTGCTTTTACTTTTTTTCCTGTTCAGTGCTGAAAGTTCTGGTATTGAGCACACTGTTCAACATCCAGGCTCTTGACCACAACTTTCATACTCTTCTGTAGTTACTTCAGTTCCTAGCTGCATTTAACAAGCTATTCTAATAGATATAGGCATATGTGCGTGTATGCATACACACACACATATACATTTTATACACAAATGTAAATATGTTTCCTATCCTTGGTAATTGAATCAGTGGTTTCCAAACTTGTTGAAACACAAATTTGTCGTTAGCTCCCTGAACTGACTGCGAACAAATGCATTTTCATGAGCCATCCTAAATCTTTATAATCAAACTGGTAATGGGAATAAAGCTTCCACTGACCACTCTGAAGACTCATTGAACTTTCCTCATCTTTTGAGTCCATCTTCCCACTATCCTTCTCTGGTTTTGCTTTTTAAATCACAGCGCATGCCTATGCTTTCCCTAGTTTTATGACAGCTTCCTCCTGTCCTGAAATCTTTTTTGTTGCTCTTCTCTGAGCTCTGTCCAGTGCTTCCACATGCCTTTGCTAAGAGATGTCCAGGACATATCCTCAAATTGCAGATACACTTGTAGTGGGGTTTTGGCAGTCAGAGCTCTTTGTAGCCAATGGCAATTTCATGCACACACATCTGGAGGCATAATTTGACCCCAAGGAACCCTGCAGCTGGACACGGGTAGCAAGCATTTGATTACCTGCATGCACCTTTAATTACAGCAAGGTGCAGGTAATTAAAAATGAAGTGCTGAGTTCACTGCTATGTTACTCCGTTTCAGGCTGGAATAATTGAAATGAGTAAAGTTGCACCATGGTGGAAGCAGAGCAAAGCTGCAGTCAGTGAGGCCCAGTGGTATATTCTCTAGCAAGTTTTGGTAGAGTTGTGGAGTCAAAGAGTTGCAGCCTTGCAGGGAAGTTATCTTTCTATATATCTAACAGAAATCCATAGAATGAACACACACACAAGCACACACTACATTTTCATCATTGATTAACTAGTCTCATGAGCTTTCAGCAAGAGAAATAATTGGCAATTTTAACTAACAATAAATTGATCCCATTATTCAGTATAGAATATTCCACTGATTTCAAAAGAGATGCTTATTAAAGAGGCCAGCTACTTTCTATCAGTGTCATGCATATGTAAGCAACCATGGCTATTATATGCCATCTATGGCAATGGGAGGACAAGTCATAAACACAAACATTCACACACAGCCAGGTCTCCAAAGCTCCTGTTTGCCAATTACAGTAATGCTGATGACATATCTAGTTTAACGCACACAGCATTAAAATAGTCCCCCCTTTTCTAGGAAAATCTAATTACACCAAGCCCAAGCACTCAATCAAACCTGTTATTCTGTGGCTAAACAGCCCAGTGTTAATGCAATTTGAGGAGATCCAGGCCGTGACTGGGAACGTCATGTATTAACAATATCTAATGGGAGCTCCCGTAGGTAAATGAATATGCTAACAAGCAAGGTCGCTGCTAAATCTAATATCTTTAAGCTGTTTAATTCCAAACAGTCCCTTAATAAATCAATTGACCGGGAGAGCTGATGCCCCTATCAATTATTCAAGAGGGCAAATAAATATTTCAGATGATTTGATAGGAAGGCTAGTGCTGGTCTTATAGAAAGCTTTGCATTTCATTAGCCTCTTGCTAAAAGTTTTATAATATGCAGAACACTGGTGGTTCTCCCTAATCTAGAAGCCCCAAGTGTGGGAAAGAGCAGACTGAGGCATCCTGCTTCACTGAAGAGGTCTGCCTGGGACTTGATGACAGATGACATGGGAAGAGGTGGGCAAAGACTTGGGATTGCATCAGGCTTCCTGGTGGGAACTCCTCCACCCCAACAAACACAGCAAAGAAAATGAGAGCACATTTTCATTTCTGGGGAATCCAAAAGAAAACTAATCTAAAGAAGCTGGGATTAGTGGTTAATACCATATGACATGCTGCCTTTTGTAAACGGGGGGAAGTCATTTGTGTTTCAGTTGGATTATTTGTGTGTTTATGTTAACACTGAGCCATGATTCAGATTTGCCAAATGCAATTCCCTTGAAGGAAAAGCAGAGTTATTAAAGGAGGTGCTGCCTGTAATTGATCTGCATTAGGTAAGTGAAGCTTGCAAAGTGCTTGAAATACTTGGATGGAAGAAGCCAGGAGTGCAAAATATTATTCTATAAGAGCAAAGTATTATCATTGTATCTGAAAAATTGCTGATCATTGAAACATGTGGTTTATTATAAAATCAATAAAGATAAAGTTACAAGAAAAAGGGAGAGAAAATGTACCTGTCGCTGGAGAGCAAAGAGGAAAAGGAAAGTCCCCGAGGAAGCTTCTTGTTTAAGTGTGTGTAAATTTGCTTGCTTCTGTCTGATCCATTTATACCACTAATACAGATTAAAAGTCAACGATTACTTATATAAGCATTTCAGTTTATGTAATGAAATCTGGGCCATAAAAGCATAGCCTATTGCTCTGGAAAGTATCCACTAGATCGGTATATGAATCTGCATCTCCCTGGGATGACAAGGCAAGATCCACGTTCCTGCCATAGCTTCCTCACCCAAAGTGTCACTTCCATAGTGATGTCTCCCTGTAGGAACAGGGGGAGGAAACAAGCTTAGGATGCAAGTGTGTTGGTAACAAAGTCACAAACACAGAGCCTGAAGCCTCCCACTGAGCCTTGTCTGTATGGAGAATATCTAAAATGAGATTCTTGGAGCAACTGTGAGCAAAGGAGTCTCTGCCCAGCATGTTGCTCCAGAGGCAATGTGAAGTCCTGCGATAGTCCACCCTGTGTGGATTGGGTTGGTTTGTCCCTCTGTGGTACGCTGATGAGGAGGGGCGACTCCAATACGAGCATCTCGCTCCCCCAGAATGACAAGCTAGATGAAATTTTCTGGAGGATAGTTTGCGAAGATTTCTTTCACACTCATCCAGCTCTGCATAAGGGATATTCTACAATGGGAGGGAGAGGAGTTCCAGCCACAAGAGTCCTACTGGTAGGAAGGTGGTTTAAAAATGAGAGGTAAGGAAAGTTTTTAAATCATTTTGGATATGTAAGAAAATCGTGTGTTTTCAGAAGGTTGGCTAGAAAAGCATCTGACACTCCAGACAAGGTCCTCAGAAAAAGAGTCTGACTTACACCTCCTCTAGAACAGGCTCTTGGTTTCTTCTGCTTCTTCTCCCTAAATAGAAAGATCCATATAAAAATCACTGAATGAATATCTTCTATGGCAGCAGTTTTACATTGCAAATTACTCAATGAGGTATGAAAGAGGCATCTCAGCTGCACAAAATCATAATTTAGATGTTAGGTTTGGTTTATTTTCAGCTTCGTGACTCAATGGAGTAGATCCTCTGTATGGCACTGAAAGTAAAATCTGGTCAGGTTTAAAGTCAGATCCAGGGATTTTAACTCGTCATTTAGTAACCTTTTCCTTTGCTTCAAAATACTATGTTATCATGCATATACTGCAGCCAAGAGTGTGTGCCACAAAAAAWTGCATGGGGAAGTGGGAACGGGAATTAACCTGCAGGTTGAAAATGTAAAAGTAGTATAAGATATTATGACCTAGCAGAATTATTAACTACACATAAAAATTGAATCCTAGAAACTGAGATGCCAAATGAGCAGCTTGGATTATTTTATTTTAAGTCTGGTTTCTACCTGTTTCAAAAAATAAAATTTTCAGGAATAAAATCTCTGCTTGCATGACAATATATGGCTCACATAAACGTGTAAGAGTGGAACTGTATTACTGGTTTAAAGAGGGAACATTTTTTTAACCTCTTGCATAAGTCATTTCTATTAGGAGGGAATCAGCATCCCTAATGTCTGCTAAGAAAAATAGGGGTAAAGTCATATGGGAAATTGGTGGAAGATTTTTTTTCCTGTTCTCCATTGAAATAGTAGTTCTCAAAGATTTTCTGACCATCTTTGTTTTCAATTCATGACAGGTCTTTGAGATTCAGTTATTCTTGGGTGTGCCAAGGGTTCTCAAGAGTATTAGTGAGGATTTTGTGGAAATGTTGGTGGAGAAAATCATATGAAGTTATTTATTGTA
Organism: Rhea americana; assembly: GCF_003343005.1. Taxonomy (NCBI): domain Eukaryota; kingdom Metazoa; phylum Chordata; class Aves; order Rheiformes; family Rheidae; genus Rhea; species Rhea americana. The sequence goes on from NW_028186401.1 coordinate 3,010,145, forward strand.
CTGAATCTTGTGTGTCTGGCTTAAGGGTTGGTGGAGCAAGCACAAGACAATCAGGTCTAGTGATTATTGTAGTCTTCATGTTTCTGTGATCCTGGTCGCTTTATATATCCATGAAGGACAGTGCTTGTTCTAGTGGGGTTGTTCAGTGATGCTCTTACAGCTGTGGACTAAGTGAACATGACTATGCTGATCAGTAAGCGTAGCTTCTGCTATTACTGAGAGCTGTCAAAATGTGGCCTCTTGCAGAGGTACCTGGAGATGCTGTTGACATCACTTTTGTCCTTTTGTTTCATTTCTTAAAARAAATATATAGAGAATATTAATGGGTAAGTGTTCATCTAACTCATTCACGAGGTTCTACCTGCCATCCCTTATGCTCAATGAGTATGTGAGGGCACTGTTAGGCTTATGTGCATGTAAATTACCTCTAACTGCACATCTCTATTATAGGCAATTACACTAATGTGCTGGAATGATACATTTAGTGCCTTCAGAAGATAGAAGCTGGGTGGAGGGCAGACTGATTTGAAGATCAATCTGTATGAAACAAAGAATGGTATTTATTTGGCAGACCACTGGGGAAGGCTAGCTAAAACTGTAGAATAGGATAACATTAGCCATATGACAAGTGAGACTTGCAATTTAGGAGTCTTCTGTGCTTTTAATTTAAAAAATAATAATGTCTGTGGATTATTAGGCTAAGATTGGGAGCTACTACTGTCTCTCTGTATAATAGCAATCTCAAGCAATATGAATGGGTGGAGGTAATCCTAATATGTGGCAGATATTTGTGTTTGACCTACCTGGTTTTTGACACGATTCAAGTGTCAAAATTTGAGTTCCCTTGCTCACACATGCAAGACAGAACTCCCACTACTGAGTGACCACTCATGAGCGAGGAAAGGTGATGCCAGTGTTGTCTATGTGGTTGCCAGCAAACCTAGGAAACCCAGGTCCCTCTCTGGAAGTGGGCAATTCACTGTGCTTGCCTGTACGTGTTTTCATCACTGTGAGATTGAACTCTTGAAAAGCTCTTTGTTGGACAACTTCTTTTGTCTAAAAAGAGAAAAAATGAACTTATAACAGCAATGTTTTTGGATGGTGTCCATTCTRTCCTGGCTGCCTTTGAATGTGAGGCAGAATTCAAGGGGCTTGATATTKGTGTTTGAGGATCAAATGATTTACTAGAAAGTTATGAGAAGAGAGACTTCTCTGCTACAGCTGCTATCAGCACAGACTCTTGAGGTGGGGAGAAAGAAGTTTCTTGATTAAAAGCACCAACTCATTCCCTAATTGTCCGCTTCCTCAGTAACAAAATGACTGTGGGCTGCTTTTTCCACTTGCTCGCTTGTTCTAGGCTCACCCTTGCTTCGAGAGCATTTGGGAAGAAACGGGAAAGTTGCATAATGTCACCTATGAGGGTTAAGTAAGTTACAGGCCTGGAGGTACCACTAGCTGATATTAGTAGTATGACATGATTTTTCTATTTTTATTGTCATTTTTACGTGTGGTAACTCAGATTATAGACATTTTACATTATTGGTTTCTCTTTCAAATATATAAACTTATTATCCAATAATACAAAATMTCTCGATCAGAACAATTTATGCAGGTCATTTGTACTATTGGAAGCAACTGGCCAGTCTAAGTACCAAAAATAGGCTCATATAGATGCTTAGCGAAGTGAGGGAAAAGTAAATAAAAAAAGCAAGCAATCTGGTTGTCTTCTACCCCTGTTTTACCATAAAGTATTAGCACTTGTTTCCATGGCAGCTTAAAGAAATCCTGCACACTGCAACTTAACATAGGACACCATATGAGTATCGTGATGGTYGGAAGCAATGATGAGCATGATGAGCATTTGGTAATAAAAATATTTAAGAATGCTGACTGCTCAAAGGCCACAGAACAGAAACACTTCAGAGGGCCACCGGCTACCGTGATGTGTTAGGAGTATGAGGCACAAGGTACAAGATCAAATGGCAAAGCATGGTTGTGTATATTTGTGGGCTGCAGGGAGGATAAGAAAGGGTGGATGGAAGGAAAAAGAAAGGGAACCATTGTTTCAGGTATGGATAAAAGGCTAAACACCTTTGTGTGCTTTCTGAAGAACTTAGTAAATTTTATACCAAAGATCTGCTTTTTATAGGGATTTACTTTGCATCCTACTGGCTGCTTTAAAGAGTTTTCACAATTTATATTTGACTGCACCATAAGGGGATTACTTCCTGATGTTTAATAGATGCAGAGAAGAAATTCAAAGGAACACACGCAAACACACGTGCATGCAACTTAGATGTCCAGCAGATAAGTGCAGCATTTTGTTTACAAGGAGATATTACACTGGAAATCCTATTAGCARTCAGACAGTCTGCTGGCTGGATTTAATAAACTTCAACCAAAGGAGTTATTTGAGCTGGCATATTAACCCACTAGAGGCTTAGTTGTGCGTGGTAGATGTACCCCTACCTTCTACCTACATTGCATAGCATGGAGTTGATACACTGTGCCACAGGTGGGGTTTTGGCAGTCAAGTTGTTTAAAATCAGGAGAGAAATTTGTGGGGCCTGAAGATGTGGTGCTYTTCTTCCACGTGGATCCGCAACACAGAGATGCTGGTGCATTTTGAATTAACACTCACCTTTGTGAAATACTTCCCCAGCCAGATATCCCCAGTGCTTAGTCCCAGCACTACGTTTGCACGCAAGTTTGGCGCTCTGAGGAGGAAGGACATATCCCCTTTCTAGGACTCTGATTCGGAAAGGGGATGTGGGCAGACGGTCTCTGTCCCCTCAGAGCCCACCAGCGTAAGGCTCAATGCACTGTCATAGCTCGAAAAAGCAGCAAGCAGAGGGAGAAAGGGGAATGCAACATAAACAAATTAAAAAGTGGTGGACGTGGTAGATCCTATTAGTTCTGTCTAGAGTTGTCTGAGAAATGCTAAGGAAAAAAACTGAAATGTTTTGTGAAAAAATAGCATTCAGATATGTAATATTTTTAACATCATTTTACTCTTTCCTTGTGTCATTTTATTCCCTTCAAGACTGGGGATGTGCACAGGTTAAGTTGGGAGGCACGGGGAAGAAAACACTGTGAAAATTACTGGAGTATTTGACTGTATACATATATATATATATGTATAATTAGTATGTCAGACTTTTTAAGAAGTGTCTGGATACTTCACAGCCTAAAACCTGCTGCATTTTGGGGCTCTTACATCAATTTCTGAAGATCATGCAATGCATAATCAATTTGGATAATTTTGTCTTTATTATTTTCAATGACTTGTTAGACTAACCAGAAGTTTGGATTTGGGTGCTGAAGAAGAAAATTCACATCTGGAATTTTGCTTTGGTCAGGTGTCTTGCTTTTGCAAGATCAGAAAATCCCWGAATAATGCCATGGCTTAATTTTGAAATGGCTTATCTTTTTAACTTTTTGAACTCTCTTTTTAGCTTTTATCAGTCATACATTTTGCACTGCTTGTACTCACAGTTTATGACTCTTTCACAGCTTATTTAAACTCAGCCCTCTTCCAATCCTGCATTTTTAACTGAGGACAAATTGTTTAGCACCACTACTCTGATTTTAGCTCTCTCTCACTCTCTATGAATTGAGTTTGTTTGACAAATTCTGATCCTTTCTTGAAATATCTGGCTTCATTTTATAATATTATTTATTCTTATAGCCGAAACCCCAGCAAGTGAAGAAAAAAAATGAAGACAATTTGATAAATAATGAACAYGGGAATGACATATTGTTTTCCTGCAATGAGGAATAAATGCACTTTATTAAGTGACCTTTCCTCTAGTAGCTGCCAAGAAATCAGAGATAATAAAGCTCTTACTTGCAGAGGATTTTACTTGAGAGGGGGATATCGCTCAAAAAAACTTCCATTCCTTTATTAAAACCTTGTTGCAGTAACATCAATATTGGCCAAAGTGTGTTATTGAGACTACTTGTGTTGTGGTTTTGTCTTTCTTTCAATTTATTTATTTTTGTAAATCCTGTGATTCAATTACTGTTGCAAATGAGAGTTTAATTCCCTTCCTCTGATACTTCTCTGATTTGCAGATGTTTATCCTGGGTCTTGCTTTACTTTTACATGTCTTTTCAGGAAGTGTATCTTGCTTGCCATGAATTACACGGGGGTCTGTGTGTGCATGAGTGCCAGCTGGTTGTGTTTAGCCATTGATTCCACATATGATGAGAAGCAACTTAATCAGCTTTGCATCTAGAGGGGTTACTGTGATTGATGACTAACAAGGATCTTTCCACTGGTTTCAGTGTATTAACAGGCTAATCCAAAGTGATAAGGATGGCTGTGGGAAGGAGTGGTGCTTCTCATGTGTGTGTGCGTGCATGGAGTGATGTTTGCTATGTGCCAGTGTAAGGAAGGTCTTGTGGCTTTGGAGAGGATGATCTCCAGGAAGGAGACCTCCCTCTTGTATAGTGTACCCAGAGTCACTGTACCATTCATGCACACCTATAGCCTATATGTTTGTGTGATTTAAAGATTTTACATGACAAGCAGGAGCTTTAGATCTGGTCTAAGCTTCTTTCAGGTACAGCCATATTATCTTGCTTGAGAGGACAGAAAGTATTTGGTCTGAGAACTCTGCAGATACTCTTGTGCTTGGCAGAACAGGTTCATTTCATGGTTTGTGTTTCTTTCCACCATACCTTAAAAATTTAAGGGCAACTTTCCCCGTGTGAAACCTATACTTAAGATTCACAGATGGGAGTTAACAGCTACTTGATTTATAAGTTAGACACCTCCTCTTACAGGGCTAAACATGTTTCTCGGCATTCAGTGTTCCTTCAAAAAATAAGTTAAAATAAATCAAAACAGTGATATAATCCTACAGTAAAAAGTGCCAATCAAGATTAGGAGTAATGAAGAGTGTGGATTCATGTTCTCTACTGCTTTGAGAAAGAACAGTGGCTGAGTACTCCTGWGGCCAGTTCTGAGTAGATCTGAGTGAGGAGCAACCTTGGACCCCTTCCATCCATGACAATTCACTATTGCACTTCAAGACTCAGGATATGCTTAGCACCTTCTCTTCATCTCCAAGCTTACATACTTTCTCAAATTACCTCAGAGACTGACTTGCTAGGCCAATCTGCCAGAAGCCAGTTCCTGAAGACAGCCAAAGCCCAAGCAGAAGACCTGTCCCATGAGTCTTGTAGCTCTGGTGCCATCTTGGAGAGCAGAACATGGGTTAGGGACAAAGCCTGCACTGGAAGCTCTGGTTTGAACCAAGGTACTGACAGATCAGTTATAGCTCTAATCTCAGGGAAATATATAGATGTATTTTTAAATGATGTCAGGTATCACCTTAAATATGTATGTGTGGAAATGGCTATTGGTGAGGGAGACTGACAGAGGAATGAGAACATGAGCTCACAAATCCTTTTTGAAGATCTTCTTCCCCCCTCCCCCCTCAATTTACTAAAAGCATCAAGGAAGAGAAAAAGAAACAGAGATATAAAATGCAAGTAGCACTTTTTAATAGATTTTTCTTCCTTTTCCCCAAAGGGTTCAGCTGCAGCGAAAGAGTGGAACATAATAATCCTTAGCATTTATATAGCACTTTACATTTCCAAAGCTCTGTACAAACATTAACTGATCAATCTTCACAACACCCTTGTGAGTTAGGGATGTATGATTAACCCCATTTTACATTGGGGGAAACCATAACATTTCAGAGACTGGCTTTCCCACCCCTCCAGAGGTGTGCAGTTCTTGCAGATCCTGCTGATTTAAGCAAGAGTTATCCCTGACGCTTCTGAACGCCAGGTACTTTGCAACAGCCTCAGGGCTACATCGCCAGTCTGTGCCTTGTGCTCCAAGGGGTCTGCTTTTGATTCCCATGCTCTAACCATGGGACTGCTGACACTTTTGCACATCTTTGTCTTTCCACCTCCTTGCTCGTGTGGGCCCTGTGACTGGAATTTCAAGAGGCAAAAGTATACCTGGTTGACACACCTACTGGAATGCTGCAAGGTTGTCTTTATTTGGAACCCCTAGGGAAAGGCCTATTACCCCAAATTTTCTCTTCTCTTCTCTTCTCTTCTCTTCTCTTCTCTTCTCTTCTCTTCTCTTCTCTTCTCTTCTCTTCTCTTCTCTTCTCTTCTCTTCTCTTCTCATTTCTCCTTCCCTCCTTCCTTTTTCCCCTGTTCAAAACCCTAGAATGACTTAAAAGTAAATATAATCCTGTATTGAGTGAAAGCACACAAATACAGTGATACACCCTGTAATGGAGGCCTATTTATCCCTTTCTTTTTAAACATTTTCCTGATAATTTTCTGTGTTTTAGAGAAACTGGCATGTGGACTAGGGGATTAATGCAAAAATGCATCCCCCCCTTTTTTTTCTAGCACAGAAGTAAATAGATGTCTTTAACATGAAATCTTAGTGCAAACTGTTGAATTATATTAACTTTTTAATGCTTGCTGAGTTTCAACCCCTGAGCATAGGTTGCCTCTTACAGCAGAGCTCTGCTTTTGCAGGAGCTGGAACTGTATGGCAATGCTGCCATTTTCCTTTGCTCACTGTTCTGCTCTGAGGCTTTGGTATCATGAACCACAGGTGCATTCGTATGAATTCACCGTGGGTTTCCACTGGGAGCAAAAGCATGCATTCACTCTGAGAGGACATCTGGTTGTGCTGAAGAGGAGATTTTTCTCCATTGTCATGTCCTACAGGCAGGAATGGCTTCATGTAACACGCAGCACCAATTCAACCAGGGTGCAAGCAGCCTTGAACGTAAGACCTGAGCCTTTTGGCATCCGCTAGTATGGACTGACCCCATAAAGACAGCAGAGGTGTAGCTGAACACTGTGAAGGTAGCTGCTGGCTGCTTATGTACAAAACACTCCTCCCATCAAATAAGCATTTCTCCATCAGGATGAGGCACCAGCTAGTGCAGCTCTCACAGCAGAGGTTTATTGCTACTTGCTCTTCATCATCAGTGTTTGTCATTGGGGCTTTCAAGACAGTTCAGAGAACATTCARTCTCCTTACAGGATGGATTCCTTGGCCTCCTCCATTGGAAATAGTCCTATGGAGACAGAAAAACGGGTTCTAAATAACAGTAATTGAGAAGAGGGGCAGAGGACTGGTCTTCCCAAAATATATATGTTTGTTTATGGGTTTGATTATTTAGGATTTTAAGAATTTCCTCAAATGTCACTGCTTTGGGCATTTTTTTTAAATTTGTTCACTATTTATTTATCTGGAAAATATAGTATTCCTACAGCAACAGGAGGCCTAAGTCTGGATTGATACCCTATTCCTAGAAGAAAACTACTACTTCTGCTCTGGGATATAACCTGTAGCCTATTCCTTTTTATTTGTATTGAATCTTCTGATTTGAGAGCTGTGCAAAACAGATCTTCATTCTAAATGCTTATCAAAATAATGTGTTAATTAAATATACTCCTAATCAAAAATTGTTTGAAATGAGACATGCAGGCCAGAGTCTGTGCCTTCTGAAGGTAATAAGAAGTATCAAGGGGACTGGATTATTTTAGAGGGGGAGCTGGACACTGATTTAGAGATAATCATTATTGAATGAAAGCTTAAAAATAAGATCATCTTCTGATCTCTTGGTGGAGTCCCTCCAGATTTGYGCTGGTGAAAGAGGGGCTCTGAATTTGTTCCCTACTACTTAAAAATAAGTAGTTGCCCTTTAAGATGTAAATCTATTGAAATCCAACCTTAGACATTGCCAGGGTCAGTCTGCTTATTACTTTATGACATTTCCAGATTAAAGGTGCAGTGGGGGCTCACATTAATTTGCTTTATGTTTGACTAGAAATGCTTCCCATCACTATTAGAGCACACTTCGAGCTCTCTTCATTTTAGAACGCTTGTCAGTCATTCGAGAATGATATGCCCTACGTCTGGGATGAATAAGCACATCATATATAAGGCAGAGGCTTTTTCTCTGGAGAGGCTCAAGAGAACTGACAACTAGTTCCAAGGAAGGTGAAAAACATACACAAACCCAGTGGCTGAATGAGGGAGGAGTGGGGAAATATTCTCCTAAAGCATTTTCCACCAGGTTGATTGAAAGCATCCAGGCAGTTGTCCTGCGAGGGCAGCTCTTAAAAATGCAGATCTGTGGGAAGAAGTGGAAATGGGGACCAATGTTTTCACATGCATCTCTGTTCTGTGGTGGGTAGGAAAAGTCTTTCACTGGTAGCCTGTGCATATCTGTGCAAACCCCTAGGTCCCAGATTACAGAGCTCCTATGGATTTAAAGAACAGAGGGAACTTGGCATTTCCTATCATAAACATGGCCATTTTCCTTTTTTACTTCCTTTCTCCAGATTGAAAAATAACTTGCCAATTATTCCACTAATTTCTATCATGAAAGCTTGTCTAATTTTGATGTCTGTTTAGAAGCTGCCTGCGTATTAGACCTTTCAGGAGGAAAAATTACAATTCTGCCATGAGGATGAGAATTGCAAAGTACTTAGTAGCTTGTTGGGTGTTAACGTGTTTCTGTGTAATAACAGAGGTCCCCTCTCAAGGGCAGTGCTTGTATCTTCTCTACCAATAGGTGAAACAGCTGCCCTGGAGTTTCGCTGATGCTGCTGCACTGGGCAAAGAGGAAGCCCAACCCCGTGATCTTCTGTGCCCTGAATGTCACAGCAAAGACCCCTTTATCTTGATCCAAGTGACCACCTGGTCCAGATCTATGGGTCACAAATGTTTTGAATCAACCTGGCTGGAATAAAGCGGTCCTGGAAAAACTATTTTAAAAAAAAGGCAAAATGAAAAGCATTTTGGCATTTTGCTTTTGAACTTTTGGGGTTTGAACTTGAAGGTCAAAGCCAGTTGCTGAAATGCCCTCCTTCTAGAAACACAAGGGCTGATTCTGCAAGAGATAAGTGAAGACCACTTCCTTTGAAGCCACTGAATGTTAGGTACTGACACAACAAAGCAGAAATCAACATTACCTTTATGCTGAAGTCAGTAGAACTGTCCATGAACTTGGCCTTAAGCATGTGCTTTTAAATGCTTGACTTCACTGGCACSCCAGTATTTCAGAGGATCAGGCCCTTCAGTCTGAAACCTGCTGTAATGATAAATCTATCTATTATATCTATTATCTATCTATATTTAGTGGATTTCCATTAGTCAAATGTGTCAATGTATTTATTTTTCTTTTCATTCATTCACTGAAAGCTGTCTCTGGGAGGGATTAGCGACAACATGGCTAAATACTATCAGAAATGTGACATTCTTGTGGAGGGAAATTAGAAATGTAATGAACAACATAGTCTCTCAAACTTTTTATACTCAGTTAACTGTGCATTATCATGTTTCCTTGCAAAGTATGCCATACGGACTTTGGGTTCCCAACTGGCCTGTGTTGCTGTCCGTCATTAATCTTGACTATTCTATATCTCCATCTATTGTTTTTCAGTCCCTCCGAAAGGTATCAGTCCTATGAACCCACCTGCAATCAAAGGTTCACGTGCGCTTAACAGTTTCAGCTGCTCTAGCTGCTATATTCTCTGGAGAGTCTGTCTCCGTCTCCTGCCCTATATGTTATCCTAAAACACTTTACAGAGCAGTATAAGATGGCAAAAATTCACTTTTTCACAAAGTGTGAAAACTGCAGCAGCCAATTGACTTGTGCATACCCACTTTCAGCTCTTAAGTGCTATATCCTCTCTCACTCCCCCCTAGTTTAATGTCCTAACCTCAGTGATCCACAGAATTATATAGCTTAATATATAGCTTAATCCATTCCAGGGATTTTTATCTTTTCTTATATTAACTTATCCATAGATGATCTTGCAACGATGGCATATGCTGGAGACAGTCATTTTTAAAGCCATCTGCAGCTGGTCCTTGTGTGAATACTGCACCCTGGAACTCATGATTCCTCTTCACGACTAATTATTTCCTATGGCTTTTAATACTGTTTCAAGTCTTAGAATAGCTCTGAATGATGATAGACATATATTATTATTACAGGTTGTATTAAGCAGTCGTAGCTCAAGTTCTAATTACATTACCCTTCAGCCACGGCAGCAGTGACACTTGGTTTGGTTCTGGAGTTTCTAGGAATAATCCAGCTAGTAGTTCTTAGTCAGACTGCAAGGTCAGGGAGAAAGGGATTTCTACCCGTTTTCTTGTGGGATCTGAGGGGCTATACGGTGGAAAGGGATGAAAGTAGCCCTGAACTATTAAAGCGGAGGACTGCAAGAGTCGCGTGCTGCTTGTTGACATCGTGCTCCTGGAGGCCAGCCCAGGGGTGGTGGAAGGAGCGCGACTCCGCACCCGGCRTGAGGGGCGCCCTGTGGAGAGCGGGTGCAGGTGATGTCCATGCAGTAAGAGTGAGTGGGGGTGTTTTAGACTGCTCAAATTATGAGGCTGGTCTGCAAAGCCTCTGGTAATGTGACTGAAGATTCCTAAATCCATCTAGCAGAAGCCAGCAGGACAAAAAACACCTCTAGTTCCCTCCAGTAAAGAAATATTACAGTATTCCTAACTCTAGTGATTTTTTTCACAAACCTATGATTTGTAGGGAGTTGCCTAAAGTCCCATGTAGTGAGATCAGCATTGTGTGTATATCCCATTTKAATTTTTTTGATGGGAAGAGGGAAATTCTAGCCCACGTAAGCAGGGAGGAAAGCTTGAGGATTGAGCTTGGGCATCTGAAAGAACTCAAAACCAAGAGTCAGTTAAAATATTTGACTTCTGTTATTTTTAGTCTGTGGGTGGCTTGGGTTGTAGTATTTACATGGCTGATGATAATAATTCTGATTTGTGCTTGTAATACATTTATTGCTGTTTGGTGGGTGTTTATAAATCTTAGGAGTAATATTTTTATGATTTAAAAATGAAACAGAAATGAGACAGATAWTTTTCAAAAATATTTAAAATAATTCCTATGGTATTGAAACTCCATGTGCAGAGCAAAAGGATATGATTTGATTTTTTAGGTTTGGTTGTCTGAATGTCCAAATAAATAARCAGCATATATAACAAAGAACTTATTTCTTTATTCTTAAACTCCTTTATTTGATAATCTCAAGCAATATAAACAACTAAGAAAAGGTTTTATTATGTAATACTACACAGTAATATAGTATTGCTGGTTCTTTGGGACAGTGAGTCTCTCCCTACAGTCCCCAGAACATTTTGGTTTCTACTATAAGCTTATTACAATCTATTTCTCTGTTGTAGAGTTTTCTTACAGTACCCATAWAAGCCAAGCACCTGATACTTGAATACCTCATTCATATAGCAATTTTCATCCCTCGGTGTATGAATTTATACGTGTATGTCTGTRTGTGCTCCAAATCTTTCACACTTGTCATGTATGTATCTGTGAAAATCAATACGCGTGTTTATTAGCAATTAATGATTTTCAATGAAACTACAAAAATAAATTGCACTTTTAGGGATTAAAAAAAAAGAGAATGTGGTTTATCAGCTTGAAAATGAATGTAAACTCTTTCTTCACTATGTTAATTAATTGCAGTTGACAAAAAGTAAGATCCTTCACTCCTCCTTTCATGTTGCTAATTCCATCCCTCTCTCCCTCTCTCTCTCCCCTCAATTAAACGTATGAGAGTATCCCCTCCCCTTTTAGAAAGAAGCTTTTAGATTAATCATATTATCTTAAGGTTCCAAATCTCAATGCCTGCGTGACCTTTCTTCCGTTAGAATCCATTATCTTAAACTATCACAATAATCCTGGCTTTAGGGAGGGAGAGCGGGAAGCAGGAATCAAACCTAATAGATGGCAAATAAGATTAATCTATGATCTAAGTGCCGATTACACTTGGCCCTGCCCTTGAACACCCAGGTGTAACCTTGAAATTCACATCCGCTAAGACACTGCAATTGGATTGCAGGTCCCCGAAGGCCTGGATGGGGCAGCTGGCCAAACTTTACCCATTATTCCCCAGCGAGACATGAGCTGTCTCGGCCTGCAGCTCTTTTACTTGTGGAATTTGGCAGCGGCACAGTTGAATGTTTGTTTTGGGATGTTTAGCATTTTTTCAGATAAAATAGTTATTTTCAGGTCCTTAATTTTTGTTTGTCAGAAGCAAGCAGCCAGGGAATGGGTGAACTTTTACCTGGACCTCACAAGAGGAGAAAGCTCTCTTTGCAAAAATCTGATAACTCTGCAGTAGAAAACAGAGATATTTTCTTTCTTTATAGGCTGACCTATGGACCCTGCCAAAAAAAATGTTCCATGTGAACTTGAGTTTGCAAGGTCCTTGTTTTCAGTTCCGAATACGCCGCGTTCTGAAAAAGGACATCTGTGATAAGATGGAACTTGGCATCGGTAACTCATGTCCTATGAGTGAAGCGTGCTCAAAAGAGGCAGACCCAGAAGTGATTTTTCATCAAAGAACTTTTTAAAGCCATTATTAAAACTAGCATAAATTTTCTCCGTTGTTGGCAGCTTCAACAGGCAGGACAGGATTGATTTGGAGGTGGCAGCTGAGCTCTTTTATCTATTTATATGTAAGGCCAGCTTCTCAACTCAGCTAAAACAGCGCGAGTTTGCTTATGTGCTTGAACACTGGCCGTGAATGTCAGCCGGGAGGTAGCAGCGATGTTATGTTGCAGCCATCTGCCCTCCAGCTGCTCCGGCTGGAGGCAGTGACCAAGCCCTGCAGGGAAGACCCTGTATTTCTGCTCTGTTTATACCTATTCTCGTACAGCAGGATCCTGGTGCGACAATAATGCAAACGATAACACATTAGCGGGAAAAGTATACCATAGGAAGTGCCAACATGCGGGACAGCTGGTGGCTGGCTTATTCTCAAATGGTCCTTTGGTAATCTCAAAATTACAGGGCAAGGGAAGAAGAAGAAAAAAAAGAACGAGGCAGCGCCCTGCGGATAACGGCTGCCGCAGTGGTGGCCGTGCTGCGTCAAAAGGTGTCCGAGGCACAGCGGCCGGTGCGAAGGAGCGATGAAATCACTGCAGCCTCCCACACCAAACTCTGGGGAGGACCGTGGGCGTCCGGTCCCACCAGGGCTCTCCCCACCTCGGGGAGGCATGTTTCAAGAGACACTCCAAGCATATGATTGCCTTCGGGGCAGTGCAGTACACAAAGAGCTACTGTTTCGCGGCCTCTTTGCTTGCTTTTGCAAACACAGTGTCTGCTCTCACAGGTATTTTAAAAGCTGTGCTCAGCTCCTATTACTATGGGGAGAGTATATAACCAGCGTGGCMCCAAGTTTGTCACAAGTTCACATGCCAGGAGGCTGACCTGGTGGGACTTGTGGAGGCTATGTGGATAGGTAAATAAAACAGGAGGGAGATGTCTAGCCTGAYTTTTGTTTAGTTTAGAGAGAAATCAATGAGGAGTGTCAAAAAAAAAGTTACAAAATGGACTGGCCAAGTGGACTTTGATCAAAAAGTAAATCTGGACACACAAATGCTGATTGGCAACCTTGCTTCTCTGTCATTTCTTTGTGTGTGTATTCCTACTGATGTTAAAGGTGCTCGTGGGTCCTGAATTGTTTGCGATATTTTAGAAGTTTTGTAGTATCAGGAAATGCTGGGCTCTTAGGCTACCGGACTCAATAATGAGAATGAATCAGAATCTCTTATCAGATCTCTACTAATTTTACAAAAAGCCTCCTAAAGGATGTGAATTTTAAGGGCATGTCTCTTAAAGTTCCTGTGGGCTCAGCTCCCAGCCTCAACCTGCATTTCTCAAAACCTGGAGAAATTGCAGAGCTGGGGAGACCATCCTGTGTCTAGCAGCTGATCTAGGTTGCAAACAGCCCTGAGCTGAAAGSCAGGACGCTCATGGACACAGGGTGCAAAGCGAAACGAGCAGCCACCTACGAGGGTGACRGCGGCAGAAGGGAGGATGTTCCCGCGTGGTGACGCATGGAGCTGACCAGAACACACAAACTCTGCGTCTTTCGGCCAGAGAGGGTTAACTCGCTCTTGCAGCAGGCAGCCTCATGCCATTAAGTCAGGGAGAGTAATGAAATTTCATTTAATTTGTCAGGAAGAAAGTGCTAATGTTAAAAGGCATTTAATAAAAAGGGGGAGATTCTTTGAAAGGAAGCCTTTAAGTAATTACTTCAAGTGTCTTAGGTCTACTCACCAGAATATTTACATTAGTGTCTCCCAGCGCCAAAGTGTAATTAAATTAGTGCAGCATTTACATTCCATCCTGTTTTTTTTAGAAGTGTGATTTTATTAACAATTCTCAAAAAACGAAAAGCAAGCCTTGATCTAATCAAATCAGGTGTTAGTTTTTTTTTTTTTATGTTCTCACTGAGAAAACTAATGAGTAAACTGGGAGAATTAAGGGAGAGGAAAAAACTTGATCTGGGTTTTGAGTTCTGCTTGGAGAGATGCCATTTGTTTTATCTGCCTAGGGACTGATGTGGAAAACTCTGGCCAACACTGTACAGACTACCAGGGCCTCCTGGTAGAGTTTGCAGCRTTAGTCTGGCTGTCTTCGCAAACCTCAGAGGTGCAAATGTGAGAAGGAGAGAAGGAGGTAGAGAGGCACTGAGGATGGCATCAGAGAGAAGCAGAGGATAGACCTGGAAGCTGTACGTCCTATGGATGTGAACAGAGCAAAGCCCCTTTTAAATGCTCGACATCAGCATATAGGAAGCTGCAAAATATTGGAAAAATCTGTATTTGCATGTCTTGCTGCTAAAAGGCTAAATTTCTGAAAACCCTGTATGCAATACTCATCTAGGGGAAGACAAAATTCCCACCTTGAAGAAAATGGGATGTGCTCTATTTCCCTGAGCTTCATTGTAAATGTGGCATTAAACACAAATTTAAGAAAAGTGAATACAAATTGGTTAGAAATAAAGCATATTTGGGCAAGTAAACTTTCTGTAGCAAAGATGGCTCAGTTTATTACATATAGATACAGAATTAGCAGTGTTATAGAAGATAACACTGGAGATGGCTAGCAAGAAAGAAAAGCCAATGTAATATTTTTTTCTAACAAAAACAAAGGAAAAATATAATGTTGCAGATGTCAAAATGTTTTGGTAAAATGTATATGATTGCATAAAAATTATCTCAGGAGTTACCTGACCATTACATGTCACTTCAGCCAAAAGGAGAGAAAGATGTTTCCATCACAGAGCAACTAATACCTCGTGCTTGTTAAACTCAGCTGGGCCACTGTAGGGAACACAAATTTAAGTCCCCAAAAGAAATCAAGCAAAACAGAGATTTAAACATGACTCCAGTTTTTCACTGTATAGAGAGGTTTGTTGATTGCTTTTATTTCATGTGAGACTTTACTCGTTAAAAACGTGTTTTGAGTGATGATGAATACAAACAAAACGAGAAACATTTTGCAGAATTGCATCAATCTGGGGTCTATAGCTGTGTGAACCCTAAACCTGCTGCAAATGGTCTTCTGCTTTCACCTGGGTCTCCCAGATTCAGATCTCTGCTGTATCGTCTTATTGACGGGGACTTCAGCCAGGTCTCTAGAAAAATATTTACAAGTGTCTACAAGGGTAGGGCCGTGCTGCCTCTGCTTGCATTAAATCAGCCCTGTATCTTGTAAGTAGTCTGCATGAATCTAAGTAGCAGCATCTAATATGCCAGGTAAAGGATCATTTTAAAAATAATTTGGGTGTGAATGCTGCAGTTTGCTGCAACAGTTTCAGGCGCCTTTACTAGAAACTGATTTTCACAGTGTCCAGTTTAACTTTAAGTGACTCTGAAAGGAGGATGTTTGAGCACAAGCAAGCCTCACTAAACTGAAAAATTGGCATGTGTAGCAATTAAATGCTTTCTCTGCCCCCTATTTGAAGGATTTTCTGAAAAGAAGGGAGAAAAGCTTTGTAGCTGAGAAAAATTTCCTGCTTTTGCTGCTACCCCTCCAAGTAGCTGCAGCGGAGGTGGCCAGGATTTAGTGCCTGTGGGATAACAATAGCGGAGCTGTGGGCAGGGGAAGAGCACACTTGTGTGCCTCCATCCGAGCTGGAATGGCTTCCTCTTCCCGTGGTACAGCGGGTTCAAAGGGAATCTRAAAACTCAAAGATCCTAGAAAAATATCTGAGCTAGGGGAAACTTTCCAGTGTGTCAGTGCAACGGTGACGGGCTGACACCCTCCAAAGGAAAAGAGGAAAAAACTGTAAAAGCAACGCGCTCCCCTTCTTCCTGCCAGGGTGGCAATGCTGTTTACAACTTTATAAGTTCTCTTGCGTGTATCTGCCTGATTCAAAGCATCGCTTTTATTTTTTCCTGTGCTCTGCAGGCTTCACACCCTTTGAAGGATGACTGACTGCAAACCATGTTTTGAAGCTGCTGTTGGAGTCATGACAAATATGTTGCAGCGAGAGTCTTGCGAGGGGACCCTCGTGGGAGCAAAGCCTGGCTGGGACAGGGAAAGAGAAGAGCCTTTCCTGTGGGAAAGGAACTGAAAAGTGTCCATGCATAAGGATGGCCTGAGCCACGGAGATGGTTGTTATCTCCAGCTGCTTCACATCCCCATCGGGCCTTTTTCTATTTAATCAGTGAGCAGCCACACCTACATCTTCACTGKCTTACTCTTACCTTAAAGGACGTTCATCCCAACCCCAGTGTCCACAAATAATTAAAAATAATTTAGAGACTGGCAACATGGGTTTTATTTTAACCCATTTTTGACTCCTGGGCTATTAGGTTATTGAATGTAGAGCTTTATCTGTGGACCAACAAGTGAAAAATGGTAAAAGAGTGGCAGATGCTGAGATTGCCACCACTGAGCCATTCTGTGTCTGCACTGTTAATTAGACCTGGCACTATCCACAGCTGCTGAGTCAAAGATTGCTGAATGTAGCATCTATTTACATAGGGTTCAAAACCAGTGCGTGGTATATTGGGAAGGTGAGGAGGGCTTCATGCTGCAGCCATTTCAATCGTATGTTTGCAGGGAAGAAGATTTTCAGGCCAAACAGCCCTCCTTTCCTGATTAGGGCAAGAATAAATCACTCCTGTTTGCAAAAGTGCTCTACAATCTGGAGAAAATGGAATTTGCTGAATGTGGAGAACTTTTGAAAAGCTGCACGCGTCCTAGAGATGCCTAACTAGGAGCTAATCTCTTTCAGCGATCTGGTCCTCTGTCTTAAAAACACATTTTTATATGATAGAACAGCTGTTGTTGCTTCTGTTGTGATGATCTGGGTGAAAAGTTTGGTAACACAGAGGGAGGCTTTAAAAAAAGCAAAAGACAAAAAAAAAAAAACTCCCAAAAATTCTTCCCCAAACCCACCCACTGAAAAAATCCTTCTGCTCTGGCCTTCCAGAAACATAAAACTTTTAATGCTTTTTAATGCAATTAAAACAAATGCTGACATTATTTATAGCTAAATTACCAGCAAGAAAAACAACTAATGACCAAAACTCACATTTGTAGATTTTTTTTTTTAAAAAAAAGGAAAGAAAGAAAATTCTAAAGGGAATGATTTGTAAGGATGTGGTTAAACCTATTTATACCCTGGGTTCTATTTGTTTTACAGCCAGCGGTGCACGAACAACATGAAAGGTTATCTTTGACAAGGTTTTAGCTATTATTTTCTTCCAGTGAAATGGTATTTCTTGAGAAAAAAAGGTCTTCAGAACAAAATAACAATAAATCCTGATTTAGATACATAAAGCTGCCATCGATATCACATAATATCAGTGTTCTTTCTCACTCGATACAGGCGTTTTTAAGATAAATGGTAAAACTGAACTGGAAATCCATCTGGCCAGCTGCCTGATCTAATGAATAACCCCACTTTGGCTCCTGCAATGTAAGCAGAAAGAGTTCTCTCCCGGCCGCTTTCGTCTGTCATGAATCTACAAGACAGCCGACATAATATCTGGGCGACAACAGCGTGCTAACAGTGCAGTGACTTCCATTTTCTTTGCTTTCTATTGATTTTCACTTAATAACTGGCGAAATACTAAACGTCCGCCCTGAGTACCTAATAAATCCTGCCTGAGCTTTTTATTGAGGAGAATTTAATAAAAACAACCATTGCGGCTGAGGGATTTTTCTTCTGGACAGAACATGGTGAGGGGTGGGTGGCGAGCGTGGGTACGGGGGCAGTGACATTTGAATTTTCTTTCTCTCTCTCCTTTTTTTTTCCTCTTTTTTTTTTATTTTTAAGGTTTTCCCCCTCCCTTCTCCTCACTGCCCTCTGGAGGACCCGGCGCTGTTTCTTCCGAAGGGACCAGGTTGCTCCGCCGTGCTTCTGTCTCCCCGTTGCTCAGAAATGGCCACACGCTACAGAGGAAGGAGGGTATTTATAGCCGGACGGCACTTCCATCACGTCCAACCCACCCACCCACGCTTACTTCTTAAACCTGATTTCAATTTTGTTAATTGTTACGAAGGCTCTTTAATTGTCGAGCGCCGGGGCTGTCAGGATCCTATAGTAACACGCTTTTTATTATCCCATTTTACAGCTATTTTATGTTTGACACTTGACACGCAGGCGTGAAGATCCCCTGTCGGATTGGTTGGCTACTGTAACAAAACGGCATTTCTAACTTATACGAAGTGTTAAATCTGCATCCAGTTAAAAACAAAACAAAACAAAACCCGGTGGTTTATAAGTTGACAATTAATCCTAATTGTTAGCTTGGGAAAAAAAAAACACTAGCAAAACAGAAGTAAAAGGCCAGAATCCTCCTTTCTCTCGCTGTCCAGCAAACGTGCGCGTGTATGGTGATGTATAAGTTACAAACAATTTTCTTTCCTGAGGATGAATCAGGAGAGACTGGGACAACATTCCTAAATACAACATACTATTTTCCGCTGTACAACCTCTCGAAACGTCTCTCTTTGCCAATAAACTCCACAGAGTTCCTATTATACAAAGCCGCTTTTTTAAAGCATTTGACAGTTTTTATTTTAATTGACACAGAGGCAGTTTCAAAGTCATTGGGTTTAATGAACAATCATCTTAGCATTTGCCTGCTCAAATCCTCTTATTCCCAGCAGTTCACAGTAAAGTTTATTCTAACGGTTGAAATTAAAAAAGGAGAGAGAGGGAAGCAGAAATGTTGAGGAGCTTATATAAAAATCTGTGAATCTCAAGTTTTGTGCGGTGCTGTTATGAAAACTACTCAGCCATGCAAAGCAATAAGAGGTTTAATTACTCCTTGGTAGTCCCTCTGCTGCTCCTGATGTGGTGTGTGGCGTTGCAGAGGCCTAGGAGAGATAATTGAGGCATCTGGGTGGAGTAGAGCGCCCATTTGGCAGCTCGCCTTTCTGCTTTCTTTCTGCTTTCTTTTTCTTTCCTTTTYCTTTTCAGAGGGCAGAAGGCTTAACAGTTCAGTGTGGAAAAGCATTCGGAAGACATTCCTTACTGGAACCGGATCAGACTGTTGCATCTGTGCGATGGGGCTTGAGCTCTGAAGAGGACAGACTCTCTCCTGAGATTTTGTGTGATTTAGGTTTCCAGTCAGGAGGAACGGGATAGCTCATGGTCTTCTGGCAAACCTGCTCTGGCTGTGACCAGCCATTGCAAGAAGCAGCATGAGAATAAAACCTCCGAACCTCCAGAAAGATCTGTTTTCAGGTTTGGTTTRATCTATCTAGTCTAGGTGTCACGGGGCTTGTGCGGCCCAGGATGTARAGGCTTCGGGTAGGCATGCCACCGGCGACAGCTCTGGCCCTTCTCCTCTACAGGGTAGTGCTGAGYTAAGGGAAGGACACAATTAAACTGATAAAATCTGGGCCTCTAAAACCACCTGGAGGGAATATTTCAAAGCAGGGATTCTTAAGTTTATTTGTGGTTCAGTGCCCATTTTAAGGTGGACTGACTCATGAACCTGCTTCTTCTTCGTCACGTATTTTCATGGGGCAACCCCATGAGAATAATTAAGTACTAAGAGTATCTCCTCTGCTTTATTGTTACATGTTAATAATATTCAGCAGATGCAAATAAAAAAATACAATCCAGCAGGACATGACCAAATGTTCTTGCAGCTGACCAACCAGTAATTCTGGTGCTACCAGACATYAGAGTTTGGAAACTTCTTTCCTAAAGTAAAATCCTTCTACAATTTTTACCAAACTGATAAAAGAATAAGAAATACTACCACTATCTGAATCGAGCAATAGAGCGACAGGGCATATTTGCATTCTGAATAGATTAACTGGTCTTTTAAATATTTATTTATGTCTATTTTCAAAGCCCCCRTCCTCTGAAATTTTGCAAACACTTCTGATTTGACAGACTGGGAAATCTGTCTGCAGCTCCAATTATACTTGAAAAGATACATATAAATGATCTGACAAGTTAAACATTAGCAGCAAGTCATATACYTAACAAGATTTTGTGAGCAGCAGTTCATAATTCATGATATTTCAATCTGGAGTTCATGGAAATTCTGTATGTGTGGGATCCTTTAATTGGTAAGCATAAAGGTGTATTGCTGTTCACCTAATATATGCTATTGCTCAACAAAAGGTTGTTGTAGTGAGCTCTGATTGTGACAAATGATTTACTATTAGGAACATTCTGTAATTATTGTTCGGTGGTACCACAGACCAATACATCATTAACATGATAGACGACCTTTTATATCAGCAAAAATAACTAAATTAATAAAAATGGCTTCATTCCAAAGCTTGTCAGAAAGCCAATACTCGAAACAGTCAAGTATCAGTGATACCTGAAAAGACCAGAGTTGTATTTTTGTTAAGCAAATCCTATTGTTTGTGTAATAATATTGACATGTACTGCAGAATATTAGGCCAGATTTTCAACTGGTGTGAATCAATGATCTAATTAATTCTACTTATGTGGAGAGTCTCTACTCCACATCAGATTTGGGCATGATATGTAAAATTTTGTTGTGCAGCTAAAAGAAAGTCAGTAAATGAACTATCAGAAAACCTTCTTCTTTTTTTTTTCTTCCTCTTCAAGAATTCTAGGAATTGATGCAAGTATGTTTAGACATGTTGGTTCTTCAGACAGATTCTGTTCTCAGTTACGTTTACACAAATCCAGYATGACTCTTATAAATTAAATACTTCCTCCAAATTTACTTCAATGTCACTTGAGTTTGGAGAAGCCAGAATCCAATTCTTTGATTATTAAAGTTCAGAACTTAGAAAGACACCTGAGGAAGAGATCTTTTTTTTTTCAAAATCAAAGAGGCTAAGCTCAAGATCACAACTTATGTTTACCAGATATTCTACTTCTACTTTTAAAGTTTTTTTCAAATTCAACTTCAGGTGGAAAATASTAAGTCCCCGGTTCTGGAGATCGGAGGTCCTTTGAAGAATATAGTAAACTGGGGTAGGTCCACAACTTCTTTCCAGAACCCCACTTGCCATTTATGCCTCAGTCACTAGTCCTGTAGGGGGTGATGCCTTTTATTGTCTTCTTTTAAATTTGTATCAATGGCAGATAATGTCTAGGAAGAAGATAGCTATCTTTTAGGAACTGGTCTGAGTCCATCAACTTTTGTCCCCGGGCCACCAAAGAGCTGTCTGGGGAGGAGTTTCAAGTAATGGCTGCAAAGCACTTTACTCATGAATTTYTTCATCTCTTATATCTTCTTTCTCCCTACCCCACAGGATAAGACAGCCCCAAAGTTAGAAAGGAAGATGCGAAAACTGTGTTGAGACTGATGCTGGAGAAGTTCTCACAGAAAACCATGACCATGGATCATGTTTCACTCCGAACAGTTCCTCTGTTGTTTATTTTTGTTTTATTCAGGCCTCTCCTATATCTATCCTCTCATTCTATCTCTTCTTTCTCTCTACGTTATCTTTCTACCAAGCTGTTCTTCCCCAAGGTAATCTAAAAAAATTTAAATCTGAGAACTAAACTCAATTGGAGGCTTGTCTCATGCTCAGTGCCATATGTATTTCTACCTTTTGCTTCTTTGCCTCATTCAGCTGCAGGTTCCTTTGCCAGGGGCTGTTCTGTGTATAGCTGCACAGAGTTTCACACCTAGCTTTCTCAGTTGTCCACGTAGACATTACAATGATAAATATGGCACATGAATGTTATGTGGCTAGATCACAAAATACTGCGTGATACCTGACTTGCTTTACTTGATCATAAATTAAATTCTCAGGATGCTTTTCCACTGACACATGCTGAAAGAAAAGCAAAAAACAATTAATGTGTGGGTCAGAGTGTTCTAACAGGTAAGGAACAAGATTTTGGGACTTCATTCCTTCGGCAGCTATGCTACTAATTCACCGTGTAACCTTCAGCAAATCCCTTTATTGCATCTCTGTAAAATATTAGTAATGAATTTACGTTTTGTAAAGTGCTGGGAGATCCACAGATGAAAAGCACTATATAAGCTAAGTGTTATTAATGTGATTCACTCAGTGAAATGAAATCTCTGTTGAGCAAAATACTGTTCTGTAAAATTTATATTTAAAGTTACATATTTTACAGCACCAAGAGAATGAAGGTTGTGTCACTGTTTCCAACATCTAAACTATATTTAGCAGTTTATTCCTTGGCTTCTCTCTAAGTAAAAGAAAACAGCTTGATGTTTAAAAATAACATTTTGTAGGCTTGACGTCCATAATTTGGACTGGGATATTTTTTAAACAATTATTTTAAAAGAATGAAAAATCTCTTTCTGCTCATATAGAATGAATTTTAATTCCTGCAAGGGTCATATTAATGTAGATTAGCCATTTATCTCGAACAGTTATTTCAATTTCATATGAACATTGCTATAGAAAAATGTTTCTGATGTCAACCATTTTTCTATTTGCTTTTAATGCATGGCTTTTCTTTTACTGTTGCATCCTGTGAAACAGTGGGGTAGTGTTTGAATGCCAGACAGTTCAGGTTTGTAGCAAAATCTCACTACTTCTACTGCTGAGATGGGCTAATTTGCAAAAGGTTATACAAGCAGCATAAATGCAGGGAAGTATATTTGACTCTTAATAATCTTTTGATTTTATTAACTGATACTATCAGTAACATCTGCAAGGAAATGGGTTCAAACATCTGAGTTTTAACCCAATATTCCTCCTTTTTATGGAAAGAGAGTGCTATCATTCCTGCTCTTCTCTCATAATTCATTTTCAAATATCTTTTGTATAGAAAGCTTTTGGTTCACTGTGAATTCTGCCAGAAATACAGCCCATCTTTTTTGTCTTGAATCAATTAATCAATTATTACTATTACTGGAGCCTAGGGAAGGAAGAAAAAGCTTTTACAGAACTTTACCAGAGGATGTAACTAGTCAAGAATAGAGGAATCTGGATTCCATCTTAGGAGAAATGTTGTGACTCTGCTGAAAAACAAAAAGTCTCTCTAAGGACAAGGCACAAGACTCTCCTCATTTGTCTCCTTGGCTTCTATTTGTTGTCACTTTGCCAGGACACACTAGAGTTGAACTCAAAGTAACCTTAGACATTACCTCTTATGAGGAGGTCAGACCAAATGGAGACCTTTTTCTAGTTCTGGCATCTGAATTGCAACTTTAAGCTCCTACCACCTGACCTGTTTTTAAGTTCTTCCCATTAGATATAAGTTATTATCTGTGGAAATATATTTTACCATTATCATATTCAAATCCCCTTCCAGGAGCCTGAAGAAGCACTGAAGCACTTATCCAGCTATTTTGTTCACTTTTTATAGAGGCCCCACGTCCTGATGGATAGGATGCCCTAACTTATTGTGAATGTCTAACCACTAGAAATTAGCTTTACAAAAAGTCTGGAAGCTGTAGTTAATCTGGAAAAGCATAGCTCTGAACTGGAAACAGAACTGAGAGCAAAATGTAAATGTGAACCCATCAGCTAGAGGAGGTGAAGCAATTTTTAAAGAAAAGCACAGAACAATGCCTGGAGGCATGGCCCTGTTTATAGTAGAGATACAGAAGTGTTAACATGGACTTTCTTTGTAGTAAGGTCTCTAGTTGTTTTTTATTCCAAAATAATACAATACAATACAATACAATATAATATAATATAATATAATGATAACAGGAAATTTGGTAGGTATCAGATGATTTATAATCTCCAACAACAAGAAGAAAAGGCAAGCTTTATTTTTTGTGCGTTTCCATGGAGTTGTGTGCAGAGATATTGAGGAAATCTTATGACTGATTTTCATTTTTTGAAGAGATCCTTATTTTCAAGACTTTAGACTCAAAGAGGCATTCTTTGTCCAGTTCTTCTAGATCAAGGCTAGACTTCTTCCTAGCAGTAGGCAGTGACTCTTTGAAATTGTTTTCAAAGCCAAATGTTGGCTGGGACTATTTTAGGCCTTGTCTTTGCTACCTTGGCCCTATCTGAAAGGAAGAAGTTTGCCCTTGAAAGAGAGTTAAAGTGCTATGATTCACCGACTTGGAAGAATTGCAGGATGCTGACTGCCTGAAGTGGTGCCTCCCACTGGACCAGTACATGTTTCCTTCCTCCTTGTCTGATCGAGCCATTAAGAAGTAAGTCAATTCCCTTTAGGTTCCTCCCAAGGAATCTCCAAAAAGGAAATACCCAGCCCTGGAAAGGTAATTTACCTAGACAGGATTTGAAAGGCAAGGTTCTCAGCTAAGGGACACAGTCCCAGGTCCCATCTGGCTGTGGGAATGCAACTTCACAAGCGCTTTATCCCTTGAGCCGACAAGCGCAGCCCTTCCACTGAGAGGTGTCCTATAAAAATTGAAAGCACTTAGAGATCTGTATGTTATTGTATCCAGCCTGTTAGAGTCACAAGTGCGGCATCTCGGTGATCTCTGAGAAACAGTCCTGTGGCAAAACAGCATTCTGCTTCTAAGAATGGTTTGAATCCTCATCCGTGTGTGACGTCTCCTGAACATAGCTATTTTTGCCTTGGTGGAGGCACAAGTGGGAGGAAATGCCAGCTATTCGTCTTTAGGGACTAGCTGTAATTTGTTTCCTTTGTTCTTAAGGAGTACATCCCCAGCTGGTGTGAAACGGCATTTTAGAAGAGCTCCTCTTGTAAGAAACCAGTTCTAAAGCCTACTACAATGGTGTAGCCTATTGCTAAGAAACCTGCTTAGCATGGTTCCTCAGGCCAAAGCATATTTGACTTCACTCAAATACAGTGATGCTATATGAAATCAAAGGGACTTCTCGGCTGAGGAAAGCTAGCGCAATGTATCCCCTTTATGGTGAGAAATACATTTCTCTGGACCTCCAGMTGGATGTTTATCAGAGAATTTTCTTTTTCCTCTTTGTGTTTTTAAAAGCCTAGTTTACTCCTGCAGAAAATTCACTGGAATGTGACTTATAAGGGGCTGGATTGACTATTCACAAAATTCTAAGTTCATATGTGAATATGAATATCATGTTATTTTAGGTAAAACAGAGACAGTGTCCGAGCTAGTTTCTAGAGCCCCATCCTCACTCGAGTACGGCAAGTCTAACCTGGGAGGTCTCAAGCAGTTCTTGGGAAACAGGAACATCCTCACACTTGGGCTATTTGGCCTCCTGGGCATTATTCTAAAAAAATGATGGACTGTAGGAATCATTTTTATTTTCTTCCATGCTTCTGTGAGGAAGATACTGCATCAAAACTAACAGACTGGTCTGAGAGCGCCAACCCATTATGCAAACGAGAACATCTTTTRGTAAATAACAGATGAACACAGTTTTAATCCATACTCAACCTGGCTTTGGCCCATAGGAAAATTGCAGTTTAAAATATACCTCTTCCCACCTAGATGATCTCCAGAGGTCCCTTCCAACCTTACTGATTCTATGATTCTCCTACTATGCACGCAGCAGCACAGACAAAAAATGTTGAAGATGTCCTCATAAAATAAAAACAAAAAGATGGGATCTCCAAAATATCAATATATCGAAAAGCCTTGACAACTGTGYGAGCATATTTGCAACACCTGTTCGGTCCTTAACCAGATGCCTCTTTATTTCGAGGTTTGTGAATGTTTACCTGCCTGTTTGATACATTGTGTTTAAAACATGCAAAAAAGATGCAGCAGGGGGAATTTGTGAACGTCCCTGTTTTGATGCTTCTTTTGAATTCAGAAGCAGAAGCCCTGGGGATCCGAYGGACGAAATACTTCCTTTGCTTTCTTGCTTGTGTATGCCCCCTCCGACTCCGTGCCTTGGTTTCCTTTCTTTATAAAGCACTTCTGCTTCAGAGCACCTCTTCATGGCCTTTCCTGAGATGTGCCTATTTATTTGTTACCACTCCTGATAGTGAGAATTAAGCCACAATTTGTAGCATGTATGCTGAAAGGCAAAACCTTGAAAGCATTTTGTTCCCATTCCAAGCAAAGAACTGCTYTTCCTCCCACTGGGCAAACTGGATCGTGACTGCAGCAAGGATTTGAGGGCTCAGGTGGGGAGAAATAACTGCTCCCTCCTTGGTCTGGTCATTGCGATCTGATGCTTTACGCCATCCTCATCACTCAGGGCTATTTGCGACGTAAGGGTTTAAAAGACAGTTCATTTCTTGGCCTAGACTCTGATATGGATATATAAATGCATCACTTTTCTTAAGCTTGAAACACATTTTTCTCTGAACTTTAAGTTAATTTTTGATGTTAAAGATATAGCTGTCTCTTGCAACACAACAGGCTTCAGACTTTCACAGCTCCCAGACATAGATGTCTGATTACTTAAGCTCTATTTGAAATTAAATGCCAGCCTCAGGGGCATTTTGATAATAAATTCAGTTAGGRAAGAAGTTTCTTTCATAGACACATGTCATCCTCTGCAGCGCTGCTCCGTGTYAGTATCCCCACATGGAAAAAATTAGGGTACTTGCCCCATATTTTCCTTCCSGTGTTCTTCTCCACAGTTTGACTACCTGATCTGCTGGCTCTCTTGGCAGGTAGCACCCTCCTGCACTTCGCTCAGCCTTTCTGCACTCCCAGATCTCCCGGGAACCAAGCCTGTCTCCCTCGCTCCTGACTTCGGGGGCACCGTCARCCACCGCCTAGGAGCTGCCTTTCCCCATCCTAATCCTGCCTGGTGCTCGGGGGAAGGCTGCGAGTGCCACCTTCACCTTCACCGTGGTGACTATCAGTTGCTTCTCCCAACCTTTTGGGGAATGGAGGAAGAGGAGGGAGCAGGCAGGAAGCGAGGCACCAGGACCCGCTGCTGGATGTCCAAGCCCAGAGCCCACGACAGAGTGAGATGCGGGTGTGCTGAGCACCTCTGGATGGGCCCTGGGAGATGTGGAAGGGGAGGAAGTTTTGCGAGCAAGAGCGTTTTTACCTCCCTGGCGGTGAGGAAGGTAAATAGAATTTAAAAAATGAGACTGAGAGAAGTGAATCGCTTTCTGCTGGCTTCCATTTCCCCCAGGAATCATCTCTGAGCCTGTGTTTTTTGTCTCTAACAAATTTAGATCATATTTTCCTGTTGCTGTATTTCAGCCTTCATTTGATACCAGACTACAGTGGCTTATAACAATGATCAAAATGAATGTTGAATTCCCAAGGACTTTACCCAGGTTCCTGTACCCAACACTGAGAAAAGCACTTTAAAAGGGCAACTAAGGATTATTATTCCCATTTTATGGATACTGTGTCACATTATTGYAGACATCAAGAGGAAGGATTGTCTTGTGAGTATTTCTTGTCCATAGGAAACCAAGCAGGGAGCTGGAAATCTCAYGATAAAGAATATTCCAGCTAATTTTCAGACCAGCTTCCAGCAAAAAGATAAGTGCTCTGTACCTTCTGTTGTTTTCATCGCCTTGATTTCTGTTTTTTTCTAACATTAACCCTGGTCAGGAAGACAGGAAAGAGAGAGAATATCGATGAAGGACTTGCAGGAGTTTTGCTTGTAGCCAAATTCTGCTATCAACCACTTCTCAGGAAATCTTGCTTACAGGAACTGGATTTTAGGACTGCATTTGCATTCAATGATAATGATTTTCCTTTAGTCCAGCTGGGATAACTGCAAAGATAGCGCCCAACTGCAAAACGGTCGAAGTGAGAGTGCAAAATAGATTACACTTCGATGACGAGTGGAGCGCTAGGAAGGCAAAATGGTTAGGAAAAATCCACGCTGTTAAAGCCGTAACAGGGACTCTTGATTATGAAGGTAAAATAACTTTGTGACTGTGCCTTGCATCCATTATTTCTATCACTTCCAAGTGGTGCACTTTTTTTTCCTTTTTTCTTTTTTTTTTTTTTTTAACAGACAAAGCTTTAAAAAAATACCCTGGATCTTTAGATAGAATTGAATGTTCTGTGACTTTAAATGAAAGCTCCACTGTTGTTGGGCAAATAAATTTAAACCACTTAACATGGCAGAGAAGGTCAGGCAAGCTTATTATAGTGATCATAGCGTTACAGCTATTGCGATTGACCGCTGCTCTTTGGAATCACCAATAATCAGAGGCCGCAAGCTGTGTTTGCAGAGAAAGGTCATCATTCATTTTTTTCGAAGCATTAATATCTTTTGTTTGTTTGGCTCAACATGAAACAGGAATCGATAGAGGTAATTCACAGAGCAATTAGCCCCTCATCTGTCAAACGGTGTCTGGGTGTATTTAACAAAAAGACCTTTGGAAAGGTTTAAAAAGGAGGAAAGTGCCTGTACAATCAACAATTTATATTTTCTACATGACACATTGTGTATGTATCTGTGAAGAGAAGGGACCTTGGGACTAAAAAAATATACATAAAACATGCTGTAAATCTGTACTCAGACTTTGAAAACCCACTGTGAGACAAACTGTTAACTGACTGGGGAAAGTTTTCCAGGCTGTTCTTACCGACAACTATTTTCTAGCTGAGGCTCAGGGAAAAAGTTAGACAGCTGGTCAAAAACTTGTCAGATTAATTAGATGAAAGCAAGTGGGGCAGCGAGTAGCGATATAAAGCGTAAGAGTTCAGAGGAGCAGGCAAAAGGTGCCTTGCAGCCTTGCTTCTACATTTTAGGGTATGGTGTCCCATTTTGGGTTTTTTTTTTTTTTTTTCTTTTTCCCCCTCAGGGATTTGTCTATATGCAGGCACTCGGGAAAGTTTAGAAAAACTGAATAAAATTGCACAAAACAGAACATAAGTTATTGCTGTGATAAACACATCCAATCTTTCTATAAGCACTGGTGCGCTCTCAAATTTGAGAGAAGATAAAGCTACAGCAGATCAAGGCCACTTTATTTCTGAATGAGGGTGTCTACCTAGGAGGTTAATGTATTTTAAGAGCTGGCTATATAGTACCTGTGTATGGAGGTAGGATGCTGCCAAAGGGCATATGGACTGCTAGAAGGGAGGGTATTCTTTAGAAGTATCATAAAAGGTTTGGAGGTCATCCCAGAAGTTCAGATRCTTATTCCAGATAAAATTTGGCTATCTCAGCATCTTAAGAAGAAGGCTCAGGACTTTATTAGATGAATTACTGTAGGGTCTTTTTCTCAATGCTGAATTTGTATATAGGATCAGAAAGTTTGTGGCTGGTGAAAATGACAATCTCTTCCAAAAGGCAGGACTTTTCCATCAGTACTTTTACTTTCTCACTGATTTTGCCCATTATCCTACAACATTATTGATTTTTACTTATTTATTTATCTTCAGGACTCAGTTGAGGCTGTGGAGCCTCTACTATGTGAAGTCTCTACTATGTGATAACATCGGGAATTTGTGTTTTAGATCTATGCAGATGCTTATTAGAGTCAATTCATTTCATTTAAATATGCTTCTAGGATTGCTTTCCATATCAAGGTCTCCAGATATGGAAGGCAGGTGTTAACCCCTACTTGCTACCCTCCCCG
Source organism: Rhea americana (assembly GCF_003343005.1). NCBI lineage: Eukaryota > Metazoa > Chordata > Aves > Rheiformes > Rheidae > Rhea > Rhea americana. The sequence continues at coordinate 3,039,815 of NW_028186401.1, forward strand.
TTAACTTGTTGTGGTCTCCACATATTCTTACAGCCTCAATCCCGACCCACTATTAACRTCTATCAGTATTCCCAATGAAAAAGGAAGATAAAAATGAGTTCTTGAGCACTGATARTATTTTAAAGCTTTTTATTTTTTTCTAGATACGAGACAGAGTCTTTTACTATCAAGCTTTATGTGATTTTGGTTTGGGTCTTATTTAAACCGAAACACGCACTGAAGTTATTTGAGCACTGGAACAAGTTGCCCAGAGAGGTTCTCTGGAGATATTCAAGGTCTGCCTGGATGCAACCGTGTCTAACATGCTCTAGTTGACCCTGCTGAGCAGGGAGGTTGGACTAGATGATCTCCAGAGGTCCCTTCCAACCTTTATGATTCTATGAGACTTTTTGTTTTGTAGGCATTCATTTTAGTTGCAGTAAAATTCAGAGATTTTCTTTGTGATCTCAAAAAGTCCCTGGTTTCGGTGATCAGTGAGAACTTTTGTCATATATTGTGAAAATACCGTGGAAACTTCGTGTTGATTTTTTAGAAAAAAATGTGCTCTTCCAATCTGAAAAAAAAATGCACCCAGTAAAATATCCTCAGTATTTTCCAGTCAGCTCTTCATTTGCAAGATCTTAGTTTCTTAATCTTCAAAATACGCTATATAGTGAATGAGAAAAAATCATAAATGAATTGAATTTTCTCATCTCAATCAGTTTCCTCATAGGTTGGTCTCCATACCACATCTTCAGTATTGTGATATTAGTTGGCAGCTCTTTTGGTGGTTTCTTTGTTTTCTTTCCTTGTAGATATCATCCTAAGTTCCCAGTGCCAATTCTGGGCTTGTACTGAGAAAAGATATAGGAAAAAAATGTTCATTAGTACATACACGCTTTTAAATCTATGTCATCCCAAACACTGCAAGCTAAATAGTCAATGAATTTGACACTGACATTTCATTGATTTTTGACATTTTTATTTACAGTGCTGTCTGAAGGAACTTCATAAAAATAGCTTTTGAATTCTAGTTCAAGGGCAGCCAGTGGTCTAAGATTATGGYAGGTGGTCTTCAAAGTCCTATTATCATTTTGGTGGTTTTTTTCAATTAAAAGTTTGATTAAGTATGCTTGGTGGTTCTTGACGAATTTGGAGTGCTGACAATGCTCCATTCACCCCCAAAGTGTGAGAATCAGTGCTCTAGAAGAAGGTTATATTCCTTTTTCTTTTTATAATAGTGAGTTAAATTCTTGCAAGCTCTTCTATGATTTTTCTCTGATTTTATGAATCTATTCTTAGATTTAGCTAGACGRATAGACTGCTGGGGACTGTGCTACTCTGTTATTGTCACTGAGGTAGGATAGTTCATCAGTAAAACACCTCTTAAATATCAGTCCTGGCTACCATCCAGAGAAAACCAAGACATGCTATTGAACAACACTTAGGACCAAATCTTTCTTCCTCCTCTGCCACCACTAAGCAAATTCGTTAAAGGTCTTGGCCTGTATTTAAAATAACATGAGCTTAAAGAACTTGCTAGTGTTTCATCTTAGAAGACATTAAGTGTTAGAGGAAAGGCCAAAAAAAATTTGGCAGACTCCTCATCCACGAAGTTCAAAGACGGTGTTGATACCTAAATGTCCAATCTATCCTTGCACATCTGTTTGCCAGGCAGCTTGTCTGAGAACTTGGGCAGGGTTTTCAAAGGAACAAATGGCAGTGAGATGCCTGACTACCATTTCTGCCTTTGAAAAATCTACCTTCTTGTCTTTTGTGACATTTCCCTGGAAATTTACCATCAGTGGTAAGAATAAATGGTTTTGACAGTCACTCAACAACTGCAAGCAATTAGAACCATCTAGATCTGCTCTGACGCTACATGCTATGGCATTTAAAATACCGGCAGTCAGTTTGTTCACACTCCCACTGGTGAACACAATCTCTGTCTGTATCTGTGARACATTTCCAGGTAAGTCAGTTATGAATAATTGCCCTTCTGAACAAAGTTAAGAAGAGGTGGAGACCTTTATGCCTCACAAAATAAAGGGAAAACAGAGCAAGTAAAGTCAGCAAAACCCAAAGAACCCCAAGAGAGAAAGACAAAGCTCATTTAATGGATTTTCAATAGTATTTGTACACACTGCAGCAAGTCGGAACTGGAAATGAATGAGCTTAAGACATGCTGTCATTCAAAAAAGGAACAAAGCACTAATTGCTATTTGGCATCAAGTTTTTGTTTATATTTGTGACTGGATTTCTTTAAAAGCCTGACTTCCTATTCATGTGCAGGTTTCCTTAAACAGTTTAAAACTAAACAATTAAACTTTCATTCATGGATATAATCTAATAGGAAGGAATTCTTCTGTCATATTGTTTTATGCTCTTGATCAAGAAAATATTTGATGTTAACTTTATTAACCTATTAGGAAAATAAAATCTGGTAGGACAACAGCTCTCAAAAATAACTCACACTATGTTCCTGCCTACCGGAAGATGTTAGTTCCTTTATGCGGCAACTCTAGCAGCCACATTTTCTTGGTTGAGAGCAACATTTCTTGGGTATTAGGAAAGGGATATTAATCTCTGTTTTACAGAGGCCCAGAGTAGATGTGCTTGGACTTTTCCAAGGGTAGCTTCAAGAGCAGACTATTGTCTGGACTATTGTCAGATCCTCCATTTTTTCTCTGGAAGAGTCGAGAGTGTCCTGAAGAGAGTATAGGCCCTGGGACACTCCAGTAAGCACAGCAGCTGGAAGCCAGCTTTCAGGCTCCTCACRAGGCAGCGGTGTGGTGGACCTTGGAGCTTCCTGCACTTGCAATTGCCTTTTGCAACAACTCATAAACTAACAGGAGCATAAAATCTCCTCATATTTCATCTTTGAGGACAGTAAATTTTAAAGGGAAGACCAGATGAAATGTAGAGATAGTGAAGGAGCTTGCCTCAGGTGACGTAGAAACTCTGTAGCAGAGGAAGAAAGTAAACCAAATTACAAGGCAGCAGCAGTTGCTATGTTCCACTTAGGACCCTTGTTTTAGTTAATAAAATCTCTGTTGAAACTGAAATATTTCCACAAATCATTTTGGCTTTGAAACAGCATATTTTACTGAAAAGTTTCCAGCTAGTTGCGCTGTTAATACAAGGCCAAGTCCTGAAATCCCTTATTCAGGCAAAAGGAGCAACAAAACGTAAAATAGCTTGCTGTGAACTTAGTCGATATCAGATGGAAAGCTGTACCCAGAACAAATGTCAGGCCCAGATCAAGAAAGGCCACACTTGTTTTCTACTGGAGTCGTATCATGCACTTCTGCRCTGCCCTTAGTGTGAAAATGCTAATGCAGACTGATTTCAGGGCTTTTATGGTGGCTTTATAGAGGTTAAGCTTGTTTTTTGCCCAGATCCCAACTATTGGAGGTTTCCTATTGCTAAATTTTTGAGGGCCTTCATATAATACATTTTAGATCACAGTCAAATCTATGCAACAGAAAAGATATTTTCAGAAAAAGTCCCGTGAATGTCTTTGGATTGGATTTTCAAAAGCACGTAAGTGAATTATAATTTTTCAGAGACTCGTGAATGCTTTTCAAAATCCCATTTTTATGAGATCTGGGTTCCAGAAAACATTCAACCAGACCAATAAAAAGCTACCAATAATTGACAGCATAAAGGCCCCTCCTGATCTTCTTTTCTGAGTTGCAACCCATTCCCTCAAACCAGAATATTACGCAGTATGCCTGAATTTCAGTTGTACCAGTTCTGGCTGAATGTTAAGACAGTATGTTTTATTTTTTGTTTTTCTGTTTTGTAAAGACCTGCTAGAAGAAAACTGTTAATTCACCTACATTCAATAGACTTGTGTTTGATCATCTGTCACTCTGCTGTCACACTTCTCATGTATATTATTAGCTACTCACATCTCACATACAGTTCCTGTTAATGTTGTTTCAGTTAATAAGTCTTTCCAAATAACCTCATAAGGTTCTAGTGCTCAGTTTTGTGTGAAGAATGGCTTGAGTTTCATATTTATAAGCAGAACCGGATTTTAAGTCTTTTCTTCCAAAATTGTCATGATATAAGATTTTGGCCACATCTCAATCCCTGTCAGACTATTGGTTTGATATAGACTTGTTTATGACTACTGAAATTTTCATAAAGATATTTCTGACACTCCTCTGTGTACATGCAATCTCTATACCTTCTACAAGCCCCCTTGCCCCCCTGCAGATGTATCATATCTACTTTGATATTTGATCCATGTACTCCTAGTAGGAATCTTGTGACAAATTGTTCTTTTGTATCATTGCCAAACATCTCAAAGTGAAAACATACTTTGGGTGGGGAGGAAAACCCAGGTGAAASTTAAGTGAAAGCAAAATTAGAGGTCTGTTAATAAAATTAGATTTTCTTGACACTTTTAGTCAATGCAAAAATAATTGTGGGAATATAAAAGGTTTTTTATGGTCAATTATTCTTGTCTTAGTAAGTATCTATAATCATAACAGCCACGGAATAGGTAATAATCCTCAGTAGGAAGAGGAGAAACTTCCCTGCAGGACCATAAGGAAGGTAAAACATTATCACATGCATGCATAAAATATATTAATATTGAGATGGTGCCAATGCTAAGGTCAGACTGTTAGATATCTTTTCTTTCCCAGAAAATATACTATTCCACCTTATTGGACCGCTGACATCCAATTGATCTGCATTATTGCTCTTTGGCAAGTATATGTGCACCTAAATGTTTCAGATAATAGGTATTACAGTATTAGGTAAAAGCTTCGATGGAGTCTCAAGCAATATCAAAAAAGTATAAATTGTAAAATAGGAAAGATGAAGATGACACCAGAAAAGTTTGAATAAGATGCCGTTTTACATTTAGAAAGACACTGGGAAAGTTAAGACAAAAAAGAGGGGAAAATGCTGTCTCCTTGCTTGTTCACCAGGTGCCCTTAAAGGCTTACAAATGACCTCTTAGCACGAATGAGTTTCTCTTGGGTTTCAGATACTATTTATTTTCTTGGAAAGAGAAGGAGGAAAGAATGATAGAAAAACCTGGAAAATTATGCTTATTTGAAGGTAAAATGCTTCCCATCAGCAGAGTAATGAGAATACACTTTAAGTATCAGCCGAACGTTGACATATTAGTATTTTTCACAAGGTCCCTCACTGARCAAGAAGTACAAAGAACTTTTCTGGGGAAAAATCCTTTTGGAATCAAAACGGAGCTCCATCACTATCCCACACATCATGCCTGRGAAATCCAGATTACTCCTGATAATGAAAGGGGAAAGGGAAGTGTGTTCTGTAAATAGGGAGCTTGAACCCACATTCTCTGGCTGCCACCCAGATGTCTCTCAGTACAAATGGGCTCATCTGATCTCTACAGTCAATTTTATTCTGGAAAGTAGCCAGTGGGCCTAGTTCATGACCCAGTGATGTCATTATAATTCATTTTTGCTCACCACCAAGCCTTCTGAACTTTCCATTTTACAATGGGTCTTTTTAATAAAGAAGGCAGTCATGAATAGAATTCATAAGCACTCCTAATGATTTATAATCTTTTTTTTTTTTTATCTTTAAAATGGACAATCTTGCCTTCTCTATCAAAACCGCTTAGGGAGGTTTATTTCTTCTGTCATAAAACACAGTATAGATTTTATAGGTAAAATGAATGCTATTGTCACCTATTTAAAAAGGGGAGCTCTCATGAATATAAAAAGTTCTTGTGCGGTTCAGCAGAAGAAATTTACTGCAATAAAGAGGTAGTTACCGTATTGGTGGTTCTCCAGTTATGGTAAATGTGCAGAGGCTTTTATGGGGATGACTGATGTGCTTTCCCATCCCTGCCTGTGAGGTATTGCAGCTTGCAGGGGCCGGTACGAGTGCCACGGAGGAGAGCTGAACAGCTGGGGCATGTATAACCTGCAGCCTGTACCTGCACAAACACGACATTGCTGAACTTGGCTCCGGCGCTCTCCCGAAGCCTTGCCTCGTTGAACTTGTTTAACCCCTCCCAGCTAAAATAAACTTTCCTGAGATTACTTCACTTATCCTCGGCATGGATCTTTTCACCCCTGGGTTGTAGGAGCTGAGTGGATGATCAATGCATTTGCAGCCTGCACTGTAATTTAACTTGCTGTGTCTGACAGGAGATGTGGAATTGCTAAAGAGAGGCTTTACTTGTAATCTTCTTATCATCTTATCCTGGAGTGTTTGTGAAGGGGGAGGCCTTTCCAGCAGGGACTCGGAGTTGAGGGTTAATGCTGAGAAAGAGAAATTGCCCTATAGCGCGTCTGACTCGGTGACCTGATAAAACACGCTCTGGACAGCTCATGAACTCTAGCCTCTTGCTAGAAACCATGCTTAGGCTTTTCTACACTGACATCACTTGCCTTCCTTTCATAAGCTCATTAAGAAAAGTCACTTGCTGTAAATATGATGAGAGAGAAAAAAAAAAAACCCACAAATCTTTTCTCCCATCCTCTCTTTTGGTCTTTCTTTCTCTTTCATTTCTGATGCTATTTCAGATCTTCCTGGCTGAACAGTAATTAGCACGAGTCTTCTGTGATTAATGGAAATGAGATGAATGGCTCAGCAGTACTAAGAACGAGAAGGAGGCAAGGATCAGTGGCACAAGGGTAAAAGGTGCAGGAAGTCAGGAACTAAGAGATCCTGGAAAAAGGAYGCGAATTAAAAAATGGAAGGAAGGAAAATGGGGAATAAATAGAATAAAAGGAGTGAAAAGTGGAACAAGAATTGAGAGGAACTTGAAGGTGATGAAAGAGAAGAAATGCCCTATTTGAAACAGAAAAACCAAAGGAAGCTCAGGCGTCTGGGTAAGAGCTAAGAACTGCTGGCTTCTAACTGGAGCTGTGCAACGGATTCGTTGCACTGCCCTTGCGAAATGGCTTCTTTGAGGAATAAATAGGAGGGAAGGGAATGATCCTTCCAAGCTGCCTTTGCTATCTGCAGGARTCTTTCTATTTTCTTTACCAAGAGCTGGATCAAGGTCTAGGAGAAGGGAAGTAGGAGAGGCCAAAAGGAGAAAGAACAGAGACAGCTAGTTAAAGTAGGGAAGGAAGGAGAAGTGGGATTTTAGGTTTAAGCAAGAAGCTAATGGGGAGCACTGACAAGCCATGAAAATCAGTTTTTGTAACATAACATCCTGCAGACATAAGTGAAATGTCTTAAAGCTTTCACATGCAGTCATACTGTAAAGTTGATAATCCTACAGAAGCGCATGGAATTAATTAAAACTTCTTTAAAGGGCTATTAAGGGGAATTCTAACTTCTTTACTGTCTGAGTGCTGTTTCACACAGTTGTTACTGATTAGACTTGAGTTGTAAAGTGGTTTGTAAGAATTAGGGAAGGGCAAATGGTTTAGAAATAGACACGGTGGGTGTTCAGACTGGAGCAGACCAAACTCAAATATTTATGGCTACTGTATTAATAGATATTCCTCTCATTTGAGAGGAGAAGGGGAAAAGTAATTCCCCTGGGTGAACCTCAGAAAAGTTTTCCAAGAAATCTTTTCCCACATCTAAATTTTTTGGTAGGAAGGGGCAGTCAGATCTGAAGTCTGGACAGCTTTGCTGGCTGTGAGCTACATGCGATGTATGTGGCCCATCAAACCATAGGTGCCTGTGATCGGAAATGTACTCCTAGGTGAGTCTGCTTCTGGCTCTAGTCTTAGTCCAGTTTTATTAGTACCAGATTTGATGTAGACCTCATTCATAGTCCTCGATGTGATGAGCTTTCCAGGAAGGTCTTGTTAGCGCAGAGAGTGGGGAGGGGGGGGAAATGCACCCTGTATGCTTGTTTAGGTGATGTGTCTACCGGAAGACGACCTCTCTTTCCATTACTACCTAAAGACAATCAAAGTCCAAGATGAATACATAGTTGTTTTTAGTTGCATATTTATATACAATAAAATAAGGCATTACTACTTTAGTGCCAGACTTCTGAAGTATACTATCTCCGACATGTCTTATCCAGATCTAGCCATTCTGTTACATGTGCCTGTGACCTTCAAGCTGAACTGCTGAAATGCCTTCTGTAAGTCCCAAGAAACTAGTTATTGTCATCAGTTAAATCTCCTCTGCTTTTGCTACCCTAAATAAAGTGAACTTTTGTACTAGATAATTGTTTTACCTCTTTTCTGCATCAAAAACATTTCACTGTGCAAGGGGTGTTTTGGTTCAACTCCTGCTGCCTGCCATTGGCGACAACCCTGATGCGTAGTAAGCACATTCATGGGTTAGTCAGGTTTCTTAGCTAACATAGTAGTTTACTCCTCCACTCTGCTTTTCGAAAGTTGCTATAAGGACCTCTCTTTCCTAATAATTAGGAGCCTTCTTCTAAACTCCAGTCTAAGGGCACATAAGGCCAGCCTACAGGCCTTAGTTCCTGTGTCAGCATTGCCTGTTTGATTACACAACTCTTTGCTCTTCTACCAGTTTCTTCTTGATTTGTTTGTAGAGTGGTTATGTCTCTTCAAAGGCTTTTGCTAGAAGAAACAACTCTACCCTATTCTTCCTCTTGTAAGACTCTCTGTCAGGACTTGGAGTAAATGGGAAGAGAAGTCCCTGTACAACATCTCAAGTCCCTCACAGTGGATGTAAAAGTACAYTTGGGGATGCAACGACTCCTCTTTCCAGTTTCTGAAGATACAGAATTCATAGGTGGCCTTTGTGGGAAGCTTTTGTGTCTCACCTTGGGTGCAGCCCAGCGTTGAACTTTGCCTTTGACTCTTGTACAGCAAGATATACATAAATGGAAAATCTAAGGCAGAGGAATGGAGGAGTTGACCTGTTTATGACTTCAAGGAAAAAGTAAATTGGGAGTAGCGGGAAATACTGTGATCTGTCAGTCTGATTACCAGCCCACACTTCTCTGTGCATTTAAGCCATCCCTATCAGCTGCAATCCATCTAGTATCATGACCCTGACCTTGTTATCTTTCAAGGTCTTGAGTCTTGGGRTACTCAGAGGACTTTTTGCTTTCTGGCTTCCCATGACAAGAGCTGTTCTTTTTTTCCCCCTCATCCATCATATTTCACAGAAGATGCTTAAATATATCTAGAGTTTGCAAAGCTACCAGTTCTTTTACTTTGCAAGTATTTATGTTGCAAACAAAAAAACCTGATGCTAAAATCTCACCATTCCTGTTGGCGAAAACTGAAATAATTGCTCAGTGGAAGAAACTGTGAATTTTCACAGTTTTATTCTGGGACTGAATTTTGGCCATTTTTGCAGTGTATATGTTTTTTAAGCATGTGCCTGCATTCAAAAGGCCTGGAGGAAATACACCTCTTATGTAGCAGAAAATCATGGAAAAGTTTTAAGCAAACTGACYGAAAACATTTTAATTTTTTGTAAACCTGATTATTTTGACCTTTACTGTGAGGRGGTGAAACACAAAACTTGATTTAAAGTCTATAGATTTTATAGACTCTCAATATTGCAATCCTCAGTGTTTGACCACTGTCTTTGAAATCACCAGTGACAGAGATCACTCAATACCAGTTCTCTATTTGTCGAATGAGATTGGAGTTACCTATTTCCCCAGAACAATTATTTATTGCTAAATGCATTGAGCTAAGTGATAAGCTTTGATATYCTGGAGAGATGAGCACTGAGTTAACACAATTATTAGAGGTTAATTTTCTGTCAGGCCACCTACCTACCTTATAAAGATCTCACACTATTTGGTTGTGAGGATTTTACCATGGACTTSAACAGATACGTGACATGGATCCTTGACTGTCATACATGACCAAACAACTTACATCTCCTCGTTGGCAGATGCTTTTATATGTCTGTTTAGAATAAGGACACACTTTTTTTTTTTTTTTTTTTTTTTTTTTTTTTTTTTTTTTTACAGTTGGGACTGAAAGTTATTTTAAAGACAAGCAAGAGTTAAAAAAAAAACTTATTTTCCACAGCAACTTCAGTTACTCCTCAATTAGGAGGAAAATAGAAATTTCGCATCTCCAGGAGAGCAGTCTAGTAGCATTGTTAGAGCACAGTAGCTTTCCAAAGACAAAATCACCCAAAGAAGGGACCACAAAATTAATCTAATCTGGTGCATTACAGAACACTTGCTTGACATTTGCTGCTCCTGTCAGGCCTAATAGAGAGATTTTTACCTGTATTTGCCTATTCAACATATCAGCCCCTCAGCCAATTTTGGAAATTATTTCTGATTTATGGATCTCATTCTGGCGAGTGTCACCTCAACCTGTCAATTATCACTCAAAGCAAATGCTAAGTGAATGCTGGCTGGGTAAAATTAATACAGGAAACCTTTACTTAAAAAAAATGTAGATGCAGGCTTATGAAAGAGATAATTCAGCCAAGCTTTAACTCAATTTCTGCTGCTGATATTTTCTGGTGACACGRCAAAAATGCTAGGAAAATTAAAATACAAAAGACAAGGATTCTGGTGGGGGAAACAAAGGTTTTAAACTTCCCTTCTGTAAAGCTCCTCAAGATGCCTTCTGCCCCATCATCCTGAAGTCTTGCTCTGTACAATAAAAGCCTCTTATTTCCATTCCCCGCACCCCAAGAATACTCAATGCAGAGCAAAGAACTGTGATTTCATGACACGCCTCAAGTTATACTTTCACCCCACCAAGTCTGACAGCTGGTACATAATAGGCCAAAAGATGCCTGTTGGCAAATTTCTGAACATCCAAGAACAGTGTGTGGTTGCACCAAGCGCCACGCAGGCAGGAAGACCCACTCTGTATAGGCCTACTGTATGGCACATGGGAGACAGTGTAGATCCTTCCCTTGCTGACCATCTCTTGCCTGGACAGTGCTGAGTTTTTGCACCTGAATGGTGTTAGAGACCTTGTGCTACTGGGGGAATTCCTCATCACCACCTGGAAAAAACCAGAAAGTTTTATTCACAGTCACTCGGGTAATGGCTATGCATTTGATAATCATTTTTGTCCTGAGTTTGTGTTTGCAGGAATATTTTTAGAAAGGGGAAGCTTTTAAACAACCTGCCTGTATTCATGGGGCCTTTTGAAAAGGGAAAGAGGAGTTGAAGGCTTTTTTTTTTTGTGATTATACAAATCTCATTCATCTAACCAATGAGTCATAACAGTTGCATGTGATAAAAGGTTGGCAACTGCATACTACGTGACCATTCTTCAAATTGGACTAAATCATGACCTCCTGTGGCTCTTGAAAATCTTTTGAATCCTGGATCCTCCCAGATAATTTTATCCAACATGAAATATTACCATATTCCAAAATGTTGCCATATATACAAAGTGAAACAAGCTAGGGTTGATTCTTTCTTCATTTCTTCTGATTGAATGAAGTGGTCCTTTATATTACGGACGTAAGTACAAGAACAGTCTAATCCCTTATATTTCTCGTAGAGACATTTGAAAACGAAAATTGTTGTGAAATTCCACATTAAAAGTTGGTATTCTACTACATACATTTTTAAAACTTCATTTCAGATGTAGTCAATGAGATGTTATTTTTATCAAACATGCAATAGTAGGGAGGTTTTAACTTTTGAAGGCAACAGTCTATTTATTTCCATATTTCCCTATGAAAATTCACAAAGTCTTGCAAGGTTTTTGGGAAAAACATGAGTGTCTTGCATCAAAATGAAAAGAAGAATATATATACATGCGTATACACACACACACGCACACACACACACACACTTGCGCGCGCGCGCACACACACACACACACACACACACATATATACATACATATCTATCTATGTTTCCTGCATTTTCACATCAGAGTTTCATACAGGTCTTTTCTTAACTGTAAATCCATGAAGGTGTCAGTATCTGGACCAGGCAGAATCCAGTGATCTTCCTTATTTTTCAGGGATGAATCTGACTTCATGACCTCCAGATCTGGATGTTAGTTTTATAGTATCAGCTTTTTTTTTTTTGACCTTTGAAAGACCTGGATCTCAAATGCAAAAGGATTCAGATGGCCTGCATGCCAGAGGTGTTGCACACCRGCAACACAAATTGAATTTTAATAGGAATTGGGACAGCTCAGTACTTCTCACTATCAGATTGAAGATTTCCTTGATCTATGTGAAGCTGGATTGTATTTCATTTTTATTTGACCTGTTCATCAGGTCAAATTACCTTTGCATAATTAAGGACATTCTAGTTCTTTCACTTTAAGATAAGAAATATCTCGCTTTTGGATATGACTGGGTAAGAATTTACATGGATCGAGGAAGAAAAAAGAAAAGAAAAAAGTGTTCTACTTCCATCTCTCACCAGGGAAAGCGTGGACTGTACAAATGGTCCATCTGCCTGGAAGAAGTCTCCGCGTGACTCTCTCAGTATGCCAGAATCCTTACGTTACTCCATTTGGGTCAATAATTTCTCATTTAGGGGGCAGCAAGGCCCTGTGAAAAGTGTGGTTCAAATCAATTGGGTCCTGCTGCAATACTAAACCAAGTCTGAATGCATCTGAATGTTTATACGGTGTCCATCTGGGTTAGGAATTTCTAATTTGGGGCCTGGTTATGTCACAATTGCGTCATCTCCCTTAAAGGGAGGAGGAAAAAAAGAGAGAAGTTTGGTTGGGTGTCAGAAACCTATATAATTAAAAGGCAAGAGTTCAGTGTTCAATGACACAGTGGTGAAATGCCCTGTTTTTCTACAGCCTCGGGCTACTGAACCACAAATAAATCCCATTTTAATGAAAGAAATCTTATTTTGTCTACAAAAATTTGAAAGTCCAGGAACATAATGAGTGTATAGAGAAACCTCACATCGTCCTGGCTGTGCAGGAGTTTGCCTGCACACCCTCATATAATTATATACAGACCGCATATGTACCTTTATCACAGGCAGCTGGAGAGAAATGAGCAACAGTTCTACAGTCAAAGAGAGTCAAGAACCACAGGCTGTACATTTTTATGTGACTGTTACTCTGAACAACCTCCTTTAATTTTCCGTTCTTTCATTTCAACAAAAGCTTGAACACTTCTCCATTGATTTGCCTTTTCCACAGAGAGAGAGACAGAGAGAAGGCGGGAGTCAGTGAGGGGTGGGGGTTGATTTCCAATATTATGTAAAACATTTGGCTTCATGAAGCAAGCTGGAAAAGGGGATGAAAAAAAAAACCCTTTAGGAAAATAGTTTTCCATTGAAATCAGTGTATAAAGTAGGTCCCACAGGGAATATGTTTTCTCAAAGCTAAATTTTTAAACTCTTTCTACACTTCCCATGCCACTTGTCAGCAGAGAAATGAAAGGGAAAAAAATAACCCTTGGGGTTTCACAGCTTTGCACATTGAAGAAATGAGGGATCACTCAATGGTTATCAGAATTCAGCATTTCTTGTAGAGGAAGAGTCTGGCATCTCTCAGACTGTTTCACGCTTGTGGACATAATGCTGGAAAGATTAATTTATTGCAGCARTACTTTTGTCATTTTTGAGGACTTTTGTGTTGCTTTGTTTTCTACTATGTTATTAGAAGCCACCAAAGGATATCCTACATGCCATCCTCTGCGTGTGTATATTTTGCAGAAGCGCATATCAAAATCATGTGGTTAATTAGCCGCAGCATAATGAAGCCACCCTACGAACACTGTATGTCGAGGACTCTGGCCACTAAGGCAATTCTAACACTACGAACTCATTAACTCAGGCTACTAGATGGGCAGAGGCTGGTCACTCCAAAAGTATTGAATGTGGGTCTGAGTCACACTAAAATAAAGCAACAGCTGTATGGAAGATGTGAAAGGATGCGAGCAATGTTGCTAAAACATCGCCCGTCTGCCTGCAGTGAGAACGAGCAGTTCCAGGTTCTCCTTGTTGAACTTGACAGTCTTTTTCCCCTCAAACCAAYGGTTTAATATGGTGCTAATAGTCCTTAAACAGAAGGCTCCTCCCTGGCATAACCCCAGTCTTACTACCCTCACCTTCACAAGCACTTGGATTACTATGCAAGAATGGCTGGACAAAATCAGATATTTATCCAGTGCAGATGTACCTCTCCCTCGCAGTAGGTAATTCCTGACATGTGAAAGAGGGAGCATGAAGGTTAGCGACTGCAGCACCTGTGAGAAGATTTTGCCTCATATGAATCTGTAAGGCACTCTTTTTAACCAGGGGTTTCTGGTTTGACCAAATCTTCCAGTTCTCAGGCAAAACCACAGGCTTTGCACAATTTCTTTTCAAAGCTATAAATTCAGCAAGGGTTGCTCACAAGAGGACCCAGATTTGTGGACAGGCTTGCACAATGTATTTTGTGAGTTCTCCCAAACATATGTGTACTCAGAATGAACTGCACACCTGATAAATCAGTATGACTAGGTGCGATCTACCATTAATAGCTATGCTAAGAAATTTATATTGTTTGGATTCTATCACATATTTTTCCATCTATATTTTCCTCTCAGATTATTTCTTTTCCCTTCAGATGTGTTTTTTTAATGTATGTTATGTGTATGAAAAGAAAAAACTAAAAGTAAATATTAAAATCTCTGATATTCTGGTATAGAATTGCATCATAATTTACTGTATGAGTAAAAATGCAAAAGAACCTAGACAACAACTATCAACTATCACCCATTACGTTGGTACCTGCTTTCTAGGTTTGTTGAGCAGTTTGCCCATTTCTGGAAACTTCTGGGGGCTGTTGAAAGAGATGTGACAAATGATTAGAAGTTACTGACATATCATCATATCATATTAATAAATTTGCCAGAGGTGAAAGAAACACAGACCACGTTATTAACTGTTCTTAATTATTGCCCCTGGAAGTATGGCAGTCATCTGGCTGAAACTCGGGAAAAAAGTCCATCCTTTACCTTTGTGGGACTCACTTGAATAAGGAGTCAGCAACCCAGTGATTTGCATAGTGTGGTTTACAGGACATTTTAGGGGTGGTAGTGGCAGAGGAATTCTTGTGACCACTGCACATACGAGTGCAGTTTACTGGTACCTGACCTGCTACTTAGGCATTGCCAACCTCTCTGCTGAACTATATCATGTTAGTGATCGGCTGTGCCTTGCTGTCTGCCTCTGGAAATGCTGGTTTATAGACCAGTGGGTAGTCAGCCTGGATACATATGTCATATGGCAACTCATGCGTATTCTTTAGGACATCCTTTGATGTAACTGTGGGCATTCTCAGGGCCATACACTTCCTTCAGATACCTACATGCAATTCCTACTGAGGATAGAAATAGTTGCATCCCTGGAAAATTTTGGCTGCTAGTATGCATTATTGAACCCTGTAAAGCTCCACTTAGAGTGAAGGAACACGACCAGACCATGCTTTGATTTAAAACTGTGAAAAAAAGCTATTCCTTTTCTGTGGCATGTCTGCCTTCATTTGACACTAGTTGGCGTGGAAAATTATGGACCACACTGTAAGGAGACTTTGCTCTCCAACACCAAAGTTAGTTGAGAAACTTTTTGTTGCTTTTCCCTCCAAAATATGTGCAAAAGAACTGGAGATTTCCTGCCTGCTCTAAGCCARGAGGAATCGAGAGCAGGTATTTATTCACATGTTACTCAGCTGCCCATTTGCAAATGGGGGGGGGGGCATGTTTTCATAGACCATGTTTCATGGGCAGCATGTGTTCAATAAAACGTTTGTACACTTGCCAAAAATCAGGCTGCCAGAGTGATTTTCATGGATTGTGTCAGCAAATGTTATTAGCAAATTGTGTAGTTAACCTGGTATAAGACTTTTATTACTGCTGGGTATAGTTACATATCAAAAAGCTTCTGATCTCTGCCCACTCTAAGCCTTCGGCAAAGAGAATCTGTAGTTTTTTTAAGAGACTGTGTTTACAGCTAACTAGTATTGTTCCTAATCCTGTAAATGCGATGTGGGAGAGAACCCCATCAGTTTCAGTCTTAATTAGTTTTGGCAATTAGTTCTCCTGGAAAGGACCATGAACAAGGTCCAGGAGGCTTCTCAATCCATTATTCCTCTTCAGAAATGAGCCTTCCGCTGGCCATGTGAAACTTTGCAGGCRTGAAAACAAAAAATAAGCAGGATAAGTCACTACAGATATCGCCAGCCTGACTGAGCAAGAAGTTGTGCTGCGGGAAGGCATGATGAGAAAGCTGTTAGGGTACAAAGGAATAATCTGCGGCTATTTTATCTATAGGGAATTAGAACAAAAAGCTGTGCTCTACATCAAAGACTCCATGACTAAAGACTAAATCTTTTTGTATTTAGCATTATGTTAGTAATTACTGATTTAAGGAAAAAGAGAAGTGAAAATATATAGACTTTTCTCTCGGGAGATGTCATTACATCATCACTGGTACTTCAGATTCTGTTAAAGCATCATATTTTATAGAATTTGATTAATTAAAAAACATTTGTTTTTATTCTACATCTTTGTACATTATTTAATTTCCAAAGTTTCTTAATTTTCCAAGTTATAGACTCATCTTGGCCAGGGAAGACAAAAAGGACAGATGACTCTTTCTGGGTTAAAAATAGAGGTACTGAACTGAGACTCAGCATCTCAGCTTGCAGTGCACCCTTTGAGGAAGTTGCTTATATCTCTTTGCCGTCTCTCCTTGTCGGTTAAATGCAGCTGATCATGAGGCTTTGTGTCTTCCATTCTTTAATTGCTACAATAAAGAGTTGTGTGAAGAAGCTTCTTCTTACACARTGGCAATCACAGGTATCATGTACTGAGTGCCCTTGTACACCTGAAAATATTCTGATCTAAGGCACTGAGGACACTTTACTCCACCCTGCCCAGTATGAATATCTAGACAAACCCACCTATGCTTCTTTGTGGGCTTGTTCTAGCCAACCTCCAGAATTTAGCACGGAGTCAGAGCAACATGAATCTACTCAGGAATGTTCCCTYTTGAGTTTGACTGGCTTTATTTCCTGATGTCTTCTGTCCAAGGGGCTTTAGTATAGGTCAATGAGCTGAAAGGGAGAGCTTGTTGTAACATCTGATCTAGGTTAGGTACATCATGGGGGTATATGTCCTTTTAAACTGCCCACCTCATAAAAACCACGATGCTGGGAGTTTTTCATGATTTATTTCAGATAATACMAGGGTCTTACCAAATTCCCTTGAAATCCAGCTGGACTGCAATGCACCTCAGTCTGTTCATACACTACCAGTTCTGATCAGTTACCTAAGCACGTGCTTAAGCTGAACTGTAAGAGCAATCTTATGAGTTGCCTAATTTTGAAAGGATTATTTCTTATTTCTTACAGTTTAAAACTTTCTTAAATATAGCAGGTGCATATTTGCTTCACTGCACTATGGAGTCACATTTAAGTGGCTCAGAAATCATGTTACTATATTGAAATCTGTCTTATTTAAGAGTTAAATTTTGTTCAACTGTTGTAGCTATGAAACTGGTCAGAAGGAAAAACAACAGAGTCTGGACATGGGAGACACCATCACTTTTTGAATCTGGAATGAGTACTTCCATCTGTGTTGCAYGCATTAGGAGGAGAGGAGCTCCCAGCATGTGGTGCTGGCTGGAATGAGAGCTATGTCAAGATCCTTAC
Organism: Rhea americana; assembly: GCF_003343005.1. NCBI lineage: Eukaryota > Metazoa > Chordata > Aves > Rheiformes > Rheidae > Rhea > Rhea americana. The sequence continues at coordinate 3,057,313 of NW_028186401.1, forward strand.
TGTAGTGGTTATATTACAAAATAGACAGTAGAAAAACTTTTTCCATGCTCAGCCCGAATAACAGCCAGGGAACCGAATGCAAGGCAGAAAGGAGAGGTGGGAAGAGAATATTTGGAAATTACGCCCAGTCCTTTGCTCCACAGTGCAGCCCCTGGGTGTCTCCCAGGCCTCCCTTATAGCAAATCACTTCTGGGTAGATACCAGAGCCTTGGATTTTTCTGCTTGAATAGGAAATGGTTAATGCCATCATCACCAAGAACTGCAGTGTGTGGGGAATAAAAGCGAGACACTCTGCCAATCTGCCACCAGGAACATGCTCTGTATTAGACATTTAATCATATTACTGCCCCCAAAGCCATCGGAGCCAATTTAATCAAATTGTATCATGGACATGGTGCTATTGTTTTTCATGCCTATTAGGAAAATAAAAGTTAGCACTTATTAAATGAGGATCCTCTTGCATGTTGATTGCTTTGCTAATTTCTTGGTGATAATCCCTTGTTTTGTCTTCTGTTAGAAGGGTGGATTTCTGTCAAGTTTCGCAGAAAATACTGGTATGCTGCAGGATCTCAGACATCAGCTGCACATAGGAAATGAAAAATAAAAATAGAACCTTAGTCTCATGCTCGTACCAATACCAAGTCAGAACAAGTACAATAAAGTCAATGGAATTATTTCAGTGTAAAATGAGTGGATGTTGGTGTGACTGAGCGAGGAAGAGGGATGTCCACGCATTTTTTTCTGGCAATAACCATATTATCACTCTGTTGCAAGAAGGTGTGGAGAACATAGCAGAACACAGACAAACAAACAGAATGTGATAGAGTTGAATTTTGAAGGTGGTGCATTTATCTGCTAAAAACCACCCAGTGGCTTTCAGCATGGAAAATGGTTTTTGACAGGATGGTGATATGAGGGGGGTACATACGTCTCAAGAAATTGGGTACCAATCTCATCTGAGAGGGAAAGAAAAAAAAAAGCATTGTATTTGGTTTAGACACAGGTGACTAGAACCGATTTTTGTTATTTCTCCACACTGATGTGTGAAGGATCTCTGAAGGGCTATTAAATCTATGAGCTGAATTCATGAAGTTTGTATGTTGGGCATCCCAAGATGCTCATGGGAATATGATCCTACCTTTTTCAGCAGTATTTAATGATAAAGGAAAGAAAGGTGATTCAAACATTAATTAATATTCACTGAAGATCAAGATGAAGTACATTCCGTCCCAGCATCAATTGGCTAAATGAATGAGGCAGGTTCTGTGCTTTTTTGGAAGCATCAGTTAAAGGCCACTACTGAGACAGGAACCTGTTTTGATGAGCCATTGCTTTGTTCAATTAAGGCAGATCCTCTGTTCTTAAATAAAATGCTTTGGCAACAGCATGAACAAGGTATACCACACATTCAGTTTTTACCATTACAGGAGTCGCAATTACAATGATACTTGAAAGAATGGTATTTTTCTTCCTTTCTTCCTGAATCTAATTTAAAGTTGAAAGAAGGCTTCTGGAATAGTAACAGAGCAACAGTAACCGCTGGTTCTATTCAGCTTACACCCAAATAAAATGGTTCATTTCAGCTAAGTACAATATCATGCAATGCTGGTTAGTTTAAATGCTTTGTTTAGAGGGTTGTTTTTTGCTTTAAAAAATTATACAGATACTGCTGAACGAGCAGTTAGGAAACACATGTTTCCGAACTGCAGTTACAAGTATTGTAAAATATGATTGATACCATATGCTTTCATTCTTTTCTTTTCTGCTTTTTAAAACGCAAATTAAATTTAAAAAATGGGTTTATACTATTTTTATATTTCAAAATTAATAATAATAATTAAAAAATACTATGAGCCATGTGGTACCAGAGGTTATTGCTCTGCTCTGCCACTTAAGAGACCCAGGTTTGATTTTGGGTGGAACATTTGTCTCCCTGGGGCTGGGGGCTGCTGTATCAGCCAGCTGGTGGCCAAATATTTGAGCCAACTCTACCAATTAGTTGAGTCCTCCCATCCGGTGGCTGGACTCATTCAGTGTATGTCTTGCACGTTTTTTTGCAGCTGAGATATGAATCAGGCCCTTCTGATTTGTATGTGGCTGCTCTGCCAGGTTAGCCAGAGGACCTGTGCAAAGTATGGTTTGCTTGGAAAATACTCTGCAAACATGCTGTGGAGGGATGAATCTGTTGTGTGTTTGGTCTCCTTCTTACAGTGGAGTAATGGAGATGGTCATGTCACTTTGGGGCAACTCATAGCAGGAAGGCTCTGCAAAAGTCAAATAAAGTTCCTGTTCAGTGAGGTTTTGAAGATGTTATAAAGTAAAGCGAGGCGCGCATGAAAGCTTTTCTTCCAGAAAGATCGATAGATCTCATCAGAACATGAAATCCAGAACCCAATATAGTAAATATTGATAATGCTTCGGCATTCCAACTGCCTGTCTTCAAGGACAACTTTGTCTAGCCCTAATGAAGCCTTGCATGAAGCCCTGTGGGCTCCTAACATCGTTTTGGAGTTGTGCAGACACTGAATTGCGAGCAAGGAAGACAGCTGAGCTCACCTTACCAATGCAGACAAGGGCTGCGGCTCTATTCCTGCAACACAGAAAACCTGGCATGAGGGCCCCCCTAGCACCAAGTGGAAAACTCTGTGRCCACATGATGGAAACCACTGCTTTTACCTGAATTTTTCCTCTCCAACCTGAATTTGTTAAAAAAAGATGTCACAGCTTAACTCTGTCCTGGTAGGCTCTTTGCCTGCTCAGATATTGTCTGTTCATGCCACTCTTACTTTACGCCAGATCAGATATTGTCTGTCTAGACACAGCCAGTGTAAATCTGGCATAAACTCTGTGTTGTGCAGCCAGGTTAGTTTGACAAAGATGGGGCTGTGCATATCTGCCCAATTTGAATTAAGCCGTTACTGCTGAATGATCAGTTAGCTCAGAAACCTGCTACTAATGATAAGAGGATGATGATCAGACAGCGAAATGCACAGAAATTTGCCCTAACTCTCACCCTGTCAAAATCTAATATTAATAGGGGAAACTCTCTTAAAAACCAATGGTAAAAGTACAAATGTGAATCTTATCTTTGTCTTGTTATTTTAATATTTCATTTCCTTTTTTCCATATGAATTCAGCAACTCTATTATTGCCAACTGTCRGAGACATGTGGGAAAGAGGAGGTGGTGGGAAGAAAGTGGTTATATTTATTAGAACAGTGGGAAGTGGGGTGGAAAGAGACCCCTTTCTTCAGCTTCCCTGGGGTACTGCTATTCGTCTCTTGCTGCGCTGCCTTCGGTACGTTGGTGTCAGCAAGGAAATCCCATGTGAAGAGATTCAAGACAGGGGAAATGCAGTGGAACATGCATTTAAAAATTTAAGAGGGTTCAAAAAACTTTCATACCCATCTAATATGACTTGTAATTCCTTGTTGTTATTATCATTACTTTCCACCTCAAAGGAAATGTTGTGGAGTAAGTAAACACAATTCTTTTGAAAAGTTTCTTTATCTCTCTTAAAAGCTTTAGTCACTCAGTGTTGAAATAACAGTTGCTGTATGCTAAATGTTACTTATATGCTGTTTAGTCTGGATATCTTGGGAGCTGACTATGGAYTGCACTTCTTGTGAGGCTGTTGTCCTTTCTCCATGTGTTGTTGAAGTGTCATCTTGCTCTGAGAGCGCCTCATATTGGCGGAGCAATAAAACACATACCAAACGTGCGATGCTGGGAAAAACACTCGGGAGCATCCCCGGGATGCGGCATCACTGCAGCAGGCTTCTGCTCCGAAGGAGGGATGTGGACCTGCTTCATGCACCAGGTGGTGTGAGAGCAATATAGTAGTTCTCCGTGGGCAGCAAAAAGAAGAGTTGGAGCTGGCTGGAAACCTCGCCTCGTCCTCCCTCCACCCCGTTCCTCCGCCCCCTCGTTTCTCTCCGAGAGTGCCTCGCCGCTGTTTATATTTTAGGTGACAAGACACAAACCAGAAATGGGAACGCGAGCGAGTGAGGCTGACTGCAAGTGGCTGTGCTGGAAGCGGAGGGCTGCGATTCCAGCACATGCATTTGGCATTTTGCAATATCCCGCCTCTTCCTCCTCCTCTCTCGTGTGGATTCCAGGGGGGTGATTCATCCCAGCAAGGGAGTCCGCGCGCCAAGCGTTTACGCTGCAAAATGTGAGAGACGAGAGAAGAGGGCTACTGCTCTCTGATTTTCCTGAAGAATTCCCTCCTCCTTCTCACCCCCCTGCCCCTTCCTGCAGAGTTGAGAGAGAGATTTTCCTATGAGAAACTTTGCATTCGTGACATAATTCCATGGATTTCAACCCAGATTCTTCTATGTATTTACCCCCCCTTCTCACAATTCACAAGCTGTGTGAGATTACCAGTACAATTAAAGCCACGGGAAGAGGAAAAAACTGGATATTAGGCCTTGATAACCCTTTCAGGGTCATTTGCCAATAGGGAATGGGGGTCAGCCACAAATTCCAATTTTAGTGTCAGTGACAAGAACAGTAATAATCAAAGAAACACAGGAAAGCAGATATGTGATCTAAAATCATCTATAACCAGAAGTGTTTATCTAGAAATGCTACTCTCTGGCAAGATGTCTATCTTCTCCTTTTTACATATATTTCTTTTGGAGAATAGTCCTTATCTAACATCTAACTTCTCTTACAGTCCTAGTTTGGAAAGGTCTCACTGGTCACACGTACCTTTGGCTAGAAAGGAAGGCTGCTGATTACATATTTTTCTTAACTGGTGAGCAGCTCTTGGAGAACAATGCAGGATATAATTATAGAGTTGCTTTCAAAGATTAAGATAAATGAAGCTGTTGCAGCCATGGGGGTAAATGTTGAAAGGTTCATTGCCCACTGAGTGGAGAAAGAAACTATTTTGTGATCAAAAGGAAAATCAGTGGAAAGCTGTTGGGGATGGGTTTTAGGCATATTCAGTCTGAACCAGGCCTGGGGTTTTGAAGCATTGATGAAGTGCACCTGGAGTTTTGATAAAACCCRTCTTTGAACATGCAGAATGAACAGGATCCGAAATCAGTTTCTGAAAGCTCTGGGAGCAAGAATGAATATGTGGTTTGGGCCTTATTATTCAGACCTATCTTTTAATGTAATTTTCTTTTTAGAGGCAATCAAGACTGTTCTGAGAGATCTTTTGTGTTCAAGAAATCAGGTCAGCACCGCAAGTTGGTTCAAGTTTCCATAGGAAATAGGATTTTCTATGCTGATGACACCCCAACACACAACATCTCTGGACCTCTTTCCTGGCCAGGAGCAGTAGATGACTGAKACAGCAGCTGGGAAAAAGCTCTGAGGTTTGGCTTATAAGAAAATATGGGGACTGCTAACTTTTAGTGAAGGTGCCTACAGGTTTACYTGAACTGTAGCTGGTCCTGAGCCTTGTGGCTCTACGCTGTTTTGGCTTTGAGGTTATTTTATAATCTGGGCTTTCTGTTCTGGTCTACATCTAACCTAGATACTTGACAAGGAGCTGGAAACGTGAAAACAGAGTTTCTAATGAACTCTCGGCTTTTCCTCTGATTAATTTGGACTGGAAATATAGTGAAATTAATTGTATTTTCTTCCCCTGCCTGTGTGGAATTTCCCCTTACTGTCAGTGGCCATTATTAGGAAGTGCATAATCATGCAATAATTTATAACCACCAACAAAACAAAAATAGGTTTTGAAAAAAAGACCATTTTTTTTCTTCCCAGAGATTTGGTCTTTCTTTCTAACCCATCCACTGAGCTTAATTTGGAACAGTCCTTAACTTCAGGCAAACCAATTGCTTTACTTATCCTCAGTCTCCTCACCATTTAAATGCTAGTGATAAATGCTGATGTGTGATATGCACTGATATACTGCATAAAGCTGTAGTGCTGTTCACTGGGCAGAATGCTGGAGATAAAAGGAAGAAGAAGACAAATTGCTTTTTAAGGTCTTGCTTACCTCTGCTCAGGATGAGTGACAAGAAAATGGGATATAAAGGCTCAGGTCATCATTGGCTTGAAAATGTCTGGCAACGTGGTGCAAAGGCACTGGTCTGCAGCAAAAATAAAACAGTCAGAGAACTGCAAAGCCTTGGACCCAAAACAGCTTATAAGCCTGGCTGAATAAGCTGTGTCTGTCTGTAGGTGGAGAGCTGTGCCATTATATCACTTCGACTTTTACTATATTCTGTATTTCCCATGACAGGTAAGCTCACCCTTTCCCTACAGGTTAATGACACTGTAAACAAGAATAGCAGAGGACTGGCCAACTAATCAAAAGTCAAAGTACGGGTCCAAGTGAAGTGCTCCAGAGAAGGCTGAGACTCAGAGTTAAGTCACAGACCTGCCACAGTGCCATGTGAATGGGGAATRAACATTAGCTGGTTTACATATAAAAGCCATAGAGCCAACCTGTGTGTTGGAAGAGAGAAACTTCAGTCAGCCAGGTCCAGCTTTTGCTGTGCTGYGCAAAAACCTGCTCTGAGGCATCAGTCCAGGCCAAGGCGGAACTGAGCGGTTTTCTCCTTGTGTGTGAATGCAGCCAAAACCTTCAGGTGCATGAAAGAAGACTAGGATTTGGGGGCCAAAGACAGGACTGTGGGTTGGTCAAAGTCATCTGCCATAGGTGAACATTTGGACCGTACCCATCCTGATGGGTATGATGTCTGAGTCACAAAAATGCCYTGTGACTTTCTGAAATTGTTAAAATCCAGGTGGCAAGACAAGGGACTTTCTTTGTCTATCTTTTTCAAAACTATATGAAAGTGCGAATAGATACATGATCCTCAGCTTTACCTCACACAATCCCATTACACCTCATTTTCATATGGCTCAGACATACAATGCTAGAAACGGTAGTAAATGACAGACTATTCTCAAAGTCACGGTGTGAAGAAGCATGACCAGGCTTGGAAGACTATCAAAGTATATCCAGCCCTGGATGGTCTGAGGATAGGTCTACAGTTCTCCCAGATGGCAGTGTTTATCACTCAGCCTTTGGCACCTGGAAAAGCAGCACAGCAGGTACCATCAGGGTTTGCTARTAAAGTGATTGCTTTACCATGTATTTTGAACAGCAACCATATTTTTATTGTATCTAAGGTGCATTAATAGCAACATGCTTTATGAAACCATTTGCAACATAATATAACATTAGTATTTTCTGTTTTGTGGAAAGCAATATATTTGTTCAATACATTTGTGGGTTTTTTTTTTACAGTTTTTTTGCCAAGGTCTCAGCTGGTAACGATTGGCATAGTTTCTTGGACTTCAGCAGAGCTTTGCTGACTTACAGAGAATCTGGCCTCTCGTATGTGGATTTGACACCAGTAATAAATGCCCAATCCCCTTTCTTGGGAATTAACAAGTTTATTTATCCCCAGAACAAGAAAGACAACAGTCAGCAGACAAGCAAATTCCTTTACTGTCAGTGTTTCTCAGGATGCCGCTGTAGTGCTGGGTACAGATATGTCGCGCTGTGTTTTGGGTTGGCTGGATGGGAGCCATTCTGGTCAGAAAAGCAGGCACAGAACTGCATGACCACCGAAAGGCCCAGGCCGTTCACTCAAGCACAGCACCGCACATGTGCCATTTTGAAAAGTCGTGATAGATTCATGCTGAGGTTAATGTGCCATTCATTATAATTAAAGAAATCCTGTTTATGCTTCCTGCCTTGACGCTGGCACTCGGTCGTTAAYGTATGGGTGATGGAAGTTCACTGCAACCTCAAGCAAGGCAAGTTCAGCTGCTGCGTCTCCACTGACAGAGAAGGTGAAGAGCTGTTTGGATGGGGCTGAGACTGCTGTGGACAGTCTGACACTGATTTTATAGAGCAATAAAGCTCAAGATCAAGCCTGGTTAGGTAAATCCATATAAATTTTCCCTTATACTGGAAAACGTCCAGCCTGCTTGGACTATAGGAAAAAGATCTCATATTTGGCTGTGTACCCTCACTTGTAAGTGAGGAATGAGGGGAATTCGTTCACCATCTTCCTTCAAATTCTTGTCTTTTTAGCAAAATAAACTCTGTGTCTGCTACACTGTGGAAGATGGCTCTTAGGTGGGAACAGCCTCCAGATAGCAAAGGCCTGTTTCCAGACCGATACCTGTAGCTGCTCAGCTGCTCTGATAACCTGTGCTTGAGATTTCTTCAGAAAAATTGCCTGAGCACAAGATCTGAACAAGCAGAGCAGGTACTCACAACCCCCACATGCTTTTCCTTTGAGGTGTGCTGGGCAGCCCCTTCCGTATCTGCTGCCCCTTTTGGCTGCCGTACAGCAAGTCCCTGCCCAGTCCTGCATCTGTGACTTTATTTGAGGAGATAATATCTGTGCTGTGAGATCTCCGTAATAATCACCAAGGCTCTAAAGATAGCCAATAGCAAGAAAATCCAGCCTAAAGAGAGYGRGCTTCTTCTTACTACTCAGGGGATGATCCAGTAAGAAGATAGATCACCTAGCTCTAAATTTCTTTCTCACTCTGAACTGCGAGTCTAAAGCAGCCATTTGTCCACCAGCAGGATGAAGATGGCAGGCAGCAGACTGACAGTGCTTAAAGACAGTGGTTTTGCTATTTGACATGCTTGGCCAAAGTAAGATTTATGTCTCCAGTCACTGGGAATCTGAACCAACTGCAGCTGCATTCTTCTTGCTGGTTTTCTTTTCCAGGAAGTCTGAGCACAAGGGCTGRAGGAGGAGTAGAGGGGAGCAAATGGACACAGACTTCAAGTGAAAATAGCTGATTAGGACCATACAAATAACATATTTCTCAGAGCCGAGATGTGACCAACGCAATGGAAAAGTTGTTGCTGAGATGCCAGACCGTTTTCATGTAAGCAGCTGAGGAGCAGAGAAAGATACGAAGTCTCAGAGGAATAATTTAAAACAGATAAGTAATTCAGGTCACCTTTCAACTTCAGGGTAGCTGCTGCCCTGACCTGACTGTTGTGTCAGGACTGTGACTGCATTGTCTGACCCAGAAATGCATGTCCCACTAAGTAGTATTTATGTCAGTGAGAAGGTCCCCCAGTCCGCGTCTGCTCTCTCTTTTAAGCAATAGCTCTGTCAGGTCATTAAGAAAAAACAGAGGTGAGAAATGAAGTTCTAATCAGCTTATCTTTGTATGACCTGTGTGCACTTGAATTTGGCTGCTTTATCCAGAGGCAGAGGAAAGAAGCACAGGACACCAAGCACAGGGCTTAGGTGGATGCTCTTTTCCCCCAGCGTGGCAAAAAAGAGGAGCACAGCCTCTATTAGGACTTCTCGAAGTCTTAAACCTAGCCACTAACCAGCTCACCCTGTTGGCATGGTGTGGCTGCATACAGGTAACGGCGGCGAACTCCAACTTGTTCTACCACAGCTTCTTCCTGCATAAAAGCTGGAGAATAAACCTGATCCACTTTCTGKAAATTGCTTTGAGATCTTTCAGTAAGAAAACTAAGGTGAACAGCTTGTGGATCAACACAGAGCTGAGCTGAGGAACTTCTTATCAGACAGATGTTGTATAAACTTTCATGGGTCTGAGGGAGACCGAACAAATCCGTGCAAAGACCTCACTAAATATATAGAAATCACATGAGCWGCAAATGAAAGTCAGAGAATATGAGTGGGCAGTGCGAGGTGCTTGACCGTTTTTTTGTMCTCTTCTCCATGCAATTGCTTTTATCACTGTTCAAGAGAGGATACTGGTTTAGACTGACCTCCAGTTCCACAGTGTGGACATTCTTATATTAATGTGCTTCGGGTCTGCCATTAAAAAAACATGCACATATGCTCTTTGCTAAGTACTCCGCTGGGATGCGTGGCCGCTTTCTGTTCCTGTGAGGTGGTGAGCCTGTTCGCCTTCCAGCTCCCCAGCACGCAAGGAAGGGCAAGCCCTTCCCTACTCGCCCCTCGCTCCCACAGCTGCTTCTGTGTGTGGGAGAGGCGAACCGCATCTYCCTCTGGAAAAAAAGCACTGGAAAATCCCTGAATTGAAACTTTGCTTCTTTTCCCTGGCAACAAATTATTCACGTACAGCCAGATCTCATATCTACCCTTTTAGGAATTTGGTATTTCATAGGGGAAAAAAGGGATATTTCAGACACTGCATCAGGATGACCTCTAGGTATGAGTTTGATGCTTTTGGTTTTACTTACAAAAGCAGTAACAYTAAAAAAAAAGGATAGAAAAATGACTGTAAGAGAGTTTTTACTTCCCAGATAAAGGTGGTGTCAGTGCAGTATCCCCAGCAGCTAGCTGTAATGTCACATAGTGAGGAGGCTTCAAGCTTCACTAAGGAAATTAGTGAAATGCTGAATCTTGCACCATTATTTCATTCTCTCATTTAAGTGCACGGTATTAAAGACATCATATASGAATACAGTCATTTCAACAAAAACAGAGAGAGCATAAGAAATCAAAGAACATTTTAAAGTGTAMATATGCAGTCGTGGAATCATTAAAGGGATACAAACATTGAAAAAAGAGAGTTTATGAACACCATATTTAACAGGAGCGGGCTGGGAAAGAGTTTAGCTGTCCTTCTAGAAAACAAAAATTAATTTGCTTTGGCCAAATTAAAATTAATTAAAATTATGCAATGTTGCCCCTGTGTTAATTTTAATGGGGAGGTTGTTGTGATTTAAGGCTACAATTAGTTCTACTGTTTGAAAGAGAAGCACTGTAATCGAGACAGGACATTTTAATAATCCTGGTTATAAACATTTAATACATCATCTTTAGGGACTCACAAACACATTGTAATTAACTTTTACAACTGAAATAAATCAGATTGCATTAGCATATTGCAAAGGAAAAAATCATTTGCATGATTGAAAACAGCTTCGGAAAATTATGTATAACAGGCTTCATGTAAACATCAATGCAAGCCAGTCTCAAACTTTTACCAAGATTTTTTTTAGGTTATTTTTAGAACACTTAAAAAACCCACTCACATTTMTCTTTCCCCTGTTAAACCTCTCCCTGCTTCAGGAATGTCACTCACTCTACCTTGTATTTTTTTCAAACCAGCAATAAATGTGTACATGACCAAGGTCAACGAATAGCATAAAACACAAGATTAAGGTCCTGATCCTGCAAGCACTTAAGATGCRAGTAACTTTGCTCATGTAAAAGCTCCATTGACTTCACTGGGTCTGTTGATATGCATAAAGTTATGTTTAAGAGTCTTCAGGGGGTATGGCCCTAATCATTCATCTCTGTTCTTCACAAA